>NC_072459.1:15856500-16456500 GCF_027596085.1 Anoplopoma fimbria | reverse complement strand
AGCAAATAAAGTCAGACATCTGCAGGGCGAGAGAGCAAAGCAGGTGCTGTTTTCTCCACAAACGCCGGTCTTGTTATCGTCCTAATGTTTTTATAATGTGCAGCATTTAGTAGTGTGGTGACACAAAGTCGCCCTTGGATTAACAAAAGGAACACGTAAACATCAGGCCGTCTGTGACAGACAGTCGTTGTTGGTTATTATCATAATGTGCAGATGTGGCCACGTGCTGGTGTGATTCAGGCTTGGGACGATTTAAGGGTGGAATAATCTTCAGAGATTTTCTCTTTTTATTGCCACTGGCTTTTTGTTGGAATTCAACATACTTTACTGGTCACATCCCACGCATACCATATCAAACACATTTCCCTATGCACATCAAACTTCAAGGTCAAACGCTCTTTTGTTCATTATTAGAATAAGTGTGTGTGTAGGTTGCGTGTAAGTCTACTATATATATGCATATTTGCATACTTACACCTATATGTTGTGTAGGTGTTTGCAACTGAGAGTAGGAGGGGGTTACGTGTTGCATGTATGCAGAGTTTGTGAGTGTGTGTTGCATGTGCGCATTTATTCCACCCAACTGCTCACTTTCTTTAAATGCTTTAAAGCTCCATGACAAAATGTTGCTTGTAAATATGAAGGAATTAAACATAAAATCTGCGATTATGCTACATTTACTGCCATTTAGATTAATTCTCATATGAATTCAGATCAATGTTATCCTCCGGTTACATATTATATGACGGGCTGATCAATAACATAAACATTAAACCCACAATAATTTACTTCTTTACAGTGCTCTTTCTGCCCACCAATCACATTTACTCAACAGCATTCACAGTGTGCTTGTACAATGAATAATAACCTATTTAGTAATTATGATCTGTATTCTGACGCAAAAAATATAAATATAAAATGATCCATCTGATTAAATATTATAATATGAATGCCATATTTATGTACAAACCATTTCCTATCAGTCAACTTGCAGTTCCCCTTTTATCCATTATATTTAGTGAAAACGATACAGGAATTTAATTAAAGCTATTATATTTTGGCGACATGGAAGTTATCACTTTATTAAAATTCATCATCAACTTCAATTTATTCAATGCTATATATACCCCAACCTTAACTCTAACTTTATGTATCACTTTGGTGGAAAACTTAACTTTTCTGAAACTTTCTGAAAGTTTTGTGCTTCTCTTCTCCTCTCTTGCTGTGTCTTTGAATACTCATCAGCTCTCATCACAAGGTGCTGGAGCTCATATTGCTTCTGAAGTCAGTCTCAACAATTCTCTGACACCTGTTGTCGGGGTTCACACTATTTGTACAGCCAAGGCCGGCACCAGATACTGTGTGAATAACCCCCCATCTCTCATCTAGACCCTTCACAGACTGTAGCTCCCCTCACTATTCCTGGTGTCTGTGTTTGTCCACGTGTTTGTATCGGCACATTTGGGTTCAATATCCATTTTACTTTTTGATTTATTTTGGCTACATTTATGCCTGTATTCATGTCATCATGACTGTGTTTTTAAGCTGATTATCTTCAATTATTGCAGTTTTGGATAAACACCAACACTTGGTTGACATTGTTGGTTTTGATTTAAATTAATTGACAACTATGGGATGGATTACCATGGAATTTGGTACACACATTCATATCCCCCTCTTTAAGAAATGTAATATCTCAACTTCATGTAGCGTCATTATCAGGTCAAACATTTTAATCTGGGGTTTATGATAAAACACCTGCAAACCATCACATCCCCAATAGTTTCTGTTGTACTAATTAGCAAATGTCAGCATGCTAACTGAGATGGTTACTATCGTAAACACTATGCCTGCTAAAATATTTTAGCATTGTCTTTGTGAGCATGTTAGCATGCTGCCAATAGCATTTAGCCCAAGGTGCAAGCCTTACACGGCAGCTAATAGGTGAAGACATGTCTATTAGATTTTTACTTGAATGGATATGATTGAGCTAGCATATTAAATTGGAGACCTATTTGGATGATTTGAATGCTTTCTCATGCTTTCCCCCTAAAGTGTAACATGTATATACCAATGTCTCCACATCCCTATTTCTCAACAGCATAGTAAGACAGATGGTAAAGTGTATAAAACATTATACAATATCAGTTGTAAAAGAAGTCTCTTGATGAGAAGCTTTCAATCTTCCAGTGATGATAATATTCCTTATTATGTGTGTAGTCTGCAGCCTCAACCTGTTAAGCCAGCAGCAAGACGTCTACTCATCAATGATGACAGCAGAGATAAAGTGATGATAGTGATGAAGATTGAAGTTATAAAGGTGCTGTTGATGGCTTTGATAGAGATCTCATAGTCCAGAGAAATTGACAGACACATAGAAAGACGCCGACACTCTTCTGTCAAAATGGTCATACATCTTCCTCCCTAAAGCACTTTGAACGAATCTTCTCGCCCTCTATGCAGCCTATTGCTCACTCTTTTTGCCTTCCTATCTTCTCTCTGCCGAGGCGTCACTCCTCTGTGTGTGTACGGACAGGTCAATCAGTCTTTCTGTCCTCTAAGTCTCTTGTTGCCTCTGCACCACTGATATCTGCAGCCCCTGCAACAAGGACTGCCTCTTTTGCATCTAAATGATGTGATTATACAGTGTAAGAGGGGGTCATTTGTCTAGAGGCCTTAATCTTTATGCAGAAAGAACAATGTTTAAGCAGGTGGATCCTGCTGCACGAGATTCAGGCAAACATACACACATCGGACACACTTACACAGAAACAGACAGCACACAAGATTGGATTGGATTTCCTATTAACAGGCGAATCATTCCTCTCCTCTCCTGTCTCATCCTAATTTTTTACTGTCAAGTTTCATGTCACCCCTCTATCTATCTATCTATCTATCTATCTATCTATCTATCTATCTATCTATCTATCTATCTATCTATCTATCTATCTATCTATCTATCTATCTATCTATCTATCTATCTATCTATCTATCCATCCATCCATCTTCCTTGCTCAGCATGTGTCATCTTTTCCACTTTTCTTCTATTCTCTCCCTCTGTATTTTTTCATCTATCTCTGCTTTTCTTAATCCACTCATTTTTTTCAATCTGCACCATTTTCAGAGTGAGAGAGACAGATGGAAAAACGACTGCTGAGCCAGAGTAAAATAATAGTGCTTGTTGAGGACGAATATGTTACCAGCTCTGTTTTCTCTGTCTGTCTCTCTCACAAACACTTACCTGTAAGTCTAAGTCATGATACAAAAACTGCTTCATGTGTTGGAATTTTACATATTTACATATTCCTTAAGTTTTCTTAGGGATTTTATTGTCCTTGCAATGGCTGACACAACACATAGAGTTGATTTGTTGATGGTATAAAGTAAAATGTTTTATTTCCTCACAGTATTGGCATACTGAAGCATCCCCAAAAGGCCCATGACATTATTTACCTACAAGCATCAAGCATCATTCTTTTTTGCTTCAGAAGTACTTTGCTATTGTTGTGGGTGAGATGCACTTATACTGAAGTCAATCTCTACTTCAGCATTTGTTCCTTTTATCGTGTCTTCCTCCCTCTATCATGTCTGTTTCTATCAAGCCTGTCACTTTGCAAAAAACACTGGCACTCCCAACTAAATAAGTTAAGCAGATTGACTTTCTCTGAATGCAAAAGCTTGTCAAAAAGATGCTGATGATGAAACTCTACTCTAAAACCATAATTTGTTCAGATGTAAGAATAAGAATTTAACAAAATTGTGGTGAAAAATAGTTATTTTGTGTCCATCAAATGGCTGATAGAACATTTTTGAAAACAGCAGGATATACTTTGTGGTTATGGATGACACTCAATTTGTTGAGATGTTTAGTAATTCTGTGTATGACTCTGAAAGAAAATTCCTGTGATGTGACAACAAATTATTTCTTATGCTGCAGTAAGATGATCATCAAAGATAACTCTAAGAATAGCATAGAATAGAAGATATAGAGTTGAGTATCATCTGCATAGCAGGACAGTGGCCTGTCATACCTACAAGAATAACATCTAAGAAGATGGTATTAGACAGATGTCAACAACATGGTAGGAAGATTCTTGAGATATTATGTCAAGGCCAACGGACATGGTTTATATTGAGAACAGGGGTAAGCAAAGGTTTCAACCCCTCATGAAAAGCATATGTAGTAGAGAAAAACACCTTTTCTGTGAAACATGATTGCTCTGATTGTAGAAGACCCATGAATGTAAGAATGCAGGAATGTCACAGAGGAAGTACTGGTTGACAGTGTCATAAACAGCAGACATGACAGCAAATTTAATGATTTGTTTTATCAAATTTCTAACACATATGTGCAAGCATTTAAACGCACAATATGTATCCTGAGAGGTTTTCACTCACTAAGACAAACATATAAAAGTCAATTTTTGTCAGCTTCTCGCAGACAACCAGAACACTGACGCATGTGCAAAGGGAATATGACCCCAATGAAGAGCCACCAAATGAAACGCACTGTTACCTTGATTAAAATTAAGGGTTGCTTATGGGACTCTAGGTTTAGAAATTGTTAGAAACATTTGGGATAATGTAAGTACACAACTCAACAAAATATATAATTTAGGACTAGTTGTTTTTAGACATTGTAGTGTTGAAATGTGACATTTATACCTTTTTAAATGAAAATAAATCTAACTGTGCAGACACCAGATGGCCAGAAACACACTCCTCTCTCTATCTCTTGATGCTACCCTCAAAATAGGTTCCCAATGTGTCTGCATTATGGTGGCTTACCTGGACTCAGGTTCAAAGGCATCTCTCCCTCTCCTGTCTACTGCCTTTTCTTATTCACATCACTTGTTCTCAATTCTTCTCCCCTGGGACTTTGTTTTATCCTCATAGTTGATCCCGAGAATAACTCTCCTTTGTTCTAAGTTAAGGAATGTAATACAAATGCAATCTCATATGTAACTCAAAACCGTTCATGAAAAAGTTGGACCAGAAGTTCGTTTACTATGTAAACATTTTTGGTATAGTCTAATCATCTGAAGCAGTGGGATAACTGTGACTAACATTCTAATTCTATTTTGTGTTCCATGTTGCATGTTCCATGTTCCATGAAGAGAACATGCAGATGACAAAAATTAAAGGTTTTGATTTCGTCTCCAGTAGCAACCCCTTATGGTTTTCTTAGTCAGGCTAGAGCCATGCAGGCTTTGGGGGAGATAAAACCTTACCCCTGATCTGAATTTCTCTTCCTTATTTTCAGTCATTTGTCTTTCTCTCTCTTCCCTGCCCTCCACCCCCATCCTTGCCTCATCTAACATCAGCATTCCCTGGTGAGATCCATTGTCAACCTCTAGCCCTTTGCCACATTTGTGGCCTCAACTCTCCCTTTTTACTCCTCTCTTTTGCTCTGTCTGCATTTCCCTTTTAATCTCTCCAATGCCATCCCTCTTTTAATTCCTCCTCTTTCATCATCCACCTCTATCTCCCTGCTGGCTTCACTTGTCAGTCCTCACTTTCTCCTCTCATTCCCACCCTACTTCTGTCCCCCCTGCTGAACGCACAGAGAGCTGCGAGGCTCACCCTGGCACATCATGGGATCAAGGCGACCCCCTCTGATACATTCAGAGGGATCTAGCAGCAAATGGATAGAAAGACCTGAGAGAAAGCTTGTCACAAGGCTGCACCAGAATTAAATGCGAATTGAAAGAGAGAGGGCATCTAATGGTTAAAAAGATTCAGGACTTTTGAGGGGAAGGTTTGTGAATTGGACGGGGAGTGATGTCCCTGCGCAGTTATGCCAAAGGGAATACAGAGCAGAGGACAGAAAAAGACAAAGAGGATGAGAACGATAGAGTAAACGGCAAGTTTTATAGAGGGATTGTTTCACAAAATAACCTCAGAGTTTTTTCTGAGGTTTTGTCTTCCAGATACCTGAGAGAAGCCAAACACCATTAAAACGCTCTTTGTCAGTGAACATAAATAATTGTAAGTATTTGATCAAATTACTCATCTTGACTGGTGAGGACAGTCCCTGGTATATACGAGCTTCTGCAGAACATTTCAAGTTGCACAGATAATAAATCTGTCACCTTCAAAATGATTCTGTCTTAAAAAAAACATCATAAAATTGATGGCTGTCTCATAAATCGACAGTAATTGAGATAATCCCATCATTCCACAGCGGAGAACAACCGTTATTGTTTCAATGACTCACGCCATTCCCCGCAGTCCAACGTACCCAAATATTCACAGGACCAACAGAGAGAATCAATATAAACCCATCGCTCCCAAGAAAATTTGTTTATGGCTTTAACATACATGACAGTAGCCCTTAAGTATGGCATCAGCCTCTCCCGACCAACGCTTCCTAAAGGTCAGCGTGAGAGGCTCTTCAGTAATACCACTAGTGGAAGCAGCTGATGTTTGCTGTGATCTATAATCACTTCACATCTATAAGCGACTCATGGGAAGGGAGTGCTGCACTGTCCCAGAGGGATGTATAGCCTGGCAATGCCAGAGTGTTTTATTGTTGAGGTTAGCAATGAAGAGGATCGGGGCCCCTTGCAGATTCTTTTTCTCTGCAGAGTCACTACGTCCTTCATAATGGACCATGGAGGTTTTTTCTGGATCTCGGCACAGCTTACTCTAGCCATTGATTTCCCACATTCAAATCCAACAAACGTTTACTTTAATTCAACCCCTGACGCAAAATGGGCCAAAACCTTGAATTATATGAATACAAACATGGATGACTACATCACTTCAACCTGTTTTCACTGCATTTATATAGGCTAATGTTTGTGCCAAAACATATATATATACAATCTAATATATTATATAATTCTAAGAGAAAAAAACAGTAGTGATAAAGGTAGAGGAGGTCATGTGTCACTGATGATAGTGAATGCCTTGGAGGAGAAGGTGGTAGATGAGGATTAAAAGTGAAAATGAAAAGTTTAAGAGAAGAGAGTGTCAGAGAAAGGAAAAAAGAGAAAGAGAAGGGAGGAAAATAGATCAGAGGGGGTTAGAGGACAGAGGGAGTGTCCCGGTGGGAGGTGGGAGAAAATTAAGTGGAGAACTCATATGGGAGGAAGGAGGGAGTGTTGGAGAAAGGGAGGGGCGAGCATAAGAAAAGAAACGTGGCTGGTAGTAGAGGTGGAGACTGATGATTATTAATAGTAATGATAGTTTGATTAGCATGAGTGCAGACAGGAAAGCGATACTGGCCGGCCTGAGCAGCCGAACATCACTGACCCCGGGCTGAACTGGACGCCTACTTTTCATCCCAAAATAGTTGGAGAGGACATGTATAAAACAGAAAGAGCAGAGCCTCTAATCCTTTACTGGACGTCCCTCCTGCACCTATCTGGCCCTTCTCCCATCTCAACATCAGTCATCCAGTGACCTGGTAAGACGAAGATTTATATGAGATATTATTTAGTGGGGGGAAGCTTTGCCAGAAAGAAACAGACAGACAGACAAATGGCAAGTTTTAAAATGAGGGATCTTATCAAATCCAGGTTATCTCAACGGACAAATAGAGGGAAGAGGGTGTTTGATATCAACATCTAGAGTTCTTAAATGCTAATCTGTGATCAAATGCAGTGATAGATAAAACTAATAAGAGAGTTAATAGCTAGAGAAATGTGTGAAGAAATGTAATTTATCTTCTTAGTTTAGATTTTGTTAGTGACAGTATATCAACTAGGGAATTACTTTCTGATAGCAGCCGTTATCTGCCAAAAGAAGAGGCCCTTTTGTTGCAGGGTTTGCTTTGCGATATCGTTCAAGGTCAAATTCACCCGTGCTCCAGGGAAGCGTAACTTTGTCAAAATGCTGATGCAGTGAAAGGCATGAAGCTCCTCTTGAGAATTCATTTCTGATTCTACGGCTGATCACAGAGATTTAAAAAATCGTGCATGTACTCATACAGCAGACGCATTATATGTGATGAATATTCATGTGAAACTTAAGTGCATGCAGTCTCATTTAATTATGAGGAGGACGCAAAATATTTTGTTTGTGTGTCACAGTGAAATATGTATGCTTTTTAAACACTCTTGACGCTGTTGCTTTCGATGGCAGATTAAATGGAATTTACATCTTTAATTTGTTTAGTAATATTTTATGCAAATGGCCATCGAGTCTGTACGCTAAAGATTGCTTCCATCGCAAAGCTTATGTGTTTCGCAAGCCTTCTCATTAGAGTTTGTGACCTTATTAGAATATGAATCTTAGTGATGCCTACAGTATGTTAAGTAAGAGTGAGTAACCATGGCAAATATTAGCAGTTAGCTCTGCTGTGAGAACACAGAGAGGCCGCCATGGCTGTAAACTCTTAAGGCCTTAAGACACCGGGGCTTTTATTTTTTGTGTGATTAATTTGCACCAAACGAGAATATAACACAGCAAAAACATCAACCAATCACGTTGTGCAGATGGACATATTCAAAATGTACACTAAAGCACAACACGGAGGTCTGTAGTCAAAACCAGACGGCAAACTGTATTCCTCCTTTCAACCTTGATAAAGGCAGCGCATACCAGATCCATTCCTTTGTTCTTACCTTTCACAATAAAATCACTTGACATAAACTTTGCATAACTGTTAACCAGAAAGAGCATTTAACTTAAAGAAACTCAATTAGATATCTTAAGTATCTTACAGTCCTCCGCCTGCGTGGATTTAGTTCAGCCTTTTATTGAAAAAGTGTTGCAACTGTTGCAATTCGCATCGCTGCCATTTTGAATATTTTTGATGCAAAATATTAGCAGCCGAGTGTTTTTTATTTTGTAATAATAAAATACATTCACAGTTACAGTTTATTACAACCATGTGACTATGATCATTTGAAGGAGAGGTGCCAGAAAAAGAAAATTGTAACACAAATAAATCATATATGACCTTATTTACATTCAGTCAATTAGGAATGCAATCAAGTACTGTGCAGTTATGAACACACACACACACACACACACACACACACACACACACACACACACACACACACACACACACACACACACACACACACACACACACACACACACACACACACACAGGATTACTGTTGTTGCCAAACTCTAACTGTGTGGTTAAGCTATCCTGTTCTGTACCTGCCAGAGGATTAGCCAGTGGACAGTGGTGATAATAGACAGATGATCCACAGGCCTGTACTGCTTTTATCATAACCAGTCTTACCTTGCTGTGTGTGCGTGTGTTTGTGTATGTGTTTGTGCGCATGGATTCACATGTGTGTTTGCTTTTTGCTGTTGAATGAACACCATTGTACTTTATCAACAGCTCTATAAAATCAATAGACAATGTAATGCACACTGAAAAGGTAGCTCTTGCTACATTCAACCATGGAGCTTATTTAAAGATCAACTGTGCAGATTAGTAGCAATTCAGATAAAATGCTTTTATGGAGGAAGAAAATCACTGGGGAACCTTTGATGGGGGGTTTGTGGCTGAGTGGATACGGCGTGGTGGTCCTTTAACCACAATGTTGGCGGTTTGATTCCTGACTCCTAATGTCCCCAAGTCAAACTGCTCCTTAAAATGCTATGGATCGGTTAAATGCAAAGGTCAAATGTCATGTATGTACCTGAATATATATAAGACCTTTTTAAGGTTTATTCAGAAAAATGGCCTGTTAGTTATTGTTCTTAAGATTAATGGTGCAACTATTGTAGTTGAGTCTCTTTACGGAAACAAGTTAAAACTTGTCATCCTATATGGATTAAGATAAATATGCAATATGTCAGAGTGTCTCACTATTACATTTAAATATTATCAATTCAATTTTATTATTAAATGGGAAGAATTTCACTTTTAGTCATTTCAATCTTCTCTATCAACTCTACCAGGGATGGAGGACTATTTCTTATGGAGACCACCAATGTTATAATAATCTGAATCCCATTTATCGCTAAATATTATATCCGGGCTAAGTGTTTTTATATTCGTAACCAAAGACACATACAGAGGAGCAGTCGTTCTTAATCCTCCATTCTTTTCAAAATATCCCAATATTGTTGACCTCAATTTAAACTTAAAGCAGCATTAAGCTCCAGTGGTGTACGAGCCACAACAACACAACACAAGGCTCATTGTTAAATCATTGCAGTACACTGACGCAGCAGCAAAAAGGGAGAATTCACACACACATTACCTTCAAAGATTATTTGTGTAGAGGACAAGGGTTCACTTCTAGTTCACAAACTGCATGCAGCGATACTGAGGACACATATTTATTTTTTCCTTTCTCCTTTTCCCCTTGTCTCTGCTTTTTAACAGACTCCCCCACAAACATACAAACACAACAGCCGAACGAACATAAGGGGATTGGGTTTCTTGAAATGCAAGTACATTCTTCTTTTAGCCGCCCGCCTCTTCATCCTAGCCTGCCTGGCACCCTCTGTGACACACGAAAACACACACATACATATTTACACATTCATGCAGCTGTTACAGTTGGCAGGCCAGCAGCGTGATTAGGTTTCCCACACCTAGAGGGGCCGTCAGGGTGGAGGGACTTCCCACAAAGGAAACCCCAGTTTCACATACTGTACATTCACAGGCCTCATGAAGGAGAGATACCATCAGTATCCTGCAGAAACCTTTAAAAAACCCATTTTCATGGCACACATTGTTCTCGCACTTCCTTTTTTTCTCCATACTGTATGAAGCACATACATGACCCCTCTGAAATGGCAGTTCTGTGGTCAGATATTTCTTTGCTGTTGTCTATTGAAAATGTATGAAAATACATATTAATAAAGAGTAAAACTAATTAAAGAATCCAGAGTTTGTGTCAGCTTAAGCTTTGTTTTATTCCTTTTTTTTCCTTTTGTATGGAGACTATCTAGCTTAATCTAGATTCAGCCATGAAAATGTTGATTTCTTGTGAGTTTAAACTAGAAGTAAACAACACACCTCAGGGAAAAGGTTTCAAACCTGCAGAAATCAGTGCATCAATATTGAAGAATAAAAAAAAAAGGTCATCCAGTACAATTCACGTCAAAACATTCTAGATGGTTTTTGGAGACGACTGTACACAATAAATGCATCATATCAGCAGTGCAATGCAGGATACTTCAACTTTGGTCGAGTCTGATTATGAAAATGAAAGAACTTTATTTGATTCCTCACCACAGCCTAAATTTATGACATAAGCTTTGAAGATGAAATTATCTGGGGGTGTAAAAATATTCACAGCAATGTTTTTTAGAGAAGACACAGTGTGTCTATATAGTCATGTAAACAAACCTTCAAGGCATTAAACATAGAACTTTACTAAATATCATTATAAGCAACGAGAACCACGACTAAAACCACGCCTTACTGGCACCAACATATTACCAATCAAAAATGTATGTTTGTTGTATCATCCCTCTGAAATATTAAAATTATACCCATTTTGTCACAATCAACCCAGCTGTTCTGTAATTTTGAGTCATTCAAGCCGTCTTGTTTAGTGTTTCCTGTTTTATTTTGATACTCATCTTCTCCCTGATTGTTTTCACCTGTCGCTCATTAGACATGCTGTCACCTGTCCCTCGTTATCACCCTCCCTCCCTTGTGTATTTAGGTTATGTTCACATTACAGGGCTTGAAATGACCTGTATCTGACAACAGTGTGAGTGGATCTCTGCCCCTGAAACACATCACATATAACCAGTAACGTCACACACATTGAGGGCGGCCCGTTGCTCCGAAAATACACACTAGAGTTGTTGAAGTGACTACAAGACTTAATTAACATATTGCTTAATTTAACCGATCTGGGGTCCCCATTTCACAGATTATACTCCTAAAATATAATATATGTCTTTGTACAACTCCTATATATTTAACTTTAACAACTCTTCTGTAAACTAAGTTAAATCAACTTAAGATGTGTAACATTTTTCTTCTACATACATCACGAAACATTCAGCATGACTTATCAAATTTTAAAACGTGATTTAATTAAATCAGAGTTCTGCTTTGTGAAGACAAATTTATCCAAGGAACTGAGAAAATTGAAAAGTAAATTTACTTTTTAAATGCGTGACATAGAGTTAAATAAAGTGTTGAACAGTTTCCCACTGTCGGAGGAAAACCTCTGTTAACATATCGTTAAATTTAACTAATCCAAGAGTACTGGTAAACATGTACTCAATCTTAAGGATAGTATATGATTTCCTACGACACATAAACAGACACTGAGTCATTTGGCCAACGTGATATAACATTCTTTGGTATAAATTTTATTTCAATGTAAAGTGAGTGAATTTTATGTTTGTGACTGCTGATACATTAAAATCTGAACTCGAATGTAACATGACACTGAATTTAGCAGATTGACTAGTTGAACTATTGAAGGAGAGAAAACTGACAAACTGAAATAAAAATCTGCAGAGACAAAATGCAGCACAATCACAATTGGCCTTTATACCTTATTTCCTTTAAATAAATCAATGGGGCCATACCTTAGACAGTTCCAGTGGCAGCACACTGACTGAGATATCGCGGGAAATCAATCTTATCCTCCTCATTTCACGGCGAATTGTCTCTTTTCCCCCGCGGACACCTTTGTGGTAAAGGTCAGAGGAGGTTGTGCTTTTATAATGATAAAAGATTGGATGTGAGGCCACCCAAGTTTAGCAGTGTTCAGTATTGATCTGTGTGTGCAGCAGTATGTTACCGAACTAGATAACGCCATAGAGGAGCTCATACATCAATGAAGTGGAGTGTGACACCAATGGAAGAGAATGTTGAACTACTTCTAATAGTGGCTAACGCTACATTTAGCTGTTGGTTGTTAATATCATAAACACTTAAAGATCTAGCCAAGATACATTTCATTTTTTTTACAACATATTTACCATCTTCTAAGTTATGTATTCATTTCTGTTAATTTCCCCACACTATTAGAAATATTTTACAGCTTTAGAATGGAACCCACATGAATAACATTTTGTTTTTGTGATTATTAGCCTCATACACAGCCACATAAATTCATAGTGCTGCAGACCGCGAAACGGATGATATTACAACAGTTGGACTGCTTGAGGCGTGATGCAGCAAAAACACAGTGAAATGTACAGGCAACTCAGACTGTATTTCCACCGAGAAGGACAGGGCAATGATGATGATATTGGCCGGCTCAGCATTATGGGCCGCACAGAAGCAGCATAGTGATGATGATGGTACAAGGATGATGCTGATACCCTGCCATTACCGTGACCTTTCTGTGAGACATTTCAGTCCACCCTGCTTTGCATCAACATCAGAGATGAAAAGTTGAAAGACGTTGCATTTATTATTCAGTATGCCGACCTTACTAACAGATAGGTGTAAGAGTGTTTTTTGTATTTTTGTCCAAGAGCTCTAGGGCCTACTTCAGATAAACTACAGGAAATGAAGATCAGGGCATAAAAAAAGAATAGGAGTAAAAGGGACATCCCATTCAAATCAATGTAGCAGGAGGAACAGTATGGCGGGCAACGCAGGGTGGAATTACCAAGTGCTAGTTCCACCATCTTTTTATGCTAATGGTGGAATAAGCAACCTGGCTAGTGAACTTTCTAATTCCGCCATGCTTTAATGCTACATTGTTACAGGAAATGAACCGAACAACTGGTTGCCAGCGGCATTGAAGGCTCCCTTCGCCTGACTCCCCGCCTACTACAGAGCAGGTCAAGCTACGTAGCTAACTAGCCAGCCGTCCGACTCCGGAGCTGTGTCCGCTCTCTTCCCGGCGTGTTGCATCAACACTTTACAGCCCCACTGACCTGTAATGTCGCCATCACAACAAACAACACATTTTAATCTTCTATTTGTACTAGTCTACTGACCACAGAGAACATTTCAATGTCCGTTCTACTCCTATTCTATTTCTATTGCTCAGGGCGAAGAGGTTTACAGTTTGTTCTCCTTCACAGGATACCAGCAGCCTTGAAAGGCCAGACCGCATCTCGCAAGTGCAGGTTTTTAGCCATGCTGCCTTCATGGCTCTGAGGTTGGCAGTATCCGTCAGTGTACCACTGTGTTCCATACTGAAATATCTCAGGAGGGAAATCCACACAAAAATCCTTTTTAGAAGGGTTTTGGATGTCCGTCAATCACCCAACTCACAGAACAGATACGCTGTTGTCAGAGTATCCATCCGCACTCACACTGAGAACCTTCGTCTTTTTATGCTCACTATGTGAAACAGTTTTCCTTCTGTGTGCTCCCCATAGAGCCTACTTAAAAACAATGTTGTCCAGTAAATGTCTGATATTAGTCAGTCTGTTGAAGACAGTGTGACTGGCAGCTGTCCTCTGTTGACAGGACATCACGTATTGAGGGAAATGGCGGCCAAATTGAAGTCAGTTTGTTGAAAGAACTTGATGCTTCAGTACAGCTTATGTGCCGCTGATGTCACGCTTTGGACGTGGAGTTCCCGTCTTGTCAACGCAAGATTTTATCTGGCTAAAATCCATTGAGCCTGGCAGCTGGAAGCTGGAACAAGAAGCAAGCTATTTATATGAAGAGGCACGCTTAGTTTGAGCAACATTTGACTTCACAGAAGGAGTAGGTATTTTTTGCTACAAGATGTGTGTGAGTACAGGTGAGGTTTGCGTGGAAGTCTGATTGAAGTGTCAATCATCCGTCATGCAGTGTACTTTAAATAATGTGTGTCCCAAGAAAATCCCTATTAAGGTTTGCCAGACCACAATGAGCAAGGGTGAAATCAGAGCACTGTATCCTTTAATCCACATGTCACTCACTCCTTCTTAGCACCTCGGTAGATACTCTTTCTGTTTGTCCAACCATGTGTTCATCTTCAAGTCGCAACTAAGGAGAAAAGGGCATTGGTAAAAGTTGGGGGAAGGTGACAACTTCATATGCGCCGATCGGGTTCGGTCACACACGCATGGAGTAAAAAGCCAAAGGGCCGCTAAGTGCCGGGCTCACCTTTCATAGTGTGAAGTACAAGACGATTCATCCCTTTGGACCGGGCTGACAAACTGAATTCTCCTGTGGTATTTCAGACACAGCTGCAGACTCAGAGGGCCTCTTAAACCCCCTGCTGACACGGCTCCCTGCTTTCATCTGTAACAGCTCAGTGATATCATACAGATCAAACGGAAGACACCGATAAGGATACAACGCTTGTTGTTCTGGTTCCATCTTATTTTAATTTTGACATGTCCCATAGCACCACAACTAAACCTCCTCCTCCCTCCTGCTCTCAACTCCGTCACATCTCCTTCCCCTTTCCTTCCCTTTGTCACTCCTCCTCGGACGGTCACCGATTCAGTCTGTCACTCACCACCTCCTTCTCGTGTCCTGGTTTCCTGCTCCATTTCTAGAGTGTCACCAGTGTAATAGGAGATTGTTTCTGAGTTCTCTCTCGGCTCTCTGGCGACCTTGTTTTTAACCTCTGTCCTTCTCTTCCTTCTCTGTCGCCCTCTCCTCTGTCTTTTTTTAATTTTCATCTCTCTTTTCTTTAACAGCTGAGATGGCAATGTGCAGCATCCTCAACGCTGATGACATCAAGACAGCTCTAGATGCATTTGCAGGTAAAAGCTGATTCTTCCAGATCTGGCCCATGGCAGCTGGTTCTAGAAGTGTTTTTTTAGCCCCAATCTGCATTCCCATTATAATTTCTTCTGAAACAATATCCTTATTGTTATAGAACAAAGAAATACGCAACTCTTCCAGGTACTATAACGATCATATGGATTTATTTCATGGCCTACAGTGTCAATTATTTAAATTGCACTTTGGAGAAATCATGTTTTGTCGTTTCAAGCATTTTAGTATCCAACAGATAATCGGTGTCTTTGCAGTACTGACATTAAGAACCTTTTAATGCAAAAAGTCAAGAATTGTTTGTTAAGTATTGACATTTTGCATCTTTGTGTTTGTTTGCCTGTGTGCCTTTCATATATGTGTGTTCAGTTGCTGGCTCCTTCGACCATAAGAAGTTTTTCGAGATGGTGGGTCTGAGGGCCAAATCTTTTGACGAAGTGAAGAATGTCTTCATGGTGCTGGACGCCGACAACAGCGGCTTCATAGAGGAGGAGGAGCTCAAGTGAGACAAACATACACACACACACACACACACACACACACACACACACACACACACACACACACACACACACACACACACACACACACACACACACACACAAAAACACATATATAAAGCCAAACGATGCAACAAATGATGTGGGACATGTATCCATTCTTTTCCTTTTCTGTCCACGGCTAGATTCGTCCTGAAGGGTTTCGCCAAAGATGGCCGGGACCTGACGGACAAGGAAACCAAAGACTTTTTAAAAGCAGCCGACAAGGATGGTGACGGCAAGATCGGAGTCGATGGTAAACATTGTTGTATGAGTGGGAGCGTCACAAGGTCCCACAAACAGAAACCAAGAAAAATCAATGTGGAGAGAACACACACACAAACACATACACACATACACAATGGAATGATTCGACCCATTAAGGGACTGTCCACAGATGAAGGTTTGGGAGGTTTCAAACATTGGGAGTGGAATTATCAACTGCCAAAATGATGCTAAACATAACATATGGTGCATCCTCTTTATCGCAGCTGCTCTCCATTTTTGAACCAATAAACACTCATCACCACTGTCACTGATGGGGCACAGGCAGCAGCGATATAATGTTTTCACTTCACCCATTAGTAGAACAGGTTGGGTTGTGCTGAATATGCATTACATTAAAGGTTTCACTATTCATGATCAGGTTTACTTCATCATAGATCAGAATGAAATCAGCCTGACTGTGACAATTTTACTGTTTCTTAAAACTGACATTTCAGTCCTACTATCTACTAGAAAATAAAAGCCCTGATAATGACAACATATTTATAATCCATGATGCACAATGAAACAAAACAAGATCACTTTCAAGTTAATAAAATATAACCCTCCCCCTTTTTTGACCACACTTTCCCGCCTAATAATTTGTGTAGAATCCCTATAAACTGTGCACCATATGTATTACTATGAGCATTTTCCAAAGCACCAGTAACCTTTAGATCAAATTCTGAGACTTGACAAAATGTGGACACCATTTTTACTGTAAATGTCAAATATAAAGAGAAAATAACAAATCCTGACAACTTTTGTGTTGTTTTTCTTCCTCTCTTGCAGAGTTTGCTGCCCTGGTGAAAGAATAACTAGTCACCCAGTGTGACTGAATAGCACTACAAGATCACCTCCCAGCCACTGCTACATCCCGACACCCCCTGGCTCCCCCGTCTCCCCTGCACCCGAGCCCCACCCCCCAGCCCACCAGACTGCAGCCGACACCCTCTTCACACACTCTTCTTCCTCGGCCTCTCCCCCACGGCTGTCTTCGCTAGAAATGCAACGCTGCACTATAGGAAGTAAGCTGTGGTTTGCCACGCTTCTCTTCAGATGTCCCCGCAGCTATATCCACCCTATTTATTTTACCCTTTTTATACAAACTGTTCTCGTTTCTGTTTATGTATAGAAATAAAACATGCCTGCAGGAATAAACCTCACATTTTAAAGCATAAAGTAGATATTATGAAGAAAATAGAGATGACTAGAGGAAGACCCTAGTGTCCTTCTGTATTTCTGACTTCATCCTCTTTCTGTTCTTAGCCAAGACTTCCTCTCACTTCCCCTCTTTCTCTTCTCTCTGTCAATTTCACTCCTGGCACTGCTCCCTTCCTGCATTCACTCCCCTTTCTCCCTCCCACACCATCCACCCCATCCATCTATCTATCTTTCCATCCATCCCTTTCTCCTCTGGTAATGAGCTGTTGTCAAACATACCAAAAGAAGAAAGAGGTAAAGCTGTGAAAGATTAAAATAAAATGAGTTAAAACACAAAGCCTCGAGAACACTGACTCCTCTTTTAATTAACTCCTTTGATGTAACTCTCTCTTATATTACACTCTAAATCCATCTCTCCTTCCTTCTATATTTCTCAGTCACATGTATCAAGCAGAGCAAGCGAAGCGTATCTTGACAGCAACCTAGTAATGTATAAAGGGGTCTCCTTAAAGAAGGTCAGAATTACCCTCTGGCGTCATTTGTTAGAATTCATTAGCATCGGCTGTGTGGTGGAAGCAGTGACAGGAGAGAAAGAAACTGCACGGAGAAAAAACTCTGCACAATCACAGATCACTGAGGAGCGTCTTTCTGCACTCTATTTTGCATTATGAATGTCACTTCGCTGAAAGAGGAAAAAGGAGGCGGAGGCCACATTGTTCCACTTGCCAAAGAGTCTTTATTGAGAAGTGCTGTGCTAGTTTAGCCGAGCCATGCTGTCAGGCCATTAGCAGAATTGGATCCACGCTGAGGTTCAATTTGGGTTAAGTATCCCCAGCAGAGGACCCAAACAGGCAACGCGGGAATCCTCTTTAGTAGGCCATTTTACTGCCTGAGCAAATAAACACAGATCCGCAGCTTAGAGGCTATCACTTATCACCAAGACTGTGTAGCTCAGAAAGGAACTAGACTGCTGAAGTGAATGTCGTTCACAAGAAAGACAAGTTAAAATTATTTTTAACCGAACTTTAACTAAGTGGCTTATTTAGTTGGCAGTATTTAATGTTAGAGTAAAAATACTAAATATTTGAAATCAAGTATTCAGGGGCTTTAACTGATGATGTTATGTCAGGATTTTTACTTAGGCAAAAACGTTCTTATCTTTTATGTTTGATACATCAACATCATATGCCGTCATTAAAAAATGAAAAAGCTAAATATATTGGTTAAAGTAATAATAGGATGCTATAAAGATGGTATTACATTATCAATGAACGCATTGCTCTTTTTTTTTTTTTTTTTTTTTTTTTTTTTTTTTTTTTTTACAAGATATTACATTATCTGCCAGAGGTTACATTTTCATTTTTCCCCAAAAAATTTATGAAATAGTAATGCAATTATTATTTATTTATTATTAAATTTGCGGACCATGCAGAAAGAAATGGTGGAGATGCAATACAATGACAAAACAAATGATAATTTATCATGCATCCATCACTGAGCTACAAATGAAACATATCTCAGCACTGACTCCTAACATCAACTGTACACTATTAACACATCATGGATTTCCAAATGGACAATATAAGTCATTCTCATACCTTCCATTGTCAGAATGTCAGAAAACACAAATAATTAATGATGATTTAGAACCAGGTAGGATAAATGCACCCATTAGTTTATGTTACATGAACACATTTGTTTCATAGTGATTCCTTCTAACTTTTATACAAATGTTAAAATCAGAGCCAATTATGAAAAAGTCAATACGATAAAACCATTATAACCTAAAAAAACACAATGTTTGTTGTAGTTTACCAAGATCCAAAAATAGACATCTACAGTCCTTATGCAAACCCAGAATTGATAAAATATTCATACATTTTTCTGTCCTCTTTCTTCAGCTGTGTGTGTCTCTTACCAAACCTAGTGTTGTTTTAGAAAGTAGCAAAACAGTAGACAGCCTCCACTCACATATACACTCTGGTATTTCGGAGGTCAAGAATGAACTGTCAAGCTCAACGAAAGCATTTTGTTTTGGGGTGAAGATGTCATCGTCGATTGACACGCGGGGCCGATCTGTCATCAGTGGACGTGGGCTTCAGCTTAACTGTGGCAAATGGGTTGGTGCCCCTTCAAAATAAAAGGGAGAGAGGGAAATAGATGTTGGAGGATGAAAAAAACTCAAAGGCATGGTGGAGAAAAGCATATTTGAGACTCACGTCGAAGGTTATAGCAAGAGAAATGAGAACTTCAATTTCACACTGTTCAAGCCTCATCTAGCAAACTGTTCACCTGAAGTGATGGTGAGAGTGATAGTCATGGCTCCCACATGGCCATGACTGAAATGGCTTCAGCACTAAACTGCACTTCAAACTCTAATGGAAGCAAAGCAATCCTATGCCATTTAGATCACTGGCCTCATCTGTTGTTCTCTCATTTAATGGGTTCATGATACACTTCAAAAATATCATTATTTTCTGTAGAAGAGAACATCAGTGCCATTTACACATTTTACAACCGATAGAGTGAGAGAGAGCCACAGTTACATTAATCTTACTTCGGGAATAGTTGTGGCTGTGATCCATGTGGTTTTGATACCTGCAGAAAAAAAAATATGAGAAAGGTGAGTGAAGGCCAATCCAAACCATAAAAAACGGAGACACACTAATGGAAGCTCAGCAGGCTCCGGCCCTCGACCCCTTCGCCCTTCTGCTTTCAGTCGGTCCTCCCACAAGCTGCCCATTGATGTTTTTTTGCCAGTCAGCTCCACACACACACACACACACACACACACACACACACACACACACACACACACACACACACACACACACACACACACACACACACACACACACACACACATAAAGCCAAACGATGCAACAAATGATGTGGGACATGTATCCATTCTTTTCCTTTTCTTCTCAAAGTGTGTCCAGTTGACACACACACACTGATAAATCATATTTTTACAATCGAGATCGACTACGGAGCGATAAAAGAGACCATGCAGAGACATCAAGGAAAATGCATCAATGTCACAATGAAATATAAACCAATGACCAAATATTTGGGGTCAAACTGAGTGATTGTGAAATAAATATCTCACTTGTTGTCTGTTAAATATACCAACCATTGTTGGAATACTGGTATGATGTGATTTGTTTTAATATAAGTCGTTTTTATATAAGAACATATCACAGTTGAGGAGGGCCAGTTATTACCTTGAGCTCTCTGCATGTCCTTAACAGAAACAGAAATGCTATTCAAACCACGGTGTGTTTGAATATCACCGAAGACAAAACACATTAAAAGTATTATCACACTGCAGCAACCTAAAGCTTATGTACCAGACATGGGTAGTCACTAGCACTTCAAACAGGTTCTCAGTCTAATAGTCTCAAGATACAGCATGCCAAAACAAGAGCACACACACACACACACACACACACACACACACACGCACACAACCTCCTGGCTCATACACCATCAGCAGCTGGAGCTCCCTCCCTGCATCCACCAGAAAGACGGGTGAGGAGCTGTGGAGAACAGCACCTTCCCACAGTGCCCCTGCTGGACAGACTGGCAAACACCATAAGAGATGAACAAACTGTGTTATCAGATCTGTGTTCTTTCATGTCACTGTTCGTTAATGAAGCACAAATCAGTGTGGCACAGTAGCACTCTCGTATGAGGCACCTTCTCTGAAGGGATTATAAATAGAAAGTAATGGCTTTTAAATCATTCATTAATGCTCTATAGGTCAATAAAAAAGACAATAATAACGAGAAACTTTTGGGTTGCCCTTTGATTAAAAATCTAAACCATGTGATGACTTATTTTTAACAACAGCTTATGAACATTAAAACTACAGACTTGATGAACCAAACTCCTTTATTTCTGACTTATAACTTATTGACATTGGTTGATGAGAAAATGAGAAACCCATGAGCACCTATGAGCACCGATGTTTCAAACTGTATTACACAAAGTTATTCTTATTAATGGCTAATTCAAAACTCATTGATAAAAGATGTATTAACCACTGATAAAGACATTAGTTACATTGTATAAACAATTTTTAAAAAGTTGTCTCATAAGAAAGTAGTCCCCAAAAGGCTTACAAAAAAGACCACAGAAGAAGACAAAAAATGCCAACATTTCAAAAAAAATTGAGAAATGAGAGAGAAATGATTGATATTGATGTACCTTGTTTTCTGAATGAGACCTGGCCCTTCTATCAGGTGTCGGTGTGATCGGTCGCATCTCATACTGTTTATATGAAGATAAAGGCGGTGGAGGGGGCGGGGCTCCGGTGTGACTGCTGCTTCCTGGTAGGTCGAGCAAGTTGCTCATGCTGCTGCTGCTTCGGAGAGAGGGGCTACTGAAATTACAAAAAAAATAAAACATTTCTTATCAGTAATCTTCTTGGTTTTTTCAATCCTCTTGAAGTGATTATTGTCTTTCATACTTAAAATATATTTGATTTGAACACAGAAAATTTGAGTTCAATCATGTTTTCCCTGTTAAAATATATTCAATTTCGTGTCCAATTCATAAGCTCTGTGCGTTCACATTTTAAGCTTTTTTGGTGTGGCATGTGTCCACAATGACTGAGTTACTTTTTAGTTTAAACTTCTTATTGGTTTTGCTCACAGCAATGGGTCACCCAAATATCTTAACTAGTTCATATTATTGTTCAAGGCCTGAGCTTCATACTGACCCTCTTTTAAAAGTTTTGGGCCCATAAAACAATAAGGACAGCCTCGGGGAGCTGCAAAATATGTCCTGTATCAGTTTGAAGGCAAACATTCTGCAAAAAGTATTACTTCTTCGAATTGTGGGAGGTAAGACATACAGATATCAGGCTGTGGGACCAAGACTTGCAGCATTGTTCAAAATACTCCACTTCAAAAATAAATAAATTCAGTGGGAAGAGAAACATGGGAGCAGCTGTTATTGTAGTATAAATATGAATGACTTGATGTTTGGGTCTACGAGACCTTTGTTTGTCATTATGACCAACATGGCACGTTAGTCAGTCTTTGACTGAGGCTATTAAAGTAGAATTTCAACAGCAAATTATAGGCACTTTAGTAATTTCCTAAATTCTTAGCTGGTTGTCTGGCAACCTCACTATGACAACAAGACTTCCAGAAATAACGGAGCCTGGGAAATAAATAGTCCAGCAACCCACCATAAAAACACAATGGACTGTTTTTACACTTTGGAGGTAACCCGTGTCGATTAGTTAGCTTTGGAGGTCCTGACAAGCAAACTTTGTTCCTGTTGGACAGAGCCAGGCTAGTTGTTTCCCCTGTTTTCAGCCATTGTGCTAAGCAAAGCTAAGCTAACCTAAGCTACCTGGCTGTTGCCTGAAGCTGCATATCGATAGTATGGTGGACTTTCTGAAAACCTTGTCTTTCGCCATGCTGGCATAGTAAGAGTCAGTGAGATATGTCAATTCAGTTCTTTAACAGCCTGCACTTTGCGTGACATAATTTTATTTAACAGTCATACTTGTTGAATACATTTGTTGGGATGTTTACCTAGAGCTGATTGTCTTTGGAGGATCATCCAATGCTTCCACATAGGCGGCTGGAAACCATCCCTCACTGAAAGCAAAAGAGACAGAAAGTCAATACAGATATTCATGGTCCCTGGAGGATGAATTCTTATTGACTCAAGGTCAAAATTTAAAAGTGTCCAATACCTTGGTTTGTAACCAGATAGCTTCTAAGCTTATGACATTTCCATCAGCCTCAGCTACACTTTGTGTTTAAGACTACATCTAATTAGCAAATGCTGCATGCTAATACGCCAAACTCAGATGCTTAACATAAAAAGCATTATGCTAAATATCACCATGTTAGCATACTGATGTTAGCATTTAGCTCAAATATCCCTTGTGCTTCAGTAAAGTGCCCCAGAGCAGCTAGCATTGCTGTTGAATGTTTTCTTTTGCTTTTCTATTTCTCCTTTTAGTCTTTATGGTTTTTCTATTTTTATTGTCTCTCCAGTCATTTTGTTGCAGTTTCTTATTGCTCACAAAGGGTTGCCCCATCACTTTTCCCTCCATTTCATTTTTCCTTATAAAGGGACCTGTGTCCAAAACATTAAAGGTAAAACGTTTGTCAGCAGAATCATTACAGTGAGAAGCGGAAAGTCCAGCAAAAGAAAGTATGCTGATTTACAGTTTTGTACTGTAACAGACATATTAACAAGGTATAGAGATAGACAATGATTAAGCAACCTTGTCAGTCACGTAAACTGACACACACACACACACACACACACACACACACACACACACACACACACACACACACACACACACACACACACACACACACACACACACACACACACACACACACACCGTGAGCTGCTGTCAGCACGTCCATACAGCCAGCCGTTTCTTGGCTCTTGGACCACCACGGTGATCATCTCTCCCCTGGTGAAGGGCAGCAAGGTGGGGTTAGAACCACTGGGCTGGTGGGCCACGCGGGCCCTCGAGGATCTGCCTCCTGTGGAGCGAGAAATGCCTCCCTGGGGAGACGGAGCTGGAGAGATGACAAATGAAACACTTAAGTGCACTGAGGATAGTTTGTGAAAGCACAAGCGAGATGATAAACAAGCGTACATTGCCAAGAAGGATCTCTGGTGAGATGATTAATTAAAAACTATAAGCGACAAGGATTTATTTCTTTAATTATGGCCCTGGAAAGCATAACTCAGAGGGTTAGCAGACTACTAAATATCTTACTCTATGTAAAAAAAATTCTGTTTGGATGGCATGGGATGCACTTTAATGAATTATACCAAAGAGGGTGGCATTATTTTGTCTCTCTAGTGAGCATCTGTTGGGAAAACAAGCCTGCTGCACATATTGTTTCAGAAGGGCAAAACTGGGAAAAGTGCTATTTAATATTCTGGCTATTATTTTTTATACATTGTTACTTTATCTATTTTTACCCTAGATAGGCAAGCCAAGTAATTAGACAGACTTTATGCACAGGAACTTACAAATGGAAAGATATGAAAGTGTGTGATGTGCAAAATTATGAAGAGGGAGAGAAAGATGGACGAGAGAGAGAGAGAGAGAGAGAGAGAGAGAGAGAGAGAGAGAGAGAAACAGAGATAAAAGGCTTAAAGAAAGATAAAGTGGGTGGTGAAGGGAAATCACAATGAGCACTGGCGGAGGCATTATGGGCAGAAGAAAAACATAAAATATGTGGCAACTAAGTAAAACCAGAATCAGGTGTTCTGAGAACTTGAACAGCTAAAAAGTTGACAATCAATCCCTCACCCCTTGATGGGATGTTGCCGAGCTGCAGCTCCTCTCTGCTCCTTCTCATATCCTCCTCCTTCATCCCCATCTGTGCAACAATCACATGCACAGGTACAAACAACTTGTCAGTAATCTTTTGTGATGCTTATACATCTTTTAAACCCCAGGAAATACTGCAGTCACAATGCCACAATTCATATGTGAACAAACAAAAAATAAAGACAAGTCAGCCGCCCAGGATGTGTTGAATATTCTAAATGTAACAATGAGTAATGTATGTCATGTGTGACTGTAGAAGCACAACCCAAATATCTGTCCTAAGCGGCCCACTGGCTTCTCTCTCTGTTATAAGCGAAGGATAAATCCCACGTCAAAACAAAACAAACACAGAATCCATGTTAATCCTGCGATTGTTATTACAGTAGGATGTGGGGATCTGTGGGGTTCGTCTGCACGTCACCTTCCAACGAGGAATATACTGAAACTGACTGGTTTTTATCTCAGGGGCGTCTCTGTTGTTTACTTGAATGGTAATTGCAGCCTTCATACAAAGAATTTTATGGATTCAGTTTGTGAATTATCCATGGTGTATTAATCCCACTGTATTAAGATGTGGACGTAACTCAAGGACTCATGCGTTTATTCAGACGATATGTGAGGTTCAGATGTTTATTAAGGTTAGTGTTTGGACAGAAAAATATGTGTAGCCTTATCACAATCCCATATTTCTTTCTTTCATGCGAGACATTCTGTAATCTCTGCCCTCTTATTTCAACTACAAGTTTAATCCTCTTCAGAAAGCTTTCGTCTAACAGGAAACTGATTTCAAATTAAATCAGGCTCCAACCAGCAGAGGGCCCCCTAGTAACAAGTATATTTTTGCAATCATTTACTGGTTTCCCTTCAACACAAGGCCTGTGAATGAGTATTGTCCATTTGTTTTCACACTTGAAAACAAAATGTTAAGGTTTTGAATCAAACAGATATTCCCTCAGTCCTTTCTCCTGCAGGATTATTTCTCACACCAGCATCATATTCTTGGAGTTGCTGAAAGATTAAAATGCTACATCCAGCTCTGACCTTGCCTGAATAATTCAGTAAAAACGACTGATTTCTATGAACTGAACTCACAGAGTTGACTACAAGAGGGGGAAGTCTGGCCTCGGGTCCTCTGGTGGCATCGACCTCCTCAGTCCAGGAATCAGCTCTCTGCTGGAGGGATCCTCCTGTCTGCCACCCCGCACACACACACACACACACACACACACACACACACACACACACACACACACACACACACACACACACACACACACACACACACACAGATGTAAATAAGTTCATGCTCAGTGCTGCACATCAAGACAAGAGACGTTTATCTACATATGATAAATAACAGTGCGCTATGTTTGTGACTAAATGTTGTATGAAAGGAGTCATCAGTGTGTAATTCCTATTAGACTGCCATCTCTTTGTGTTTGTCTGGTCTGGTGAACCAGTAAAATCTACAAAACAAAAACTTTGAGAATTATTGAAGCTCATACAAAAAAGTAAAAGATTTTTCCTTTTTATCTTTACTCTACGCTGTTGTAAGTCTGCAAATTTCCCCGCTGCGGGACTAATAAAGGATTATCTTATCTTATCTTATCTTATCTTATCTTATCTTATCTTATCTTAAATTTACACTTAACATCTTATCATTTATCTTATCACTTTTGGACTTTTTATCTCACAATTTAGATTTGCATGTCATAATTCAGAATTGTTCTATCTTACAATTTGGATTTTTATGTTACTACTGATTGTTTTCTTTATTTCTTCTTATGACTTTGACATTTTTTGTCATATTTTCTCCATTTTATCTCATATTTCTGTATTTTTATCTTATAATTTGGACTTAAGCCCTGTTTTGACATTGTTAATAAATGATGTAAAGTAGTAACTTAAAGTTTTGGGCTGCTAGTTACAAGTGCAGGGAGTAACAAACAGGAACATGTGTCAGGTCAGTCCTGAACCACTGGTACAGTCTCAAAGGGCATTTGATAGCCTCGTTATGATAACGAAGGGTTTACTGCACTAAAGATGTCAGTCACAGTAAAATGTTTAATTGGGTCAGAGGGGTGTCATAAAAATTGAGCAAGGAGTCCAGAGTTCAAACAGACCTGTTATTCTAATAATAACTTTATTTATATAGCATTTTACAATTACAAACTGCTGTTAGTATATCATCAGTCCTGCTGAAGAAACTGAATTTGTATCTTCTGTTCTGTGGTTGACCTTCGTTATAAAGCACAGGAATTTCCTCACGGGGTTGTAATGAAGTCTCATAATCATTACACATAATTGAGAATTCTCTTTTGAGTGCCTTCCGTCACTGTTCCTCTGAGATTCATTGCAATGAGTCGTAAAACAAACCTAATTTGGCACCCGTAGTCAATAAGCCAAAACAAACCATAAAATATTGAGTTTTCAAATGCAATTTGAAGAAGGTTTTATACCTTATTCATGAGGTGGGCGATGGATTGTATCAGGCCGCAGTGTTTCTCCGACAGGAAGCGGTATCGCCTCTCCTCCTCCTTCAGAGCGTTGTTGTGGCTCTCCTTGAGGAAGTGCATATACTCGCTACAATCCTGCAGATACACATGACTGACAGTTATATATATATATACACAAATTTTACAAGGACACACTCATATACAGTGGTGCCAAATTTTTGCTCCAGGGTGCAGAAATAGAGACAGAGAGAAACCTGGTTGTCTCCTCTCCTCAGCTGTCTCTCCAGAGCTGCTGACTGGTTGTGGACTTCCATTTCGTAGTGCTTCCTGCTGCTCTGTTTGAGAGACAATTCACATCATGTCTGCGTACAATCATTTCAGTCATCAAGGTTACAACCAGCAATCCAGTGGAAATTAAAATTATGACATTTCCTCATTCATTTTAATGGCATTTTCACTTCCAATGACAGATTCCCATGATACCACACAGTTGTTAATTTGACATCCTTCCCATCCCAATTTTCCTTCCTGAAAATTATGATGAGATAACAGCACGTCATCTGTAAGAATCCCTTTTGACCTTGTTGTGCCCCCGCTTTGTCCCTCACTCACTGATATGTAATCTTTGTCCAGTCTAATGTTGCTGTCCATCTCCTGAAGGAGCTCCATACTGAACCAGCGGAACTGGGAAAAATAAAATCATATTATCATATAAGAGTTAGGTCACACTCAAAACTTATGATGGACGGATGAGTGTGTCGATGTAACTTACTACTCCATCCAGCCCCACCGTGAGTCTTCTTTGGCTCTCAGAGATCTGAATCAGGACATCTCCTTAAACACAATTGCATTAAGCTACATGTCACTACTATACTAATAACTTAATATATCACTTTAAAACAATAAAATTAAATTGTGCTTATTAAATCCATCCCCTTTGTTCACCTCTATCTACTCAGTAACTTCTTGAACACTAGGCCTCTGGCTGAGGCCCCTGCTTGGGTCTGCGAAACTACATGGTCTATTTTGTATCATCATAAAGGTAACGTCTGTTAGATTTCTGCAGAGGTGTGAACATCAGTATATGTGATTGGCCCAATCACATATACTGATGCTCATTTACATATACCCAATCAGATTGGGTATATGTAAATGAAGATGGAGCAAATCATAATGAAATATTTAATTTCCATTAGATAAAACTGTACAGTTTTAGAGTGAATATTTTGGCAGTTTCAGCACAAACCTCTTGCAAATCATAGCTCAACATCTGAACATTACATCTGCACATGCCAGTGCTAATATATTTAAGCACAGCAAAGTCAGAGAAGATTTAGTAGAGTAATGTTGAAGTTGAGTCTTTATTTTGGACATTTCTGGTACATTTTTGTACCATCCTTGCCATTTGAGACGTTCTCAGTCAGATGTAAATCTCATTTAATTTCACACGCAACTATTGGGATTAATTCCATCTAAATATAACTGTTAAAATTAAAATGAACTAAAATGAATTTGTATCATGCAGCAGACTAAACATCTTTTCATCCTAATGGTTACAAGACCAGAACTATTTTCTCTTAGGGAAACACATGCTTAGCACCTTGACACAAATATTATGCAAGACAGAAGAGAGATAAAACTGTAGGTCTTTTATAATATAGTCTTTAACTTATAACAAGTTTTGATTTTACAACTGCAATTTACTCAGGCCAACTGTTAAGTATTTTACTGTTTCCTCTTGTGGACACTATGTGTGTTGCTTACTAGATGAATCACTGTGCTGTACTTGGTTCTAAGGATCAATAATGTGTCACTAGAGATACTTGTTGCTTCCTGAATAGAAGGCCAAGGTAACTGTCTTGACAGTTAATCTATATTTGTTTTAATCCAGTTTCCTTGTTACTGTGCCAATGGTTTATACAATACCTTTAATCTGTGTTGAAGTTTCTGACCCATGATGATATTCATGGGATCTCATTGTTTTCTTGTGTGTTCACTATCGTAAAATTATCTGCCAAATATTGTTTTGACAGTTGCACAGTTGCTTCCAGTAAAAAGCCAACTGCTGTCTTAAACCTTTATTTAAATTGTGCTTAGCTATGTAGCTAGGGGCAAGCTCCAAACCATTTCAAAGCAGTTTGAATATAATGTTTTATCATGCCATAACATTGTATTCTGGAAAGTGTAACTTGTTTAGTTTGACTTGCCACTGTCCCTGAAATGCATGCTGGGAGTCGTTTCCCCCCTAGACTAATGATCGAGTATGTACAGTATCTTCAACTCCAGCCACTAAACCAAACATGACTCCTCTTTAGAGTGGCTGTAAGTGAGCAGAGCACGGCCCGCTGCCTGTCATCGTCAATTATTCATGTTCCCAGCTGGCATTTGATACCTACTGCCAACCCTTCTTGGCTTAAACTCACAGAAAAACAGACTTAAACATACATGTGTTTGAACCCTACTGTTGTCGTACAGTAAGTAGAAATCTAATTAGTTAATTCTGCCACACTCTTGACTTGACTTGAGCCCAATACAGGCCTCAGGTCAGGTAAAAGTTTCTAAGTCTTTAAAAGCACTGTAAAATGAAACTAAACTAATTCAATTTATCAAAGCAGGCTATATTTAATGCAACTACATATCAAAGACTATGCTTGTCACACACACACTCTTGCTACATATTTAATATGTCCTTGTAATTGTGAAAGGAGTAATAAAGCGCCGCCAAAAGGTAAACTTTGGTCTTCATGACGCTGAAGAAAACTTTTGAATTAGTTTAATAAATGACCATAAACACATCAAAGACAACATGCTCACATCCTGGATTGTAGATACGGCAATAACTTATTTGTGTTTCCAAACGGTTATCATACGTGTGTTCATACCTACCTAGGGAGCGTGAAGACATGGTGTTCAAAGCCTTCTCTCCAATCTTTGAAAGTTCACTAAAGTAGGCCTCACTTGTTACAGCAAGGGCTGAAACAACACAAACATAATAGTCATTTGAAATGCAAATGTATTTGGTGTATTCATTTCCCTGGCATGGAAATACACAAGCGCAGGGACATTAATGACGAAAACGAAACGATTCAATAATTCAAATTTCCATACAAACAAATGTGTAAGAAAATGGAAATGTGTTTATCAAAAACTAAAAAAGGCATAAATTCACAGGAAAATCCCATTTTTCTTAACTAGCAATGACCATGAAGTCCTTTTTCGCTCTCATTGACCACCAGCTATTGATACTGCTTTTTTCCCACTATACTCCCAGAAAGAGCCAGAATCTAGTAAACTACATATAGTATTTGGTAGAATCTGACATATTTTTAGCCTAGAATTTGTTTTTTAATCTCTCAGAATATATTTTCAAAGAACAGCTAAAAACAAACGAAACAGAAGAGCCAAACCCTGTCAAAGCTAAACGGTGAGTTAGCCACAGCTAGCCTTGGCTCAAGCTAATTTTATTTTATTTTCCCTATTGCTGCTTCATGTGATTAAATTATAAACATTTTGATGAACTAACATGTTGGTGATTTAGTTGGTCATCCCACACAAACACAGCGGCTAAATCAAGTCCTGAAGAATTAAAACAGCCTAACTAGTCCTGCTAAAAGCTAACTAGCCTAGCTTTGCAGAGTTGCAGTGAACGACATCTCAGGTTTAACTCAATTTGAATTCATGATTAGATTTGGTATGGTTAATGAAATTGTAAATAACATTATCATATTGATTTAAAAGTGATTTTTTTTAAACAAATGGTAGAAGAAAACTAGAGTTTATTCACTAAACCCCAATTAAATCTCCAGCCTGGTGTTATCTCAGTAACTTGAGCATGGCATTAGATCCCTGAGCAGAGTCATTCTGGTCTTTTATTGTCAGCAGGTGAGATTAACTTGTTTTTGGACAGATGGTGACTCAGCCCGTGCTAACTAATCAAACAAAACAATCCCAGTGGCTGTGAGAAATTGATTTCAATCATGAAAGTGATGGTGCTTTAATAACAACGGATATAGGGAGAGTCTGAGCTGCATACAATATCTATTAGAAAAATAGATGATTTAAAAAATGTATGAGCAGAAGCTGTATCAGTAGAATCTATACGTTACATTTGTTCTTGGTCTTTGAGCTCATTAACATGTCATGAGGTTATTGCTCTAACCTGAATACACAGCATTAACTAACAGACTGTGCGCAGGTGGCAACAGACGACATAAAAATCATTTTAAAACCTGCAGGCTTTTGTAGGAGCTTTTAGTTGCAACTATGAATCAGTTTCTGAGGATGTAGCATTACTGCTCTCCCATGTATTAAACAAACACCTGTAATGGAATACAACTGCTTCTGTTGCTGAATTAAATTTTCCTTTCAGCCATTCACATTTAATGCATTGCACGTGGATTAGAGAGTGATTATGATGTGGATAATTAAGACATAAAATATAGACGCGATTACTCTGTGCCTTAAGATTCAAATGAAAAGTTTCAGCCTGACCCCTTCTCTTCCTTACAGGACTTAAATGACACACAGTCAGATAAAGAGCGTAGAAATAAATTCAACACTACATTCAGTATCCTTAATCCCTGCCTCTGTATATGGAAATTTATAATTGTGTTTGGCTGGTGACAGTATAGTCATAACAGCCTCTGCAGGCCTCGCTTAAAGGCCCATAATCAAGGCTATAAGAGCAAAAGGATATCCCCTAAGCATATGGACTTTGGAATTATGTCTAGTGAGATAGATGCCTGACGGCTCCCATATTCCATGGAAAGCCATTAGAGTTTGTTTAGTTTATTGTCCTCATAAAGTTGACCTCAAAGATAGTCTCGTCAGCAGATTGTGTGTCTTTCTTTCTTACCCTGGAAAGCTTGGACGTAGCTGTTACCCAGTGAGACCAGCTTCTGTAGGCTTGGGTTGAACTCTTCCATCAAGCTCTGTTTGGGGAACACACACACACACACACACACACACACACACACACACACACACACACACACACACACACACACACACACACACACACACACACACACACACACACACACACACACACACACACACACACATTACTATTTCTGGTGAGTTTTTTTCGACAGTCACTTGAACTTTAAGACCCGCCTAAAGGAGAATCAATCAAATCCATCTATAATTCAATCTGTATTTATGAGCAGAAACTCCCTTTCCCCCTACACCGGAGCACAGACAACCTCAGACTCCAGCAGAGGAAATACTTCTTGAATTTTGAAAATGACTTTGTGCATTCACATCAAGTTCGCTTGGTAGAAATCACATTTCAAAAGAACTAAAAAAAAGGTTTAACTGAGCTTCACTCATCAGTAACCAGGTCATGTTCCTATGTTTTCCAGAAACTCTTCAACTTTCCTGAAGTTTGCCACTTGAAAAAATCACAACACATGCCAGGACACTCTGTCTGTTTCACAAGTGAGTTTGTTGTCTAATTTATTTAGTTATCTGTTGCTTACCGAGTAAATCCTCAAGGTTGAGCGATGCAGCTGATCCATCTTCATCCCCGACATGTTTGTATCCAGAACAATGCAACCGTCTGTGAAACCTTGAAAGCTCTGCAAGTCCTAAACCATGCAGCAAATGTTCCAACACCTCTGTGAGAAAATAGTTGATAGTATTGAAGTGGACGTGGAGTTGAGGAGAGGAGGCAGTATGTTAGTGTGCTGGTAACTGACACCACTGTGGCCTAAGAAAAAGACAGGAGTAAATAATTAAACATGGCTCAACCATAAAACACACTGACATATGCTGTAAACCCTGACTGTCTAGGCGTCTCTGTGTGTGTGTGTGTGTGTGTGTGTGTGTGTGTGGGTGTGTGTGAGTGTGTAGTGTGTACTTGCCACATTGTCTGTTTTATTCAAAACTTTAACAGAGATCTGTTTTCATGAAATCATTACATGTATACTTTAGAAATGAGTCATGAATATCCATTCTTGAATCTGTCTTTGGGTATTTGGCTGAATCATTTCTATCTTAACATATAAAAAACATTTCTTTGGAAGCTCTGGTCGGAAAGGGGGAATCTTTGTCTTGGGAGTGGGTTTAATGTGAAGTTATTCACAACCTTAAATCAGCAGTTAGATCTACCAGATTTGAAGGTTAAAATTAGACATATTTTATTTAAGCTCAAATACTTTAAAACCCCAGGATTCAAACACTCCCTCTTTTATTCTGTTTTTATTTGGAAAGGGGAATACATGCTCCATGCTTCTGAATCACTCATTTACCAAGCCATCTTATCTTAGAGCAGCAGGAAATAGATTCAAATATTTTCATTTTCTGAGGAGGCATAGATAAATATTGTAAAGAATTTAAAGCAAATGTCCAGGGAGGTTAGACTGGTCAAGGTTGAGGTTATAAATCAGTTCGACTATTCAAACATTAGCTTTGCCTCCAGTGAACGTATGGTTTGGTCAACAAGAGACTGTAGCAGCATATGAGAGACGGTCCCTAATTAACCAGGTGGAGAATAATGCTCAGAAAAAGATTAAAAAAAGCCTGGACTTTGTTAATGGTCAATGGTAACAGCCATAACCCCTTGCAGATATTGGACCATCTGTGATTACCTGATAGTTTGATGTATTTGTTTGTATGACTACAGACAATGTGTGATTAGAATCTATTATGACTAATATTTAATTTTTTCTTCATTTTTTATCAAATTTTGCATTTAAATTTGTGATTGTACAATTTTGTGACATTCATGTCTACTTCTTGTATTGCTTTTATTCCTACTCTATTGTTGTATGACAACAAACAGATCATAAAAAAATAATCATGAATATATCCTTTCATTAAAAAAAAGGCTAAATAGTTATATAAAACAGCTGGGTGCTGTAGTTTTTTTTGCAAACACTGCTCAAACAGGAGGTATGGTTGTATTTGTCAGGGACTATTTTCAGAGTATTTACAGCAGCAAAATGGTGTCTGTTGTATTGACACAAAATAAAACACACTGCCCATGTTCACCATAACACATTTATAGCATTCAGAGCAACGGGTTACAGAGTGCAAGGCTGTGGCTCACTTATTAGTGTTACAGGTTTCAGACAATGGAGGACTTTGGAGCCATGGAGCAAATTCAAATTCATAGTAAAACTAAAGTTAAGAAGTGTCTTCTAGTGAATCAGAACCAGACTTGCTGCAATCATTTGCATATTAAGTAGCACCTTTTCATTTTTCAAAAAAAAATACATGAATGGGGCAAAATTGTGATTGTGGGCTACATACGTAAATGAAAGTGACTTATTAAAAAAAATCACAAAGTGAATGTGTAACTGAAGCATATTTTGAAATCCGTGATCCCAATCCTTAATACAGTAATACCAGTAATATTTCTCCTTTTTGATTGGTGAATGCAGAATTCAGTTGTAATATGTGCTAAAAATCCTATAATCCTTGTACTTTAATCACTTGGAATGTCAAAATCCTACTTGCAACGACTGTGTAAGGGTAAAACAGAATAGCGGTGCTGACACATTTTTGTATACAATTTAATAAAACATGTTAATTTAATGTATCTTGATATTTGGTAATCATTTTCTGGTTAATCATAAGAACTATTGATTGTTGAGAGAAAACATTCTCTTTTTCTACCAGTGACCAAAACAAAAAAAAAGACAGGGAGAGAGAATCTGCTTTATTTGATCAAAACCCCAGAAGAGTGGAGAGAAACATATTGATTTCTGTCCTCACTTCAACCATCATATTTTGGCATTCGGCCCAATACCTCCTGCTGCAAAGCTCAAACACACACTGCCGCGAGCTGCACTCAGCCCACACCTCTGAGAGACTCATTTTTTTCTCAAACAACAGCTTTGTTCTGTCTGTGACATGTCAGAGTCAGTGAACTCCCAATGAACTCCTCTAGGAGATGTCCAGGTTTCACATGGACAGTAAATTATCCTTTTTGTGAAGGCATGTAGGACGATGTGGTAAGAGTATTGGTTGTATTTTATTCTATCAGATGCATGGCTAGAGAGAATCCACAGAGGAAGTAAAGAGTAAACTGGGAAACCTTTGGTTCTTAGGTTAGTTGTTCTCAGTTTAATAGATAACTGAAGGCTCTGGCAGAGAGACAGAGACAGAGAGAGAGAGAGAGAGAGAGAGAGAGAGAGAGAGAGAGAGAGAGAGAGAGAGAGAGACAGAGACAGAGACAGAGAGAGAGAGAGAGAGACAGAGAGAGACTTGTACACTAGATGGCACCATTAACTTACTGGATGCATGACTTGAATTTCAAACAGCTTCATAACATTCCTGTTGTAATCTCTTTCTTCCTTCCTCTTTTTTCTCCTCATAAAGTAATTTACATTTTTATTCAATATTTCATCTGTTAGCTAGCAAACCCATGCACACTAACACTTTCTTACACAAGAAGCTGACGTATATGGAATTACTGCAACAAACTAAGTATTGATTTTATAATATATCTGATTATTAGGGGTGGGGAGATTTTCAGGCCATTTACCTAAATAAAAGCAGAAATATTACAATATAAGTGAAAGTATTGAATTGCAAAGCTTACTAAAGCAAAAGTATAAAAGTATTATAAAAAAGGAAGTGTTAAAGTATTATATGCAGCAGACCCTGTCAGAGTTAAAATATTCTTGGATTATTATTATTACTGGTGCGTTAATATTTTAGTGCTGTGAGTAAGAAGTAGCTACTTTTAACTATTCAAAATACTGTTTGTTTAATCTGTAACAGTTTAATAACTGATCACATGTTTTGTGACTCTTTATCTGCAAAGTAACGATCACATAAATGCTTAGTTAAAAAATTATTTCGGAATTGTAATGAACTATAATGGACTATAGATGTATAAAGTAGCATTAAACGATGAATGAAACAGAAGAGGGAAAAACAACATTAACATACAAAACAATCATACTGAAAACCTTGAAATATATATGAAAAATGTTTTTCACTGCCACTATTCATTTTGTTTTCATACCCCTAAAGAGGTTAAGTCACCTGCTTACAAACACGTCAACGTACAAAAAGTCCCACAATGTTTTTGGACTTTGGGACTGTGAATCTCTGACCAAATCACCATCACAGCTTATGGATAAACTCCTGTGGAAAATGTGCATTAATGTAATGAAATATTCCAAACAAGGGAATCTTCAAAAGCTCTAACGCCACTGCAGCACACAACATAAAGGTCACTGGCGACTTATGATAAATCAAGCTCAGACTTACCGGCCACACAGTCTCTCACAGAGGCTTGTATAGACATAAAAGCTGAGCAGTATATTTCCAACATTAACTGGGCAGCGGTGTCCAGAAGGCTTCACCCACGCTGGCCTTTTTAATGCACTCGTACCCCTCATATTATAGCTCAGACTCAGTGGACTGTGCTGCAGTGTAATAAAACATAATTTTATACTGTAATCCCCAAATGCATTCATGTACAGAGCCGCTGTTTACACCTTCATCACCCTAAAACCCTGAAATAAAAACCATTTAAAGCTGCAAGCGTCACCCACAATCACCATTAGTTGTAACACAGCGACAAGCATGGTGGAAATTACTGCAATAAGAACCCACACCACTGCAGCAACGCTATTTACAGCCAAAAATGGCACCAGTGACATTTAGTGTGCGAGCTGAATACAAATTTGTGGAGCTCAGACATCAGTCTTACTTATGTGTGAGGAGTGATTGGTTTGTATTTACTTTTCCCGGTCTCTTGTCTCCGTCTGTATAGGAGTACTTAACAATCTACTTTACTATTCTAGTGGAGACTAGAGAGCCCCAGCTATTTTCTGCTGCAGACACGTCTCACAATGTCTCATGCCGTCTCCCTCACCCATCTTCTATTAGAGCTTTCAGAGTCTGGGTATTTGAAAAGTCTTAGCTTAAATCCCCCTTAATACTTGTGTGAGAATGCACATCACACACTCACTTTATACACACGTCAAAGAGTTTTCTCACACCTGTCTTTGTCTGTGTGTGTGTTTAATTTTCCCTCGCTCAGTTTTTCTCATACATGCTCATAAATATGTTTTTTTAATTACTAGTGCGTGCATTTGCATCACATTGAGATTAAAATGTATGTTTTACTGCCAAGCATGGATTAATGAAAGCTACCCTAATATCAGCAGGTCTGTATCGGGCTCTGCAACACACACACACACACACACACACACACACACACACACACACACACACACACACACACACACACACACACACACACACACACACACACACACACACACACAGGCACATAAACCCCCACTAGGTCCATCATTCTGTCATCTCTGCTGCTGTAGAACTGTTCCACTGGGAGCCTTGGGGCTGACTTATGGCCATATTGCATTACAGTAGGTTGGTAATGTGTTGCTGAGCAAGAAAGTATTAAGCCCACGGGAGGGGGAAAAAACTATTTCCTGATGTAAAACCAGTTGTTATGCATGCAGAGGAGATCCAGTTTAGAATTTGCATCTTCAATGAAAGCTTGAGGAAAAAAGAAAAGTGAGAAAGAACACAAAAATGTACCTTCTCTATACAATGTGACTCCTAAAATATCTGATTTGTTATAAGAGCAAAAATCGTTGATTACACAGATTACACTTTAAACACTGCTGGAAAAGTCAGCCCCAGCCTAAAAAGATAACATGTTCAAAGATGTGTGCTATCAGTCTGCATGGATCTCTCTCCCTCTCTCACTCCCCCCTCCTCATTCTGCCTCAGTATTAACAGGCTGGATTCTGCCTGAACACAGAGGACATGCGCGCAGAACAGGGGGGAGGAGGTCTATCACAGACCGTTTCTGATCTTTTCTGTTGACTCAATTATGGTGCAATACTCGCATTTTCTTATCGCCTGTTCTTGTGGAAAAGAGGAAAAGTGAGGATTTGGGTTTTTTTTTCTCTAATATTAACAGACATGAAAAAAAATTGATGCTTTTGTTTCTTTGGAGCTTTAAGTTTCTTACGGAGTCCGAGTTATTATTATTATTAGATTTTTCTAATAATTGATCGCGCCCGTCGCCACCCTGAAGTTCATTGTTATTATCTTAGCCGCCGGTATGGTGGCCTTCATCGGAGCGGTAATCTGTATCATCGCCGCCGTCCACACCGGATCCTCCAGGGCTGCCGCAGCACAACAGCGACCAGCAAACGACAATCACTCGCTGTATCCGGACTCCGGGGCTCAGAGCCCCGCTGCTGCGGGTTCTATGGCCCGGCCCGGATCTTTGGGCGCTCTCCATGGTTCTGAAACGCCTGATTCGGAAGCACCGACCTTCAACATCGGGCTCAGCGGTCCGGACGGGGTCACTGGACTCACAGGTCACGACCCAACGGTCAGTCGACTCATCTGCACGCCGATCCCCGCCGGGGAGTGCAACCCGAAAAACTTTCAGCAACAAGCTGAAGATCCGTCGCTGTACGCGGGGGAAGACTGGGGCTACCTGCGCACCACCGCGGAGGAGCTCCGGCAGACCGTTCTGCAGCAAAAGGACCAGATATTAACGGACCAGCGGACCATCAGGGATCTGACGGGGAAACTATCCGACTGCGAGAAGGGGCTGGACGGCAGAAGTAGCGGCGCTGACAGACGCGGGAGCGCTGCGGGGCTGTGGGGGGGCAAAGGCACTGCGGAGGAGAAGCACCTGGAGCGGATCATGGTGCGGGACAGCCCGGGTTCTACAACCGACGGCGTTCACTTGCTCACGATCAGGGCTGTGGATGAACTGGAGCAGGCTATCACTCAGCTCAAAGACCGCATAGAGAAACTAGAGGTAGGTAGAGGGTGAAGAAAATAACACCTCCACATAAAGCATCTCCTGCATGCAGCTAAAACAATACTTAGGAAGCAGTCTTTGGTCCCATATGATTGGATTTTGGGGCCATAAAGAAGGATCTCCCTATTTGTTTGACCTAGAATGGTGTTTCATGGACTGAAAACAGCTTTGGAAATTAATGTATCCTACTTTAACTCAAACTCTAGCTACATTTTGCAGTATTAAGTGAGTTGACATCCATAGCTATTTTTGTCTTTTCTCCACTCTTATAGTCCCTTTTAGGATTCCTGGGCATGCATGAGTGGTTTATGAAAGCAAGGGGTTTTAATATTGAATGAGAACAAATGAGTTATCCAAAAGCTTTTGTGTGTGATATTGGATCTTGGCAACCAGATACATAAACAATATAAGACTCTTTATTTTATCTTCAAACTTGTAATATAACCATTTAACATAAATGGGGGATAAAGGGGGGTAAAGGGAGAGGAGAAAAAAGTAGCAGCAGCAGCATGAGGAGGCAGAGGAGAGAGTATAGCAGAGTAACATGACACATGCTCTCATCTGACCAGAATCCAATGATGTATAACCTCATTTCGGGACAAAGAAATACCATACATAATTTATGAGTTGCCTATATTTGTAGAAAGCGCAAACTTAACGTGATTCTCTGCAGTGTAGTACTCCTTACTCTGTAGTAGCATATATAGGACATGTCCATATGGGTCATTTTCTTAGGGGATTAAAAACACTGTCTGTTTTCCATATGCCCACTGACAGATGGCAAGAGCGTTGATTAATCTCCATGTTTTAAACTTTTCAGGAATACATTTACCTTTGACAGAATGATATTGAATGGAATTTCAAAGGTTTTTGTAGTTAAACCTAAAGCACAATACTGTAGCTTGTATGTATTTTAGCATCCAAGTCACGTTTCAGAGTACAGCAGCTACATGGCCTACTTCAGTAGCACAGTGTGGTGTTTACTTCAGAAGCTATGGTGAATATAGAGGACGAGCACTCATCTGGGATTACTAGTCAGGTCAAATAATATCACTGCATTCCAAAATGTATACATTTTCTTTTGACTTTTAGCACGTACTGCAGCTGCCCTTTCAAAGTACGTAGCATTGCCAGCGGTATGCTTTCAGTTGGGACATACAACTACGACCCTCTTCCTAATTTATCCACTGAACAGAGGATTGTGGGTCCAAGTAGCCAGAAGGATATGCAGGCTTACATTCTGCAAAAAGCGATTCAGTAGAACATCCTGGTATTTTTTGCATACTACATTTGTCATACTATGTACTGGGACAACCATACATGGTATGGTTGTATGGGTATTGGAACACACACTTAAATTCCTATCACCGTTAGCATTCAAGACCAGATCACGTGAAGCACACAGGATGCAAATGGTGTAAATGTTACTGTAATTATTTTCCATTTCTGGCGTAGCTACCAGTACACTTGGTACCACAGTTGCTACATCAGTAAGATTTCCATCATAACTAGCAGCTCAATAATAGTGAGCACTCTGTAAATCACACTGATCCAGCTCCAGTGTGGAGATCCTTTGCACTGTGCTTTACCTTTAGTGCTGGCTGTGTGGAGTGTTTTCCGACCTATGCTCTGTGGCTTATTTTGAATTTCGTTGTTGTCATTTTTAAATTGACCAAATGATAGAACACTCTTGTTTTCATGCAGATGTTTTGCATTAGGCTTGTTAATAGGCAGCATGCATGGGTGTTAAATGACTGCAGCAATGTTTATATGGGCCGTGAAAGTTTGACATTTATGCATATCTAATTCTAAAATGATTCACTGCTGTGATCCAACGTTTTGGCACTTTATAAAATCTGGCAAAAATGCAGAAATAGCAGCTTTCCTGAAATAGAAGTGACAACTAAGGTTTTTCTTGAGTACCTCAATAATCAAAGCCATCAAGGAAGCTTGAGGTTCTATAAGTGGAAATGCTGCATGAAACCATAAACAACTAGGCTATCTAAGATCTGACCAAAAGCTCAGCAAGCTGCTCTGTCAGGCTGAACTTGGGTAAAGCGTTGCTGTGAGCTGAATGCTAACATTATCATGCTAACATGCTCACAATGACAATGCTAACATGTTGATGTAAAGTAGGTAATGAATCATGTTATCTGTCTCAGTTTACCCCGTAAGCATGCTACCATTTGCTAATTAAACAAATCAAAAGTTTGACCAGTGAAAATATGAAAAGTTAAAGGGATCTTATACAGTATCTGTACAAATTTCACCAAACAACGTACTGCTAACGCTGATGGGAACGTCATTAGTATTAGCAGGTTTTTGCTCATAAACTAAAGTATTTGACAAATCAAAAGTTTGACCAGTGAATGGCGATAGATGAAAAGTTAAGGGATCACCAAAGTTATACAGAAAATATCTGTACCAAATTTCATGACAATATGGAGTTTCTAGACCAATTAAAATGCTCATGATTCCTGAGATACACGTGGCACCTGGTATGGTAGCCCCGACCATCAGTGTATTTATAAGTGTGTGAATGTGACTTGTGTTGAATATCACTTTGAGTGGTCGCTAAGACTAGAAACTCCCCCCAAAATTGGTTAACAACCTAAATAATAAATAAATGAGAAATTTCACTATAAGTGAAAATGTTTCACTTACTACTCATACTAGATGAAAGTCATCCAGATATCCATGCTACCAAAATCATCCTCTTGGAAGCATGGGTATCTGCAACATTTAATAGCAATCCATGTAATAGTTGTTGAGATATTTCAGTTAAGCAGTGGACCAACAGACAATGTGTGGCTGATAAAAACACAAGAGGCTACATGGTTGTCAGGTTAGTGTGAGGTATATGTAGGATTGTACACTATTTTATGTCTTAAGAACAATAACGACGCCTGTTGAAAGTCCCTGGAAATAGATTTCATAACCGAACCTGAGGGAGGATAAAACAAACGCTCCTGCCTGGAAATGAACCGCCCCCGTCAGGTGCAACCACTTCCACTCAATGAGAGGCTATATATGCTGCCTCCCTTCCTCTGCTCCCACTTTTTTGACCTCAGTCATGATGTGTGCTTCCTGTATATTTGTTATCTTCTTTCTCGGGGGGGGGAGTAAAAGCATCGTAGTGTGCAGTGCATAGCAAGATCCAGTTTTAAAATAACTATTACAGCAATGTGTTAGTATTTAAAGATTATTATGTATTGTGCCTTCCGGGTTGGAAAATGTAAAATAAGGACATTGCTTTTACTCTATCCTTGGTATTTAGGGATAGTGATAAATCCACTGAAGAACACATGTTAAATATGATGAACTGAGGATTACATTGGAAATTCCATCCATCTTGACCATGCATCTTTTTTCTGGACTAAAATGAATACCTGCACTTTAGAATCTTTGAATAACCAATGCTCTAACTTCTCTTATAATCCATGATTTACATGCATGTGTTAAAATGTCAGATTGCCACATAGTAGTTATAATTGTAGGTAGTAATTCTTCTCTATGGCTTTACTTTATATGTGTTGTATCTTATAGCTACATGTAAGCACTGAGCACACTGAATGTATCTGTATTACATCCTTTATGATGTCTCTGTATTTCTACAGTACACTGTAACACAATGTTCAGTGGATATACTGGACCACGCAGGTTTTAGGAATCTTGCAGCGTATGTAGTTCCCACATTCCTTCCCTTGTGGTTTGTCTATTTATTTCAGTGAACCATTATGCAAGGAATCCTAGTCATTTGTTGTTGACTGAAATAGTTGGTTATCTGGGTAGCCCTTTCTGAAATGCAATAATGTATTGCAGTATGCTTAATTGACATATACATGAGATGGCAAAACTTAAAGATAACCTGTCCACAAACTTCATGTGTGGCACTTGGATACAGACAGTTATGGTATGCTTTAATGTAACATTGTTTGTCACAAATGGGCTTAAAGGTGCATAACCTGTTTTGCTTCTGACAGAAATTACAGAGCAATATGAAAACATCAATAAATAAAACCCAGAATCAATTCTAAGTTATGCTGTAAAAGCATGCTAATCCTATGGAGTACCTAAAGTGTGAGATTCAATATAAAGGGAAGAAAAACAGCCTGTTTAAAGGAAAAGTTTGACATGTTTTTAATTAATGCTTATTTGCTTTCTTAGTAAAAGGTAGATGAGAGACTGATTTCACTCTCACATCTGTCCATTCAGTATGCAGTTACAGCCGGAATTCAGTTAGGTTAGCTGAGCATAAAGACATGGAAACGGCGGGAAACACCTAGCACAGCTCTGTCTGAAGGAGACAAAATCCAAACGTTCTCTAATTAACCCGTTATACCTAAATTGAATAATCTGTGCAAAAAAAACCAAGATGTAAAAACTACAATTTGTTGCTTTCATTTGAGATAATTTGTGATTTTACTGTGGGTTATGTGCAAGCTATTTCTAGCAGGGTATCAACCTCATGGTGAAAAAGTCTTAAGACAAAACATTAACTACAGCAGTGAAACCTTAATTAATGAGCCCCGTTGTATATCCAGCAGTGAAGTAATGTCTCAGCAAAATGAATGATCTTGGTGTAATAACTTTTCCTTTCATAGGCATGTAACCGAGCTAATGTTGAGATTCACTGCGAAGGTCGTAAATACACTATTACCTGAACTGTTGGTTTGTTTAAACATAACAACGACCGCAGACTGTATTTTACAATATCTTCCTGTAAAACCCACACTGTGAACCAGTTTTCATCCACTGTCTCCCTCCTCTGCAGTCAGACATCGGCCCATTTCCTCACAACCAGACAGACAGCAGCACCTCAGGAGCACCAGAGGGAGGCAGCGTGTCGGGCGGCCCAGAAAGGTCGGCCGATCCCGGGCACAGAGCAGGTGCTGACAGGCCCCTGAGGATGGAAGACTTGGAGGGGGAGCTGGAGAGGAAGGTGGAACTGCTGGAGAAAGAGAGAAAGACCCTGAGGCTGGAAACTGAGAAGCACAGACAGGAAATCGACCAGGGCATCAATAATCTACACCACCGAATCTCAGGGCTGGAGGGAGGTCGGTATTAACATAGGGGAGGAAATGAAGGAAATTATGTTTAAATAAAAAAATTAAAAAACAAGTATACAAAATGAAGTGAGGCATGATAAGAGACTTTAATGAATCATCTGCAGGAGGACTCAAGTCACTAATGAAGAGAAATAATCTGGCATAAAAGTTACCTCAGATGTTAAATTTTTGTATCAACTCAATCAAATCACGCCATGGGGTTTCTTTATGATGAATAAATTATGTTTAACTTCTGCAAAAGAAGGAATAAGATCAAAAATACTATGAATTCCATGCCCTGTCTAAAAATATAGATCAGTTACATAATATGAGAAAAGCAGGAAATCTATTTGATCGTCTTGCCAGATCGATGATTACATTGATTTCTCTATTTGGTTTCCATACTCGTGCTCTCAGGTGTCTCAGGGCATTCCTTTCCGGAGGGCTACAGGCTGTCCTTCCCAACTCGGACAAACTACATGTACGCTGCTGTGAAACACGCCATCCCGGCGCTAAGGGCCTTCACCGTGTGCCTGTGGCTGCGGCCCGCGGCGGGAGGGATCGGGACGCCTCTGTCCTACGCTGTTCCCGAGCAACCCAACGAGCTGGTGCTGCTGCAAGGCCTGCACACCCCCACTGAGCTGCTCGTCAATGACAAGGTATGCTTTCAGTCAAGAGACTACACTATATATCTGAACTGACCTGTCCACTGTTTGGGTGCAATTGATTTTCTGGAGAAGATTTATGTCAAGGTTTGTGGGTTATATTTCAAACTATTTATTGATTGATATGATATGTATTAATAAGACGACACAAACCTTTTAGAGTCTATAGAGAGTATCGTTATGAATACATTTTCGGCAGAAATTTATTTTAATGAATGCAATGGTATATAGAAACTGAATACGTTGACCTACACTTATATTTAAAAATCCATAATTATTGATTTTTGAGATCATTTTGCAATATATTAAACACCATAATTCCAGTATAAATTGCTCAATATCTCAATTATTGCTTGAAAAAAAAAAATCAAGATTTACATGAAGTTTGCATGCATTACTACGTATTACATAGTAAATATATGTGGAGTACTCTATCCAAACAAATAAAGGTTTTAACATACACATTGTGATATTTCAATCTGTATTAATATGTTGTGTTACTTGTTAATTTAATGTTATGGTGCAGCCGTGGAAATCTGCTTCATTTTAGGAACTTGTTACAGTACATTTATGTTAATTAATGTTTTCTTTAATAATATGTCAGTGCCTTTTGAATAAAAAACATACAGGATAAAGAAAATCTCAAACAGAGAGTACCTGTTAATAACTGTGCTGTAAGTATCTTGATCCAAGAGTCTGTAGCACTGATCTGGGATAAATGTGGGTTTCTCGATGTCAACCAGTGTACAAATTGGTATCTTTGTTTTTTTGTGCTTTATATAATTGCTTTTTAGTAGGCTTACACACCAGTATCTCTGTGCTGTATGGAAACAGGATTATAGTCTTGATTAGAATCTCTTATGTCTCTTACAGAAGAAGTAGTGCACTGTATTAGCATGCAAATAAGTCCAACACATCAAACGAAAGAGCCAATTTAGCAGACAAGCTAAATAGCCTCATTCATGTATTTAAATGGAACATTAATACACCTACTTGACAGCACTGCAGGGTGGTGTAGTGCAGTGCAGTGACTGGTATAATTCAATGAAGTTATTATGGTAATAGATGCCTCGAGGAAAAGTTTTGTGTCCTTGGAGGTAGCAGGATGTCTTTGGGACTTAGGGAATACTGCACAACAGCCAACAGAGGAAACAGGAGAGAAATAAGATAACAGCGGGACGTCACACAGCTATAGAGTTACATCCTGTCTCACCTACAAATGTGTGGTGTAGAAACATCGAATTCTTCTGAATTGCCCTTTTGCTCTCCCCTTTGCTAGGTGGCGCAGCTGCCTCTAAACCTCTCCAGAGGCAGCTGGCAGCACATCTGCATGAGCTGGAGCCATAAGGAAGGAGCCTGGCAGGCCTACCAGGGGGGAAAGCTGAGGGGCGAGGGCCACGGGCTGGCAGCCGGACATCACGTCAGACCTGGAGGAATGCTCATACTGGGGCAGGAGCAGGTGAGGGCATGAATCACAGAGTGAAAGACTAAATAAATTAAGTTTTCAGTGCTTGGAGTCAGGTAAGGCTTTCTCCAAAAGAGATTTCATTTTGAATGCCCTTCAGGCCTATGCTGACTACAGCATAGGATGTTGTAGTGTTTGTAAGGTGTGCTTCTGCATAATGGTCTGATACATCACGGTTACAGCCTAGGGGGCCCTCATCCAGATCCAAGAGAACCCCTCTCGCACGGCCTATTTGTTCAGTAGTCTTGTTTTCGACTTGTTTTTATGACATTTCCTTCATCTTGCACACAAGGAAATCCACAGTCCTGTACAAAGCAGCAAAACAGTTGAGGCTGAGCCTTTATGTGTTTGTGAGTTAAAGTGTTTTTGTCTTCAATCACACTCTTTCTGTAACTTCACACTTCTTTCTCTCCAGGATTCCCTGGGCGGAGGGTTTGACTCATCCCAGGCTCTGGTTGGAGAGTTGTCCCAGGTTGGTCTTTGGGACCGGGTCCTGTCTGCCAACCAGGTTGCCAGCTTGGCCCGCTGTGGCAAAGTAACCCAGGGCAATGTGGCCCCCTGGACCGAGAACGGAGTTGAGGTTTACGGTGGAGCAACCAAGGACCCGGGAGAGCCTTGTAGTAAACACAACAGGAGTTCTCAATGACTGATGAGGGATGGGGAAGTGACAGAAAGAAGGGTGGGGTAAAGTTGATTCTGCCCATTATTAGCACTGCTACATGATTATTTTAAACATCTCTATGTGGCATGGACTGATAAGTTTGTAAAGAATGGAAATGAATGGTATATATCTATATGACGTGAGTACCAGAGGGTTCGCAGTTACTTTACCACTCTACTAGTAATCAATGCCATCATGGAAGCCCACTGGAAAATTGTGCAATACAACATGAGATTCCTCATAAATGTAACTGATTAGATTTGTCTCCAGATTCAGGCCACACTAAACTATTTTATCATTGGTCCACGCTAACGAAAGCAACTAATGTAAATGTTATTGATGTGAATACTAGCAAACAATTGAACCTTCTGCTGGCTATTCATTTGTGAGCAAACAAGCAACGACACAGTGATGTTCAGCTGACCAAAAGTAAAATAATTAGCTAGCTAACAAACTGTTGTTTACCTTTAAGGAATTGTTAAACATTTTGGGAAATATGCTTATTCGCTTTCTTTCTCATGTCTGAACAGTAAATCAGTAGCAATCTAATTTAGCTTAGCATAAAGACAAAAAAGAGGGGGAAAATGTTATCCTGGCTCTGTCCAAATGTTACGAGACCTACCTACCAGCGTCTCTAAAGCTCACTATTATATCTAGTTTGTTTAAACCGCACAATTAATATTAAAATTAGTCTTTTGAGACTTTGTTTTTTGAACAACCATTTGTTTAACAAAGCTAGGCTAACGTTTTCCACCTGTTACCAGTCTTTATGCTATGCAAAGTTAGCTGGCAGCTAGTGGTAGCTTCCTACTGGCGTGCATAGCTATATGGGCGTGGCTCTTCTTTCCAAACGCTCAAGCAAGACTCGCAAGAAAGCAAACAAGTGTATTTCCCAAAATGTTGAACTGAAATCTTGAATCAGATTAGAGGAGCTGTTAAAACTGTTCAAACATGACCACTGTCTGTTTATTTTTCTGAGACGGCAGAGCTAGGAGAACTTCAATGAGTTCACAGCTGCTGTCGAATAAAAGCTGTTGACCTACACCTTGGCTGCCAGTAGTTATGCAAAACTTCAGATTTCCCTCCATGAGTGCAGCATGGTCGGGGATGGAGTTAATTAAGAGCAACGACAGTTTTAGAGTTGGGAGTCAAGGTAAGGTGATCGAGATTGTTGGAGAAAGTGATGAGAATATTAAGTAGTAGATGGCACCAAGGGGTAGATGATGAAAGAGAAGGGAAAGGAGGAGGACGGGGGGAAGAGATGGAATGGGCACTTTTAAGAAGTGATGCCACATTGTTTTCACCTCTGCATGATGTATTCATAAACCTGTAATGTCTTGCCACTGCACAGTGCCTCCTGCATCCATGGCTGGTAGGTGGCTGTCTATGTGTTTGTCTGTAAGGCCCAAGGGTCTCTAAAAAACATTACTGAACAAATCTAAAGTCTTATTCCCTTAGGAAATCACCACCGCTAGCAGAATGTTTTTTGGGGAAGGGCATTTTATATATATGTCAGACAAGCCTTTGCCCCATTTATGTCATTCTGTGCTACATCTTGCACTCTTTATTCTCCAAAAATACACAACATTCAAATTTACATTATGCACTCACAGTCATTTTAACATTCCTTGATGCTGACTGTTTCTTCTTTGCAATTGTATACATGCAGCCACTCAATTAAGTGGTTTGATGAAATAACAACCTGCAACCTCCAACTCTTCCAACCTTCTGACATTCCATGCATGAGTTGTACTGTATGTTTGTTACATGCCTCTGTGCATCCGGTTTGTTTCTGAAAATCCATCTCTGATCTCTTTGATTGTTATTCTTCACTGTTGTGTGAGACATGACGTTAAAAACAGATGGTCCATTTCACAATTTCAAAAAAAAACTGGCTCTCCCTAGCATAAAAAAAATATCCTTAGTGGAAAGTGCCTGTCCGGGTGTTTGAACCCATGTAAAAAAATCATCTAATTTAACGTCCTGATGGAAAATTCACACTGCAGGATATTTTGAACTAATTAAGCATCAGTGTTTCTGTGAACTCCCTGGTGGATGTTTAAGATTTTAGGGGTTTGATAAATCATTTGAAAACACAGGACTTCTTTGCAGTGCCGCCAAACTGATGCTAAATCAGGTCAAAATCATCTTGCTGTGCTTAATAGTGTCTTTGATGATGCCTCTCAGTCTGCTGTGTTGTTAATTATATTATGCCTGGTGTCTGTTCAGCTTGTTTCAGAGCTTTTTGGGGGGGCTTTTTGATAGTGGTGTGGCATTATTGTCTTTGCAGTTATTGGAATTGAAAACTTTTTAACTCTATTGAAAATGCTTTTCTGACATGACATCAGCTTTTTTTTTCACTGTATGCATTGGTATCTGTCTATTGTCATGTTGAAGTTTGTACAAATACTGTGTGTCCACGTGTTGTATGGTGTTGTATTGTTCTGCATATTTGCCATGTACAAAACCTCAAATCTTTATTAAAGTCCTACTTTTCAGATCTAAAGAATGTGATTACTGTCATAGTATCTTATATCATGTCAGCTTCAGAAAAGAAGTGCAGTTGATTAAGTCTACAAGTGATTCTGTCAGCTCTCTTATTCAAGGACACGCGCACACACTTGTGATCCAAGGGCAGCAGCAACAAAACCTGCTGTACGTGTCTCCGAGACCGGAATCCACAAGAAAAATACGTATATTTCTTTGAGAGCATTTTAAAAAGAAAACCCCTGAGCCATCTCCCTTGGGTGCAGCAGGTGCAAATGTGAGTTAAGAGTAAATTGATTTGGGAGACCCAGTGAGTCATCTGTTGTGTCCTAGAGCTACTCATCTAAATTTGAAAAAACTGTTTCTATTTCAGTAGCATGTGTTTTAGAGGCACAATGGGTTCAAGACCTCACATTCAGTGAAAGTCTAAAATGGACAGCACACTATATTAAGTACAATGAGAACACATGAAGCACACAGTACATAGAACGCACAATATTCTGCAGAAAACAGTGACTCTATGTGTATTTATTGTTTATACATTCAATTATTCAAGTCATTCAATCAAGGCACAGCCTAATTAAAACTGGGATTTGAAATGAATGGTTTGAACTATTTTGGAAATGCGCCTTTCGTGCTGAGAGTGACACGAGAAAATGTATACCACTTCCATATTTGTTTGCCAAAATACAAAGCTACAGCAAACAGCCAGTGAGCTTAGCTTAGAACCTCTAATGCGCGTTTCGCCTGAGAGTCACTCGTTAAAACGGTCACTTGTTAAACAAAAACACTTCCATGGCTGATATATAAGCTATTAAATTTGTTGACTGCCACCGGACATATAAAAAATACTTCTTTAATTAGCACCCATTTTAAAACTCAATAAAGACAAACCTTTGAGTCTATGTCATGGTATTTGACGTTCTTTACATGACCACAAATAAAGTTGGTATCATCTAGTGACTTGTATGTTCGTAATTTCTTGCTGGTGTGACATTACACGCTAGGTTTCTTCACCAAGACATGTATATATCGGGCCACTAAATACTGGGCCACTTGCTAATACATTCTATATACATTCTTCCCACCTCTCTATCATCCTTCATTCTCACCTCCCCCTCTCCTCCTCCCAGTGGACCCCGCTCATGTCCCATATATTCAGCAAAGGCACATGCATAAGTGTACCGACTGAAAAAGAGAGACAAAGTCGCATCCCTGGCTCTGACTTTTCAAGGTTGCCGTCACAAAACTGTAATTTTAACAGATATTTGGGGAAATTGGAAAGAGCAAGCATCCAAAAGATTTGTAAAGACACACAGCTTACTGTTTGAGTAGGGAGCAAATCCGTTCATATATGCCTCTACACCTAAAGACATAAATCATGCAAGATATTTTTGATTTTCTCTTGGGCCTCAGCAGGCTACCAACACAATGTGATTTGACAAAACATTAGGTGACTAATAGTGAAAAGGCAACTAACACAATGCCAGCAGCTAACAGATGCTAGGCTAAAGCAAGGTCTGCAATCCCTAATTAGAACGAGTCAATCCATTAAACCGCTCCAGTGGATAAGACACGACTGAGTGTTGCTTGTTCACGCCCTCCTCTCTTTTACTAATGGATTTACAACTTTAGTCCATCAGCGGCTCTGCTACTCGTGCCAGAGAGTCACACTTAGCTCGTTGGTGTCACACAACTTAGATCTAAACCAAGTCAAAATCCCGTTAATCTCGTTACCGTGTGGGTGAAGCCTGCTGTGTGTGAGAAATTGATGTTTGCAGAAACCTCTTCAACGCTGACGTTTCACTTTTTACAATCATGTTCTTAATGGGTGAAATACCACACTCTTGTTATTAACATGCTTTCTTATCTACATACATGTATCGATGGAGCAACCTGTTGAGGCTGAAAAGGTTTAAAAATGTTCCAATACAAAAAGCATTCATGTTTCATGGCTGTAAAGCATCTTGCAGACATATCTGAACAGTGTTATGCAATATGCAACAGATTTACAGGCTTATTTTTTTGGTTTTGCTTCGTGTCACACCTGCTTCGGTGCTGTAGCTTTAACAAAATTGACTGCCACCGCCGGCTTGTAACTGCTTCTGGCAGCCTGTCGGGTTGTTAATTTATTTTCTCTGTGCTTTTAACGATTCGGCACAGAGACGTAGGAGGGGACGCAAATTCATTGTGTGATTTGTACACATAAAATCAAATCTCTTCTCAGATTATTCCTCTCAGTTTAGCACCTCAAACAAAGATATAGGAATTGGCGTCTTTGTATTTCTCACTGAACAGCCTGCAGCACCGTTGGAGGACACTCTGATACTGGCTGTAGCAGGGATTTAACCTCCAGTTCCTGTGAAACGTCTCTAACCACCAGGCTGACCATCTTCAACACATATCATCCACAGCCACCGGAGGATTCCCTGTTGGATTACCAATCCCAATCTAATCTATAATGTTTCATCTAGGAATGGACAGATTGTAATCCCATGTAATCCATGAAATGGATGGACCATCAAACAGAGAGTTTGCATTATATTAAATTAACTCTCCCAGTCCATAAATCCACTGTTTCGCTGAAAGTGAAGTCCATGCTGTTAAAGTGTGATCAATTTTCCTTTACAGTGGATTAGAGACCAGATGTGTGGTCTCTTCTCTGGATATGGGGGACTTTTGTATGACTCAAAGCTGCATATATCTTCTCAAGCAAGATATATGCTGCTTTTTCATAAAAGATATATGTGTTTGACTGGTGTATTTAATATTTTTAAATAAGTACTCTTCTGTAGAGATTGCCACACTCCTTTACATGTACGCGATTCACTTCATACCGCAACGGCTTGAGTTGTACAATTTCTACAATACACAGTGATGTCACCAGGTAATGGAGTACATCTGTAAGTCACTGAACCAAGATGAGGAGTGAAACCAGCGGGGGTCGGCATATACAAGGTTTTCAGGGGGTGTTAGGCTACTCTTTAAAGTTGTGATCCTCAAAATTTCAGCCGTTGTTGATTTGGTGACATATGTGGTTACTGGTGTGAACGCGTGAGAAAATCATTACTGAATCATTCCTTGTCTTTTTCTAGGAAGGTAATTTGAATCCTGCAGAGGAATGGCAGACTCTGACACTTAGAATGAAAACTACTACACAGAGAGTTAAATACAGAATGTAAATACGTTGAATGTTTAGTGTTGAAAATATAGCTTGAAACTTTAATATTTGGGTTATTGGGTTTCACACCCAGCGGAGGCATTTTGACACTTTGCGGTCATCATGATAACCGCTTTCTATCAAAATCCTTAAAACCACCTACTCATCACTTTCCATTTTGAACCAGAGCAGGTAATCCACCTACTCAGCCTCCACATGGCAGTTTACCAGAATCGTTTCTCTTTATACACAAACACACACACACACACACACACACACACACACACACACACACACACACACACACACACACACACACACACACACACACACACACACACACACACACACACACACACACACACACACACAAACACACACGGTCCAAAATCCCCACAGAGGCTCCATCTGGACAGGAACACGCTTTGCTCATCCTCCGTCTTTGTCTCCCACTTTGCATCTCATATTCCTCCCTCCCTCCCTCGCTGATCCTCCCTGGTATCTACAATATTCTTTCAAGTGCAGGTAGGTGGCCTTGTATAACTGCCAGGACAAAGCAAAGCTGTAATAAAAATGGTCAATGAATTAGCTTCCTCTGAGGCCGCTTGTGTTAAAAAAAGTGCATATCTTGGTGCTGGAGAACTTCACCCCAAAGGGATTATTTGGTGATAGATAAAAAACAGTTTGTTTCATCTGCCATCAGAAAATAACAGAGATCCTGGTTATTTAGTGTAGTGTGGCTGTCTGTTTTCCCCTAGCTTTGATGCTGTATATTGTTAAAAAATAATCCAGCTGTCTTGACTCACTTGTGGTTGTGTAAGCCATGTTTCAGTCAGTATTTATTTGGACTTTGGAAAAAGCTATATTTCACACGTTTTCCCACGGTCGATGGTCTTATTAGTTGCTTTGTGAGTTCTCTGTTGCTGAATGAAATCTAAAATATGCAGACTTCTGCTGGGAATTCATAAATCACTTAGCATTCACTGACTCAATCAGTGAATGGTCATGTTCCGGGTATCAATATTGCTGCATGAATTAATAATGTGCATTTTTGCATTTTCATTTCGTTATTAATGTTAGTTTGTGTTTCAGACTGAGGTTGTGCATGTTATACCTGGAAACATTCATTTTTTTACAAGACTGTAAACACACAACAATACTTGCAAGGAAATGAATGAATAAAAGCAACATACACGTAGTATGAAAAGTCATAGTGGTCATTGTTTATATGAGGATGTCACACATATTTGGTTGCAATAACTGGCAAAAGACTGAACAGTATATATAAAATGTCAAGATATTTATTCATCTATAATTTATTAAAGTTTCAATTACACAGTACACTAATAAACACACACACATACATTCTTACTGATTCAAATGTTGTATAGAGGCAACCTCATTCTACATACTGTACAACTGCAGCTCCTCTTCTTCATCAAAACATTAATTAGACTGTGTTTTATACGTTTAATAAGTACTTATTTCCACACTAATGTCATCCTGACATTTCCCTCTAAATCTCCTTCACTCTCTCTCCTCCCCTTTCTCTCGATGTCTAATTACATCTCTGTAGCATTCTCAACCTTTTTGTCCCTCACTCCAATTCCTTTGTGCTGGGGTGAAGATTTGCAAGTTAATCTGTGAAGCACATGGCTCTTTGGCTCCGGGCTTTGGCCAGTGTGTGTGTGTGTGTGTGTGTGTGTGTGTGTGTGTGTGTGTGTGTGTGTGTGTGTGTGTGTGTGTGTGTGTGTGTGTGTGTGTGTGTGTGTGTGTGTGTGTGTGTGTGTGTGTGTGTGTGTGAAGGTCTGTGCAGCATGCTTGGCTATTGGTCATGGCTGTCTGTGACAATCCCCTTTGTGTCTTCATTCATCTATGAAACACACCCCGAATTATATGGATTTTGAACTAAAAAAAATGACCAAGGTGTGTGTGTGTGTGTGTGTGTGTGTGTGTGTGTGTGTGTGTGTGTGTGTGTGCGTCTCCAGGCAGGAAGCTGACAAATATATGTTTTTATCTTTACGATATACAGTTCAGTGTTTGGAGCTGAGGCACTGTACAAATCAATCATTCTTAGCATTTATATTCAGCATCTACATCTTGTTAATTATTCATGATTAGAGACATTTTATTTCTGCATAAACCACAAAAAAGGAAAGAATTAGAGAGTAAAAATGTGGTGTGAAGAAAAACAAGTGTGAGAAGATGAGAGGAGTGTGGGAACGTTGGTGAGGGGTGAGAGATTCAGAATGACAATGTGACAGTCAAATTTGCAACTTTTCATATGCATACAAAGAATGAGAAACAAAAAAGGAAATTGAACCTAGTAACAGCAAATCAAACGCAGTATCATTAGAACATAAAAATGAGTATGTGTGCAGTAGACTGCCATCAACCTGTGAGCTTTGTATGTACACAAAACTGATTAGTGTACACAAGCAGCTAACGAAACTAATATATATAAATGTGTTGTGCATCCCTGTCACCCTCTTGACACCCTCCAATCTTCTTGCTGCATTTCAATGTGCAGCATGTGTGTGCCTGAACAGACTGTTTAAAAAGGCACCGTCTTTGTGTTTTGCCCTCCAAATATTTTCTGAGCGCGCACACACTCGGGTCCTCTGAGGGCTTTTCATGCAATCTGCTGGAAATCAATTTTCTGCTTGGGAGAAAGATATACACAAACAAGGGTACGCGCCCACACACACACACACACACACACACACACACACACACACACACACACACACACACACACACACACACACACACACAAAAACTATTTACAATCTTGGATTTTTGCTGACGACCTTATATTGAGAAAATTAAGAAGGACTCTCTCTCTCTCTCTCTCTCTCTCTCTCTCTCTCTCTCTCTCTCCCTCCCCAGGTGTCCCCTCAGCTCTCTCCCCTTCAGTATTTAAAAACGCAAGTCAGGAAAAATAAACCGGCAACCCACGTCTTCAGTCTGATTGCGAGAGTAATGGATCCTGAAAATTCCCCACGCAATCACTGAATAAAACTCATTAATTAAGGATCACAAGCGTGTATCAGCCGCACGACACGGGCGCAGCTCTCTGAGTCAGTCCTACTAAGTGTGTTTTTCTGTCTCTCTCCCTCCACACGTTGTGAAGTTGCAGCTGTCATCACATTTCTGGGACGTATTCGAAGTGAGGTGTAATAAACAATCATGACTGTTGTGTGGAGTAGAAGTAGAAGAGAGTCATAACCAGAGTGGGATTGTTGTATCCCAGTGTCACTTTCCTCCTACTAGTCGTGCTGCTGTAATCTATCCACCTCAAAGGCATACATGCTGCTTCATCACAGACCACCTGATGCCCTGTTTGTAAGCTGTGATGACCTCTGACCACTCTGTGGAAAGCTGCCACCCACAGCCCTCTACTGAGAAACAAGCCCTGAGGACCAGAGCTTGGCTGTGTATCCATTTTGACATTAAGTGACATTTGAGATAGGATGCAATAGAACGAGACAGATGCAACACCTGCAGCAACTGTAATGGCACTGATCTAATACTGCAGGTCTAGTCAGGCATGGCAGAGTTAGCATGTGGGCTGGTTAGCTGAGGCACACAGGCAGGGTGACAGCATTTAAAGAACCTGTAACGATAAAACAGCACAGATCTGGGACAAAGGTGCATTCAAATTTAGTTTGTGATTGTGTTACATGGTGCAGCTTGGTTTACATTTACTTTTTGGGGAGGGAAATTAACTCCCAATGACTGCTAAAATAAGTTCATTTTAGGATTTATAGATATAGTAGATATCAAACCATTATTACAAAGGACATTATGAAAAGGATGAATTTAAAATATGGCAACAACAATATAAATGGCAGACAGAAATAGCAAAATACCAGGAATACAAATTATTAACAAGACAACAGCAGGAATACAAGAATATAGTGTAAAACACATTTAATGAAAACAAAGCACAGTATCTGAAAAAACTGAGTGCAGAATCCATTACATATGGGACAATACAACACAATAAAAACATTTTCAACATACAGTCTATAACTTTTCAGAAGCAGTTTAATACCTCACAGAGCTGCCTGGCCGGCAATTCTTTTCAACACATTATGACTTTGCGACCATACCTATCCTGAAAACTGTTCTGGGGCAACAGGTTGATTGTATGCATAACCTAAACTTACTTTATCAAGGATTCAACTGTTTGTATTGAAACCTAGCCCTTTTAAAGTAACATGACTTTCACCATCCATGTCCATTTAACTTGTGCACAGTGGAACTAGCCAGCAGGTGTGTTGTGGGTGGAGGAGTATAGGTTGGAGGGGCCTGCGTGACAACCCTCTCTGAGCGGGCCTCCTCCTCCAGGAGCCTGGTGGGTGGAGTAAGGTCGTCAGGGAGATTCAGCTCACCTGGTCCGGCTTCAAGACTATGACAGCTGCTTGCAGTCTTTCACCCTCCACTGGCTTGGTGATGTTAAATTCATTTTTAAATTAATTTCTCTTATTTTTAGTCACGACTCATGAGGGTCTCCACTCCTTTGTCTAGCCATGAGCCGTGTAGTGACAAATTGGGCCTTGTCTGGGATCAAATTAATCATTATGGTAAGGTGAAGTCTCGGCTGTGTGGTAAACTGGTCTGGTTCGGTTTGTGCTGTTGCCACCTCCTGTGAAAATGGAGGTTCGGTAACTTAGGGCTATTTGTTTCAGTCTAATTTCAGACTTTGCCTACTTGTTTGAATGTAAATTTGGAGAGTATCATGCATGAGGTTTTTTTTTACTTATGAGGGAGAGAAATTATATAATCCTTGTTAAGTGTTGGTCAATTTCGCATTTTAGTTTTAAGGTTTCCCTTTGTTATTGGATAACATTAGGTCTGGCAATAATCTCTAACAGAGTTTGTTCCAGCTTGATCTCTTAAAGTGGCATGAAAGTGGGTAGAACTATATATTTATTCTGGGGGTAACAATTCAGATTTACAGTGCAACATAGGGTAGAAAGTAACAATGTCAATGTACATTAAAAGTCAAATCATACCAAAGGTCGTTCCACTTTTGTACAAAATAACACCCTGTATTGATAAAACACACATGCAAGTTGTTGATCACAACCAAAATGTGTAAAATTTATATTAAAATATGTAGGCCTTCCTGTATAGGAACAGCATATATGTACCGGTCAGCAGTTCACTCCGACCCAACACACTATAAATGATTAAAACAGTTATTTCAGAATAACATCCAGCTAGCTTAAGAATTCACCATATTCGTGTGGAATGCTGTTCCTCAGCCACAACCATCCCACATTACTGTATCACACATTTACACAAGTGAACAAGACAAATCTTGTTAAAATTGTACATAAATGAATAGTCTTAACGTAATTCATGTGTCTTAATCTAAAGTCATGCCGGGTTGTTCTCTGTTTCATTTATTTTTTCTATCTGCCCTTCTTTCCTAATGGACCCACACATGCACATAAACAACACAGATCCACACATGTTGCCACAGCCGATGATCGATTGTCCCATGTGTAGAGACACGTGATTAGATTATCCCCCAAACTGTTGCCTTAAAATTTACGACCGTAGGGAGGGATGCACACGAGGTTATGAAAGATGGATGGTGTGAAGAAATGTATAGAGGATGGGAAAGATTAAAGTTACCCTCCCAGGAATAAAAAAGAAGGGCTGGCTTGCAGAGGCAAATTTATAGGATTTTCTACTTGTATATGTGTTTTGGGAGTTCTACTGTGTGTGTTCACGGAGGAGTAAATATGTCACCCTAATATAAACCGTGTGTATCTTACACATTGTTGCCCCAACTCTAGTTTGTATTCCATGCAAGTTCTCTCCTCTCTCCTCACGGACTCCAAATCTCTCTCTCCTTTGGTTTTTCTTCTCTTTCCTTCTCATCTCCATTTGCATTTGTTCCTCTTTGTCTTTTATTTGTTCCTCTCACCTGTTATCCTCCATCACTTCTGTCTAACCCTCTTTTCTTTCTCTTTGCTCTCCCACTTCTTTCAATCCCAGATCCCCCCCCCTCTCCTCCCTCTCTCCCTAGATGAAATATTCATGCCCATCTATACTGGGAGTGTAGCAGCAGCAACAGCAGCAGCAGCAGGAGCCACAGGAGTCAATGCTTTCAAAGACTTCAGGCCTCTCAGAGAAAGAGAGAGAGAGAGAGATTGTGGGGGAGGACGAGAGGAAGTGGGAGGAAAAACGAGCAAGGAGGTTGAGGCAAAAGAGAGCAGGTGAGAGAAAGGAAAAGAGAGATAAGCTGTGATGGACTGAGAATGGAAGAGGAGGAGGAGGAGGAGGAGACCAATGAGCTTCTCCATCACATCAAACACCAGGCAACACGTGATGAAACGCTCCTTTTGCATTTCACACACACACACACACACACACACACACACACACACACACACACACACACACACACACACACACACACACACACACACACACACACACACCTGCAGACACATATTGTAGGTAGGTTAAACACAAAGAGAACCACAGAGGTACAGCGCCTCCAGCCTTACAGCCAGTCACAAATACATACACACACACACACACACATACACAAATTACATGTTCAGGATAGAGCACTCAGCTGCACACACTCGCTCTCTAAACAAGAGTATATGCATGCAGACACGCGCACATGAAGCCTCCAAGGCTTTCGTCGGTCAACCCCTCCACATGATCCAATTGGCCCTCTGCAGCTCGTTCGCACTCTAATGTGGCAGATGTGATCTTAAATTCACTTTGTCTTTTATCCTGAGCTTGCACATCAGGGTCGCCGTCCGCCTGCCTGCTGGATAAATAAGCGCGCAATTAGGCGCCAACATTCTGGGTTGTTTCCAAGCAACCTACATTAAGCTGCAACTGCTGTTAGGGAAACGGGGCCTTCAAAGCTTTGAAGGGTGTTTTTTCGCTGTTTGAATGTGAGCGCCTGAGTGTGTTTGATGCGTGTGTGTGTATGGTTAGAGATGCAGCGGAGAAATTAAAACAGAATTTTTGAAATATCTTATTGTGTTTGATTTCCTGTGATAAGATCAGAGCTCTGAGATGGCAGATTCACTGGATGTAAAGTAGGATTGTGACTTCAGTGATCCTTCAGCTGACCCCCCAAGTGACCTCGGATCTCCCTCTGGAGGAAGAAACAGACGGTGATTCATGAGGCATCACATCACATAACATTAAAGCTAATCATACTGTATAACTTGCACTGATGCACTACTGTATGTGAGCTCTCATTATGCCTGTCCTCCACTCAGGCATCAGTTGTCAGTATAAAAGTCTACTCCTTTCATTTCCCAACCGTGGATGTCTTTCACTTAGCTGAGGCCTTTTACATGCTCTTTGCTGGCATTGCTCATCATCCCATGGTTTTTAGGTCAAAAGGTGACTGTGACATATTCCCTCCATTACCCTTATTTTGGGTCAATCCTCTCTCAACCCTGCTGCCAGAAATACTCACTGATGCATATCAGTCCACAGCTGAAAGCAGTCCCCAATAAGTGCACTATTTGCTCTAATTTGTGTGACGCTGGCAAAAAACAAGATTGCCCATCTGTTTTGGGAAATTATCATTCTCCAAAGATAAAACTATTTGGGACATGTTTTTTTTTACAGTTTTAGATCTGCAGTAGGAACCAGTGGGCTTACGTCTGAGAGACAGGGTAGGGAAATCAGTAAGTCAGTAAGTCTTAAGAGACGGACTAACACACCGGTTTGTTTTGGTGTTTTCATGGGATTTCTTGACAAGAACAGAGAAAAGGAATATCTCCTGCCTTGTCCTTTCAAGTTCCTTGTTATCAGGGTTAAGCACACTGTGTTATCTTCTTGGTACAGTACAGCATTTAGCTCAAAGCACCACTCCGCCTGAGAACAAACCGAGCTGTAACCTCCAGTGCTGAGAAGTGAAGCGAAAAAATGCCAAAAACTGCAGTTCATCGAATGGCCCCTTGAGGCTGGCTCTATTAAGGCAATCCCCATAGAGCACCATATTAAAATGTTAAACTTTACAAAAATATGAACATGTTTACAGCCTGGTAGGAAAACAGTTTTGGCCTCTATAGCTAATGTTCCCGTTCATGACAACTGTACAGGGGGAAATCGTCACACTTTGAGTGACAGGTGTGTCTCGTCTCAGGCTGCTAGCTGCTAGCCGTCTGTTATGCTGCGTCGCCTAAGCTCCACCAATGATCCACCTTTTTGCCCATTTTCAGAATAGGACCGTGTCGTCACTGCGAAGATGGCGACGAGCGGCTTTACCCACTTTCTGCTTCACAATGGCTTTTCAGAAACCTATGGATAACTTTTTCCAAACACAATACAATGCAATACATCCAATAACATACATTTGCTGTATTGAATCATGACACCACTGTGACATATCAGACCCTGAGTTTAATGAATCATAACAATCCTAAACTATATAGTCCGAGTTATATTATTCCAATTTAAAACTGCAATATCAATAATTAAGATAAAATGTTGATGTCTTATATTTAGATTTTTCCAAATTTGCTGTATTTTATGACCTCACTTGTGAAATTCAACAGTTGTTTGCAACAAGTAATGAAACACTTTCTGAGGCTGCATATAATACCACAGCATATTGCCCCAGTTTTGAAAAACATCAGCCTGCTCTACTGAGACCTGCTGCAACATACATTATGCATTCTGTCTCAAAGCCAAGTTAGCTAATTAACAGAAACATATAGTTGGCTAATTAGCAGAATGCCAGACAACGATTTTTCAACCCTCAGAGGACAGAAAGCACCGAAAGTCAGAAAGAAGGATTTAAAGTTATACCAGGAGATGTATACCGGATGGTTTATGATAAAAGGGGCGAGGGAGAAAAGAAGAGAAGACGGGTTCAAAAAGACAGGCTGTGTAAAAGCAATGAATATTTGATTTAATCTAGGCTCCTTTAGAATATTAATTCATTACTCAGCATGTTTCTATTTAATGCAATCCAGCACACTGCTTTTTACATCACCTACATTTTCATTGGGTAGAGTAGAGGAGACCATTAAAGCAATCAACTTTGCTTAATTTTAAAGTCTCAATGAATTTACAAAATGAACCGTAAGACATGAGTGAGATGAGGCTACACAACAGGAGACAAAAGGATAACAAAATGTGGACAACACAGGGTTAAAGGAATATTTTGACATTTCGGGAAATACTTATTTGCTCTCTTACTGGGATTTACATGAGAAGATTGACACCACACTCATGTCTGTACTGTGAACATGAAGCTACTATGAGCATCCAGTTAGCTTATCTTACCATAAAGAATAAAAACAGAGGGAAACCATTAGCCTCTGTAGGTATTTAGGCCTTTGTGCTAAAACACACCAGGTTAAGAATCAGAATCGGAAGAATCAAAATCAGTTAATTGCCAAGTACGTTTGCCTCTACAGGGAATTTGGCTTGTTGATTGGTGCATAACAATAAACAAAGTGCAATAGTATAAGACTTAATATAAATATAAAAATGTGAAAAATTTACAATCGAAAAAACCTAGCAAACAAGCTAAGAATATGTTCAAATAGGTGTTACGGGTATATTTAAAGTGAAGAGTTGTGCAGGGAGATGTAAATGTCTATAATTTTCCTGGGGATATAAGAGTCAGAGTCTGTGGGGGTCCCAGGCTTTGTTGATTGCCTAAATTAGCTCATTTATTTGTTACATAATTGACGCAGGTTTGTAACCAAGTGACACCAGATACGAGCAGTGTTTAGCAGTGAATTGTCAGCCATTCTACAAACAGTTTCTTAGCTTTAAAAGTGCTGTTAGGTGGATTTTGTAAGCTTTGGACAGAGCCTGGCTAGCTGTTTTCATGCTAAGCTAAGCTAACCAGTTGCTAATAGTATAGCTTCATATCTAACATCCTCTAACTCTTGGCTTGCTTAGAATATTTCCCAAATTGTCAAACTATTTATTTCGAGACAGGACGTTAAAGGTGACATTTAAAGTTATTTTTAAGCATTTTTTTTTTCCAGTGCTACTCCATTGACCCTGTGCTAAGATTACTATTATGAGTCAGTGATACTGTGTAAGCCTTTTGCACACTGCTGTGTAGCACTGCCATGATCACTCATCCTGCATTGATCCAGGCAGACTAAAAGATAATTTGGCACTGGATTGTGATTCCCTTCCTCTCAACTCTGGGTCACGTCGACACAGGTCACTTCCACCTGCGACATGCCAGTCCTCTTACTTCTGTTTGGATTGCAGTGGCCGTACGATAACGAGCTTCCTGGGAAAGTAAAGGACAAAAAAAGGTCTAGAAATGTCACCGAACTCTGAATATCTACCTCATTATGAGAGGAAGAGGAGCAGAATAGAGACAGGGAGAAGAAAAAAGGCCTTGAATGAAAGAGATGTAAGTAATTCCTCCAGCCTGACGGTCCACACAGGGAATTTGGCAGCAGTGAGTTGTTCAATAATGTATTGATATTCTTAATGAGCCTTTCTTCCTTTGGAGGATTTGAAGTAAATGGTTATCTGACATGGTTTTTGCTTAATCTGTGCAGTGAGAATGTATGTATGTATCTTGGTCCATCCACCTGACTGTCTGACAATGTAAATTAATCAGAGGACAGTTAAATCCTCTAAATGTTTGATCATCAGTGCGTTTGTGTGTGTGTTTGCCTTTGGTACCAGGGTGGGGAGAGTTTAGCAGAGAATAACAGCCTACTAATACATAATATAATGTATGTATGAAGTAAAGATGATAAAGTGAAGGGCAACTGCTTGCAACACAAAGTCTCCATTAGTCTATGTTTAAACTGAGGGGGGCATAGCAGGTGTGGGAGCTGCTTTCACACCAAAATCTTCGCCCCATTGGGTTTTGTAAACGGAGCCAGTGTGTTTAACTGTTACTGTAAAGACCCATCTAACTAAATACTAACAAGGCTCCCATAGTAGCTGGTCATAGTTAGATGCACCATTTGGATCCCGCTGACTTTCAAATTTTTCCAAACAAAATGTACAATACCCTGCTCTACATTAATGCTTTCCAATTATTTCCCACAGATGTTTAACAAAAACAAAGACAGTTTGTTAGGACTGTGTCACAAAGGTTTTGAATGTGTATTCTGTGGTTTTAAAGTTGTAATGTTGTTAGTTTAGCCATGCTAGCAGCTCAGCTCATTGCCTGTCTGTTGGTTGGTTGATCAGACACATTGACATAAATATATCTTACTGACATTCATGGTCCCCAGATGATGAATTTGACTGACTTTAACTTTTCATATTGCGCCAGTGTGATGTTTCCATTTGTGGTGTTGAGTGTAATATCTCAACATCATGACCTGTGGTAACCTGCTGACATCAATGGCGCCCTCTGATACAGAAATGTAAAAGAAGTGTGATGATCCCTGAACTTTCATGTATCAGGGCAAATGTTTATGACCACATACCTTAAAACTGGCAACATTCCCATCAGCCTCAGCTGTTTTTTTGTGTTAAGTGTTAATTAAATGTTGGCATGCTAAGGCCCTGAACAGACAGAGAATTTTGGGGGTTGCTGCGTCTTTTTAAAAAAATTGTTGCTAGGCAACTGATAATATGTTAGCTCAACACAAACCATGAACTGTATGCTACCTTATAGTTAATAGTACAATTTCAATTAATGAAAACAACTTACAGGAAGTCTCAAGTAGCGCAATCATTTCTCTTCAGGCTTGCTGTTTTCTGTTCAGATCATGGAAGCTATGGTTGGTTATCTCATTTATCTCCAGGTATCCAGCAACAACGAGAAAAAACGCTAATATATATATACAGAAAATGTTTCATCATGATCATGTTTGAAGGGTTGGCGGTGCTCCATGGTCTGTTTGGATTTTAAATGTATCTCTGTTTCTCTTTCCTACAGCATGATAAGACTCTCCACTCGCTCAATCTATCTTGGTCTGGCATGTCTGTCCCTTGCTCTCCACCTCCTCTTGGCATTTTTTTGTCTCTCTGTCCTCCAGACAGCTTGTGTCCTTCCCACCTCATCCTCTTCCTCCATTCCAACTAGAACAGAAACTCAGCACCTTCAGTCCATCTCCCACTCCTCCTCTTCTTCAGCTGCCGCCTCGTCACGTAAACTGCCAACGATCCCCCAGAGTGAACAGCATCGCAAACTGAATGCCGACACCTTCCACCGTCAAGAGAACCACTCATTCGTTGGAGCCACTGAGAAGGAAAATAAACTGATTGGAGCTGGAAGAGGACAAAAGGTCAAGGGTCGCTCTAAGCTGGAGGAGCTGTTCAAGCACCCGCTGTACAACCTGCCGCGTCCAGAGCTGCGAGACGATGATTGGCTGCTGAGGGTGAAGACAAATGAACATGCAAGGGTTAGAGGAAGTGAGGAAGAGGAGAGGGAAGACGCCATCGATAATGACAGTCAATGGTAAGGGAAACAGATGGAGAAAATAGATCAATGTCCTCGAGGTTATGTATTAACATTGGTTTCTGTATGCATAGTTCTTCATAAGGAAGAGGAGGATGAGACATTATATAAAACTGTTGTCCCACATTTTCATGAAAAACCTATTCATTTTTATATCTCTTAGCCTTTAAGCTGCTGTTGCTTTGCAAAATTGCGTAATGCGTCGCTAAAGTGTGGTCTTGTATGCAAGTATATTCTTCCATACCAATTTCACCCGAGCAGCTTGTTTTACATCTTCAAACCAACCTGAAGCAAACTCTCTGAACTTCAACTCATCTGAGCTTTTCATTGACCAGTTCTGCCTATTTTATCACCACCTCCTCCTCTCCTAAAGGCAGAGTTCCAGCGAGGAGGAAGGCTACGACAAAGTCTCTTGGACGAGCGACGTGGAGACCCACCCTCCCTGGCTACGATTCCACCTGGGCATCTCTCGCTGGGAGCTGTACGACAGGAAGGATCCCAATCTGGCCCTGCTGACTCACTATTTGGCAAAGCAACGTGTCCTCGGTGCTGGTGAGTGAATGGAATGCTGGTGGGGGATATCAGGTTAGAGGACAGCAAGAAGGAAAAATAGAGCCAGGGGAAGCCACCAGAAACATAGGGGAGACGTTAGAGGAGGGTGCACAGTTCAATTCAATTCAATTCAGTTTATTTTGTATAGCCCAGAATCACAAATTACAAATTTGCCTCAGAGGGCTTTACAATCTGTGCACATGCGACATCCTCTGTCCTTCCCTCACATCGGCACAGGAAAAACTCCCCTAAAAAACCCCTTTAACAGGGAGAAAAAAGGAAGAAACCTATGGGAGAACGACAGAGGAGGGATCCTTCTCCCAGGATGGACAGAATGCAATAGATGTCATGTGTACAGAATGAACAGCATAACAGAGATACAACACATTCAATGTATATGACATAAATGATCCATATAATAAGACTACTTATAATAACAGCAGCAATTATTATAATAGAATTATAGTTATGAAAATAGGGATAGTAATGTGATTAATAATAATCACATTACATCACAGTGAAGATATCATTACTCTCCCTTTAATCTTTTTTAGTGTTCCTTTAAAAAAAAGTTCCTGAAGTGTCAGCCACACACCCAATTACTTCTCACTGGCACACAACATCCTGCAGACATGATTCTTTAGATAATAACAAGAATCTGCACAACCCACTCATGTGAAAACACTAGATTTAGCCATAAACATATTAAAGATCTGGATCTGTATTATGCACCATATTTAGGTGATGGAGGTGTTAACTGAAACAAGGCTGACTGAGAAACTAGTTATTCATTAGAAGTGGGGTTTAGTTTGCTAGATTTTGATATGCATGCCAGTTAAATTTCAAGAACTGCTGGGTTTTTCATGTTTTTCATAGTTTTCCCCATTATGTTGTCTAGTTGGGTTCAAGGCTGCACAGATAAAACACAGTACTTCACTCTGAAGCTCAACATTACTCAATACATCAGCCTTTGATTTAGAAACTGACCTAATCTTTAAACCATGAATTGTCCTACAAGTGCCAAGGTTTTATTTCAGCATTATTATTCAGATTCCTCTTGACACAATTACAAAGTCACAAGCAGGCTGCTTTCTCATTTTGACTCTAATCCCTTCATTCAAACAAGCTGTGTGACAGCCAGAGGCAGCACAGTATTCATCAAAGTTTTCACTCAGTGAATAGAGCAAACTGTGCCAAAGTTCATATTCAAAACAGTGGAGATTACATTTTTAGAAAACACTCATTCACACAAAGCTACACAATGCGATTTGACAGATCCTTAGGGGCTCAGTTTGATCCTTTTCAAAATACTTTTCAGGCACATTTACACTAATTAAAAGACTGAACCCAGGAGGATGACCCACAAATCCTTTCAGTTACAAAGTGAAAGTCCGAAGAAGGTGGAAAAGCAAACATAGAGGAGGCATGTTTTGTGTGTGTGTCCTAAAACCTCACAGATAAAAAACTACATTAATAAAGCTTGCAATGTTAAATATTTGTTCAGATTCAATTTAGCTTAAGAGAATGTAGTTTGTGCTGTCGGTTTAGTGGATTACAGTATATTATACTGTACTAAACTATGATTTTTATATAATTTAGAACACAAACACATTATTTAAAGTGAGGGCTAAGGAAAAAAAGTGTTTGATGTTTTTTAAAAGACTGATAACCTTAAATCTGCATATGTTTCTTTTTTTCTTATGGGTTCATAAATATAATCCTCCTACAAATTTACATTATCTCAACACCCACACACACAAACACACTGACCCAAGCACGAGTACCACACATAAACACACACGGACTCACGACCCCCCTTGCATCAAAACACACGCTCATTTTGTGTTTACTCATCTCAGACACCCTGTCCCTGTCATCAGCACGCCACACAATAAATAATGCATTGAGATTTGTGTTATACCCTGAAGATTAAGCACTAATCTCAGCTACAGGCTGATTTGTTTTGACAGCGTCATCCCTTTTCTTTCGTATTTAACTCCCGCCACAGTGTGTATAGCTTTCAAACATTTCAGTTCAGGTTCATTCCCTTTAATCAGATTTATAAAGAGGTATTATGGATCAATATGAGAGGATTTGATTTGTGTCTCAGGATTTATATATTTTGAATAATTTACTGGATTTGCTCCTACAAGCATAGCATGACAACAACCAAAGCAGTCTCTTCTTCTGAATGTCTGGGATTGTAAAGAAAGAACACGTGCTTTGATCTGACTCATTATCACTGCCCGGTTGTGTGAAGTGAGGGTGAGGTCGCTCATCCCCTTTTTTTGGGACAAAAGACTCAAAAAGTGCTTCAGTTTCCAATTTAGTTTTAAAAATGTAATTTAATTGCCAAAAAAATTGTTGAAATAATTTCAAAACTAGTTATTGATACAATGAATTCCTTGTTTATGTGTTGGTTCTCATTCACCAATGGTCCTCAGAGATGATAAATCATAGGATTTTATGATGATGCATCATGGGGGCACAACACGGATTCAATTGATTTCATTGAATATTTTATCCGGTCTTACTGCAGTATTGTGCCTAAAAGAGGGACTAGTAGGAGTTGTTGGTTCAAGGCCACCATGTGGAGAAACAGGTGTACTGCACTGCATTGAGCATATACCCAGTGCAGTCCTCATATGACCCCATATGCAATTATCTAGTCTATCATCTAATATTCCAGTTTGGGATGTATTAATGTGCACTTCATGCATTATCTTTCAGTTCAGAAGACAGGAGGCACCCAGCTCAAACTGCTCGTATCGTTCCCAAACTACGGACAAGCTCTGCTGAAACCCATGAGGTAAGACGGCGCCGTCCTGATACTGACTGACTGAAAACGTGAAGCACTGACAGTGTGTTTGTGTTGCTCTGGTTCAGTTATGGTGACGGCCAAATCCCAACTCGAGGTCACATAAAAAACTCAGTGCTGCAGAGCATCACTCTACTGTTACACATTACATCCACATACGGCCTCATGGAATACTGCTTCTGTGTGTTTTTTGTCTCACAGACAATCCAGAGACGCAGAGACAGACCTGAACCTCTTCTACTTCTCCGACTTTGAAAGGCACAATGCAGAGATCTCTGCCTTTCACCTCGACAGGTACAGAGCCTGTGTCAGCGGGCAGCAGGTGTCCTGCTGGGGAGACGGAACATTCTGTGACCACTAGACCCATCACTGGAATAACACCTTCATGAAGCTGCTTACAGCTTGTAGCATTGAACAGAATAACTGTGTTTTACTCTTCTATTTGATTTATTTCTCATTCCTTTCTTTAGATTATTTCATTATTTTTGCTGTTCTTTCACCTTGGAGGCAATTTCTTCAAATTTGGTGCAAAAGTGCACTTGGACTCAAGGATGAAGTTATTTAGATTTTGGAAATCAAAGGTCACTGTGACTGATAAAACACACTATTGGCAATAATTCATGAATAGATTTTCACACAGATACTATATTATGGGATATAATCATGAACGAACAGACGTCGGATGAAAACTGCAATTTGACTGCAAGGCGCTAATTCTAGCTCGTATATTTCTTTTGTCTCTTCAGATTGTTAGGCTTTAACAGGATCCCTCCAGTCGTTGGCCGACTCATCAATGTCACGTCAGATGTCAGAGCTATTACCACTGACAACAGGCTGTCCAGGACCTTCTTCACTTCTCCTGGTATGTGTGAGCATTTTTTGTATTGTTTTTATTTAGCTTTTATTTAACCAGGTTTGTCCCAATGAGATCAAATATCTCTTTTACAAGGGAGCCCTAGCCAAGAATAGCATCAGAACAGAGTTTAAACATCAACACAAAAGCACATTTGAGTACATTAAAAATTACAAAATGACATTTGCACACAGACATCCTGGACTTACAGATTTCACCATAGCTTTAGACACGTTCAGGGTTATTATGAAGTTTAAGGTCAGTCTGCAGGTTGCTCCATAAAGGTGCAGAAAATCTAAAAGCTTTCTTTGACAATTCGGTTCTAAAGCTAACTCTATTTACATTTTTTTTTTTATTTAAAAGAGTATAGAAATAGATAAGAATTTTACCAAGAATAGCTTTGTCAAGAACAATGTACCAGTGACTAGGGGTCATGTACATAAAGCAGGCTAATTCTCTTTTGAGTATAAAATAAAAGTGGTGAGTGAGACCCCAACTGTTTTTGATGAATCTTAGAGGCCCTATGGTATACGATATCCAGCACGTGAAGACAGTGAGCGGAGTCATTCATGTACAACACATAACAATAATCAATCACAAAAGAACTCACCGACCACTAAACTCCAGCTCTCGGATCTCCAGTGGGGAATGTGTGTTTTTACGGACAGTGTGAGTACTACTGCTCATCAGAACACCCGGTGTGCGGTCGTCCACATGAGCTGGAGGTCTCCCTGGCTGCCATGCTGCCTGACCTCACGCTAGCGCCCCGAAGGTCCTGGAGGTCACCATGGAGACGCTCCTACAGCCGCACCAAGCTAGCACAGTGGGTACACTAACATTTCATACTTTTGTTTAAAGTTATCAATATTGGCGTTAAAAGTCATGGCATTTACAGAATATGTATTATAAAAGATCGATTTGACCAGAAAAGCTCTTTATCCACCTGCATTTATACACTTGGTGGACAGAATATTGGAAACACCTCCTTTACATCTTAATATCTTGTTATGGATGCTAGAAATTGTAATGTTTCTACTTTGTGGCTGTTGGATTTTACAGTTAAGATGACTATATGTTGAATCATGAGTCTTCAGTGCCCTCTGGTGGTCTAAAGGAAGAAGTGCAACACAACATGAAAGTTGTGGGTTACACACAGTCAGTGTAAACAAAATAGATGTCAGTACTCATTATGGGCAGAATTATTACAAATAGTAAGTGGTCAGTAGTTTTCTTCATGGTCCTGTGCAATTAAAACTGTTGGAGAACCATATGCATATATGTCAACACGTTTTACCCTGGAACTTATGTTATCATGACTCTTTGTTTGGAGACCTCCAAATCACAACAAAGCAATAGTGGAGTAAAAACTTTACTTAACAAAAAATGGGTCATAATCTCTGTCGACCTTTGCAGGAGCTGTATAAGGTGCTCACACTGATATGATTAAACAAAGTATACTGTTATTTTGTTCACCCTAATTTATTGTAAACTTGAGACTCAGTCAACCTACAACAAAAAGTGATATTAACTTGAGTCTGGTCTCCCAAAGGTTAAATAAATTGCTTGAAGTGGAATTTTGGATAGTTAGCATGAGCGACATTAGCCACCATGGCTAAATCGATAAAAAAAAAAGGCAAGAAATCCTGTTTAACGTTAAAAAAAACAAAAAAACCCAAAGAAAAACACATTATACATTCAAACTAAGAATGTGTTTCACATCGGTATCCATTGTCTTCTAACTCTCCCTGCTGTGTCCAGGTGGGAGAAGGACCCGGCCTACTGTGACACTGTGAAACAGAAGCCGCCTTACAGCCAAGGCACCAGACTGGTGGACCTGATCGACATGGCTGTGCTGGACTTCCTCATGAGTCAGTCTCTACGTTTTTTTTTACTTGATAAGGTAGTCAGTCGGTTTGCAACATAAGGGGGGGGATCAAAGACAGTGTAACTGACTGCTTTTAACCTCCTTTAAGGGAGGGTTAAATAAGGGTAAAAAAAAAACTGGGTAATTAAATTAGAAAACAAGAATATTATCTTCCAGGTAAATGCACTCAGACATTTACATCAATATATGACATTAACTCTATAACAAAATGTAGCCTAAATATCCTTATTAAGGTAAATGTCTTTCATTCAAAGGCAACATGGACAGACATCACTATGAGACGTTTGAGAAATTTGGCAATGAGACTTTTCTGCTCCACCTGGATCACGGACGGGCGTGAGTATGAACACACTACGGACTCATTTCAGCTCAGGCCGTTGATGGTGTTGTTATAGTGGGGGGGGGAAAAAACCTACATGTATGTAGTATAACACATATATGACGGCCAAACGACTAAAGTGACAAAAACTTTTTTTTTATGAAATATGTTTTCCAGGTTTGGGCGTCACTCTCGCGATGAGCCGTCTATTCTCGTTCCTTTGCAGCAGTGTTGCAGGTAAAACCTCCGTTCAGTAAGAGACAAGCACACTTCAAAGTCAGGATGGGTGAAGTAAATTATAAGAAATGTAAGTAGTGCAAGACATTCAATAGTCGATACAGTTGCACAGGAAACATTTAACTCAGTAAATACCGACACATACACAATTAAAGGACCCAGAGTGGAGGAATCCTAAATGCTCTAGCTGATGTTCTTGTCACTATTTATTTTGATCTCTTCCTCTCCATCCACATTTGTAGGATCCGTCGCTCCACCTTACTCCGCCTGCGCCTCTTGTCCCTCCCTGGCTTCCATCTGAGTGATGTCATGCGGGAGTCACTGCTCCAGGATCCTCTGGCAGGCGTCTCCCCCTCCTCTCCGAGCCTCACCTCTCTGCTTTGGACCGCCGCCTTGAAGCCGTCCTACAGGCGGTGGAGGCCTGTCAGCAACACCACGCAGATGTCATTTACAACGACTTGGAAGGATACGATCAACAGCCTGACTGACTGGGGGGGGGGTGCTATCTGTGTGGAAATCATTTTGAAATAATAATAATAATAATAATAATAATAATAATAATACATTTGATTTGTATAGCGCTTTAAAGGGTACTCAAAGACATTTTACATGGTAAAGACAGAAACAGTAAAATAAATAACAATGTAAACGAGGCAGAGAGATGACATTATAACAGAAATAAACAAAACAACAAGAAAAAAAAATAAACAGGTTTTTTTCTCCTGTCCCTAATCATCTGGGGGGCCCCTCAGAATGTATTAGGGCCCGAGCCCTACTGATCAGGGAATACGCAAGATATAAGTGATCGAGATTGCAGCATAAAAAACTGGATAGTGTGACTCCATCCTGTTCTATTCAGCACTATATTAATTTGTTTATTTTGATAATAAAAGACCCAAACATGTGAATATGTTCTATCTATCTATATGTTCTAATTCTATCTTTATTTTGTTGTATAGTATGTGTATTTATTGTCTGTGTCTGTGTAGTTGTATAGTATGTGTATTTATTGTCTGTGTAGTTGTATAGTATGTGTATTTATTGTCTGTGTCTGTGTAGTTGAGCTGCTGCAACACTTGAATTTCCCCCATGGGGATCAATAAAGGAATATAATAATAATAAAAGAGGATCCAGGATGGATTCAGTCATCTGACTCTAACAGTGGATGATGCCCCCTGCTGACAATGACCAGAACTGTGACTTGCCGACAGAAAAGAAAATAACTTTCACTTTCGAAACGTCACAGAGAGGCGGTAATGGCCAGTGGGCCGAGGGTAAAGATCCCCTTTTAGCGACAAGAGGAACCGAGAAGACATGTGGGCAGATCCACGGGGGAAACTCTAAATCGGGGCATGGAAGGACTTTCAACAATTTTTTTTAAATCTGTTCCTTGTTTGTGATTTCTGGTGCAGATAGGGGGAAGTTGTTGGTGCTCATTTTTAGTTTAATTTTGTCTAAAGATCCAGTTTATGTAAAGAGAATCACCTCATGGCTAATCAGTGGCGGGAGCCCGTCATATAGTGCCACAGTTTGGGGGTAACATCTTGGAGCAGTAGTGGTCTCTCCGGGCCTGGTGTTATTTTTTCTCGCGGAGGAGTAGCGCTGACAGACCACTAATGGAACCGATGGACTGGCTGGGTAACGAGGAGCTCCTGCGGTTCTTCCACCGTCACAAAACGGAAATGTCATGCATAGAGAACCCGCACACGTTTCTCAGCCAGCTCAGGGACCACGACCTGGTCCCGGATGACCAATACAAGGTGAGGGACTAGAGCGGAAACGTTACTACGCTTTTGTTGTTGTCCTCCCTGAGCACTCAACTCCTCATACCTGCGCGGATGAAAACGCGCGCCGGTGAGAGAGCGGGAAGGCTCTGGAGGGGAGACTGGGAATGAAAAGTTGACACACAAGCCCACACAACTCGCAACACACGTTACAAACAAGACTATTGAACAATGTTTACGACAGCTTTCGTAAAAAAGAGGTATAAACTTTAGCTGTTGACTTGCAAATGAAGCAAAAGCCCTGTGACCCTCCCTTCATCCGCACATCCTGTTAGAAGTTGCTGTCATACGTAAGGGTTTTCAAATGCCAAGGCCTCCAAGGGGGGGTGGTGATCATTACTATTCGGTATATTGTGGCTTTTTAAATGACAAAGATGACAGTGAAAAGTTATTAAATACTTTGTTGTTAAATGCAGAACACAGAAGGACAATAAGGTGCGTTTTTTTATTTCTCTTTTTTGTCTGATCACTGTAAAAGTCCTTAAACTTTCAATTATTTTCCTTGCCACACACTGATGCAAAAATACATTGCTACATTTGTTTGTTTTTTAAGAGAAGATGATGAAAGAGAATATTAAAATATGAATAAAACAAGTTTTGATAGTCATTTTGGTTAAATTAATTGTTATATTAATTGTGATTTGAAAAAAATTATCTTTAGAGTAATAGAGTGCGTTGTTAGATCATTCGATAAAAAAGAATCCTAAAATGCAGCCCTGATCTCTTAACTGATAACCAAATGAGGAGAATAACAATAGGACAATGGACATCTGGGTGGCCAAGGCTCAAATGCAAATACACAGTGACCTACTTACCTGTACCTGTCAGATGATTAGTACCTCACATGGTGTCTGTCCAAGTCTGCTGCCTCAGTGGACTACCCAGTCAAAACATCCTCTTGTTGCGCATGGAAGACTTTTTGACTGGCGGTTCACACAGAGGCAGGGGTCTTCATCCGTGATGTTCAGTAGTATCTGCTCAGTATCACAAGACTGGTGTCTTCTTTGGCGGCATATCTTTTTGTCTTTCCCAGGCTGTGGGTTGTAAAGATACACAGAAGTCACGGTTGGGTTCATACTGCGGTTTAGTAGTCGCGGTTCAGTTCTAGTTGGATACAGCGGCAAAACAAAATAACAACAGATATCAAATATTAATAAATAACAAAATGGAATGTTATGGATATGTTTCTTTTCATTTATTTTGAACAGACAGTAGTGCAAAAATGAAAGACATTAAACCTTAATTTTTACCATGCATTTGTGTTTTTGCAGAAGGTGATTCGTATGAAGAGTAAAGACAACATAAGGAAAGGTCTCTATGGAATTCTGGACTTGTTGGAGAAAGAACAACCAAAGAGGATCAAAGAGTTCTGGAGCTGCGTCTTCAAGGACACCATCCTGAACCAGTATCCCATCCTGCGACTTCTGCGCAACAGCCTCAAGGACGGTCAGTCGTTTTTTTTTTATGGTCACAGGGGTGTTAATCATTGGGATTCTGCTTTCTATTTTTGTGTTCTTTTCGCTTGTGAATAATGCTTTTTGTATATTGTCTCTGACAAATTAATTAAACATAAGTAAGGGTTCTCCGATCGATCGGCCACCGATTGTTTTTGGACCATATTTGCTCTAAATGGCAAATTGGTGGTCTATTTAATTTCTCTATGTGCCGCTAAAATGGCTTCACCAGAGTTTTGTATCTAATGCCCCTTTACACTGCCTAGTCAAGGTGCCGTTTTCCACCTCAGTGCTCTGTATTTAAAGGGGCTTCTGAGTGGCTCTAGATTGGAATATGTTGCATTCCATTCAAAGTAGGCAACTTGACCGAATTGGGGACACAATGGTTAAAGGTTGGGAACCACTGGATTAGAAAAAAGGCTGTGTTCAAAATCGCCTACTTCGTAATACATACTCAATCAGTAAACTGCATACTGACCTACTCAATGAATGAATAAGTATCCATTACCAGCAGACTGCACACTGAAGTAAACTCAAGCAATATGTTTTCTCTGCATCAAATGACTGTATTGATCACGGCGTTACCGGTCTGAGATACCGTTGACAATTGTTAATCGCAAATGTAAATCAACATTACCTCTACAATTTAATATTGCCCAATACTATTCAGGGGGAAATTAAATTGATTGAATATTTAAATGTTAAATATGTTTTCTACAGTATACAATATATAAAAAACTTAATGGTACTCGCCATCATTTGTGATTATTTAATCCAACAGTTAATTTGGTTTGAGGAGCCGCATTGAATTTTGGAACGCACTACATACAATTTTATGTCGTATTTAGGCTGTGCTACTTAATATCATATTTAGCGTACATCCACCAAGACATTATAAACTTAAGTGTCCATGAGACAATCTGAATTTATAAATTTACCACCAATAAAGGCACTTATTGGTTGGACTCTTTTTACCCAGTGCCTGGACTATTTTAAGATAAGACTTGGGGTCACTCAATGTTTTATGATACCACCTTTCTGAGTTTTAGGAGCATCCATATTCCTGAGGACAAAACTAAGCATCCAATTGTTCATAAACAACTTAAGGAAACCTTTTCTTAATATGTTAGTCCTAGTTGTAGTAAGTCCATATATTTTATAACCTGTATTAAAACATCTGCGTTTATATAAGTTATGTATAGTCAATTTCATGATAGCTAACTTTATTTGCAATTATTTTAGTTTCCTGCCATATAACCTTATCTCAACCACAGCACAGGACAACAGAGGGGGAAAGGAATGTTCTTTCTCTCCCTTTTCTTGTCTCTCACACAGGACACTGAGGGGTGCTGAAATGTTATTAATTCATTTATTATGCATATAGATACACTTACATGTATATCTACATAGGTCTGTCTGTGTCATGATAACAATGTATATCTATGTTGATCATGGCTTATTCCTCATGATCCTCATTATTCCATTCATGTTGTTTATTTTATCATTTTTTTCATTATTTCTGTTTAGTTGTGCAGTTAGTCGAATACATATTTTATTTATAAAGAACTTGATCATTTGATTTGTGTGTGTATATGAAATAATAGGCCCCTGTACACCTTGAGAAGAACCCTGAGATTAAGATTTAATTGATTAATATCACATTTTGAAGTTTTCCCTATTTTTCCAAAGCATGGTGGCATCCAAATTAAATCCTGTGTCAAATTCTGTTAGGTAAACTAATGGTAGTAAGTCCAGGTAACTTCATTATTTTATACTCATCTATAGGTTTTTAAATCATAAGTGAGTTATTCATATTAGTTACATATCTTGATATTAATTAGTTATTATTTATTAAATCTGCTACCAGCAACAACGCTACACATACAATTAATACTAAAACTTGTTCTCTCATCGTTCTTCCACTGTAATTTGCCCTGAGGTGTACTTTATACATACTATATCCATAGGCATCAATTAAAATTTCAGGGTCTTTTGACATACCAGAGAGGGTGGGAACCGAACAGTCGGACGACGGGAAAAGGAAGGAGCTTTCAGAAAGTGAGGAGGGAGAGGAGAAGAAAGTGAAATCAGTGAAAAAGAAAAGAAAACTGAGAAGAAGGAGCGCGAGCGATGAGAATGAGGAGGAGCCGGCCGGACCATCATCTCTGTCGACTCCCAGGAAAAAGTCCCAAAAAATCTGCTACTGTGAGTCAACCCCACTTATGTCTTACTTTTCTCAACATGGCGTGTGTTGAAAGTTTCACTGCTGAAATAGTGCACCATTCCTCGGTTAATTATGCTTCTCTATATGTCTCAGTGGAAAGAGGTTTCTGACTTGTAACAAAGAAGTATTTATTTATGTTTTGCAGCCTCTCCCCTGAAGAAGGGAGAAGAGAATAACATTTGGAGCTGGCCCATCTATAAGCTCCAGATACCCGTGACTTGTGGACTCCAGTTGGGGACACTGGACAGAAACAGACTGGCTAAAGGTACGTAAGACCCAAAGAGTTTCTGATTATGAAAAATAAAAACTATAATCATTGTCTTCTTTAAAAAGTAAAACAAAACCAAAAAAAAGTGAATTAGGACGAGGCAGACGATACATTAACACTTCCCCATTCATCTGAACGTTTCAGGGGAGAAGTGCATTGTGGTCGGGAAAAAGTGGTTCACTCCCAACGAGTTTGAGAGGTTTGCGGGGAAAATGAGTTCAAAGAATTGGAAGGTGACCATTCGATGTGGGAACACCCCCCTAGGAAAACTTATAAAGGTTTGGTGAAAAGTGAATTTGGAATATACACATTGAAAAACACTCTTTTTCTTCGGCATGTGCTATGTTTTTATTTATTAATTTTTTTATGGTATTATTTTATTTTATTTGTATTCTTTTTGCTTCACTGCAGGAAGGTCATATAGAAGCAGCAAGGTACAAAGGAGGGTGTAAAAAGGTAAGAACAAAAGCTGGTGAAAATACATAAATATATACAAATTCTGACTTTATAGTGCATCTTCTTGTTGTTTGTGTTCCTGATCTGAGCCATATCCTCCTTCTTCTTCTTCTTCTTCTTCTTCTTCTTCTTCTTCTTCTTCTTCTTCTTCTTCTTCTTCTTCTTCTTCTTCTTCTTCTTCTTCCTGCTAGGCCAAGAAATCACTGATCCCATCTGGTCATGTAACCACAGGTTGGTTGTATTAGTGCAAAAAAATGTGTTTGTGGTAGCTTATGAGAGAGCGCTGCATCCTCACAAGCTATAACAAGATCCATCTGTCTAATCTAATTAGATTTAATCTATGTGGTATCTATGAAATTTAGAGTTTGAGAAAAAAACAGGCAGAGTGAGCATCTTTACTGATAATGTAGGAGAAAAAGCCACAACCCGCCCCCTATCTTTTTGTGTCTGAATCAGACGTAGAAGAAAAGGAGGACAGCGACCTGGACGAGGAAGACCAGGCTTCGTCATGCAGCAAAGAAAGTTCCCCATCCTTTACAGGTGCTCGTCATTACAAAGTGATGTTCAGGGTTGTAACACGTTTGCTTTTTAATAGAAATGACCTCCGACGTGCATCCTATCCAAGTATCACCATAACAACGGTGATGTTAATCAAACTTCCCACGTGTGTCCATAACAGACGAAGAGGGAGAGGAAGAGACCGAGGAGCAGCCGGAAGCCAGCAACGCCAGCGGCAGGAAGGTGTTCAGAGTCACATGTGGACCTGTAGCGGGGACCTTACACAAGAAACGTTTCACGTCAGGTAGCTTATATATCTCACTGTGCACGAAAAGCTAAACATGTGTAGTGAAATGTGTACTAACCAGCTTAAACTTGCTTCAACCACCAGGGACTAAAGGGAAGTGTATTCGTACTGAGACGAGCTGGATGACCCCAGTGGAGTTCCTGAATGAGGCCCTGAGTCAGAAGGATGCCTCCTGGAAGAAAGACATAAAGTGTGAAGGGGAGCCAATCAGCGTCCTCATAGAGGTAAACAAGAACAGGCCGGGGCGATTTTTATTACATCCTGAATTATTAACTGTGCATGTTTGTGTGACGCAATCTGATTCTCTAACACTAAGATTTCAGTACTGGCTGATATTTTGACAGCCATGGTTACCGTGGTAACATCAGGTGAGGGTTTAATACGACAGCAAACACTACTTGAGAAGCTGCTGTGTCAGAAATACAACAGAAGAGCAACTCGTGTCTCTTGTTTATAGTGCTGCTGAAATTACACGTTATATTAAGAAAGAAGTCAGCCGATGATAATTTAAACCTTTTTCACAATAAAAGCCACCCAACACTTTTAATGTGAAACAGCAGCATGAGAAATGTAATGTAATACAAATGTATTTAATGTGACTGTTGTCATTTCAGTTACAGTTTTCACAAAGCCACACTTTTAAGATCAAGACCACACTTTACCAAATGTATTGCACTGTAAGCCAACATCACCTTGAGCAACTGTCTACATGCAGGAAGAATGTCAATCCTAGAAGTAAAGAGATGAAGATGAAAGACAGAATAAAAATATCTCATAACAGTAGACTGCAAAAGGAAATCTACACCCTCCTGGACTTTAATCAGCCTAAACTTGTTGACAGAACAGGTTAGAGCAAAGAAATGCTAGCGTCTGATTTAGAAACATGAAATTAACGATGCAGTTTCATGAAGTTGTGTGTCACCTCTGAAAACATGACAAAGTAGCAACGGAGGTAAAGAGAGAGCCCGAGGTTTTGTCAAACCGAAAAGAGGAAAACGCTGTTGATTTGTCTATTTCAGGCAGACATCTTGAGGATCCACTCACTGCTGTGTAAGTGCCTACTGTGCAAACCAGATGACGAAGAACTGGTAAGTTTTTTGATAATTCAGTTTCAGCCGAGCAGTGTTTCCACATTCTACAGTCATCTTTGTTCTGAATAAACAATGAGTTACAGCACAACCCACTTTTCATTATCAAGAAGCCTTTTTCCCTCCGATGGATATAACATGCTGTCATGTTTGTCTCGGCAGGCGAATCAGAAAAACGATGACGAGTGTTGCATCTGTAAAAGAGAAGATGAAGAACAGTTGGTGGTGTGTGATTGCTGCCCTCGCTCCTTCCACCAGAAATGTCACCTGCCTCATTTAGACGACGGCATGTTAGGGTGAGCTTTGATCAAACTACGAGACAACCAAAACGTTACAAATGTTTACCTGTAGCTGTTTTTTCTCTCATGGGAGAGGTATTGATGTTAGTTACGAGCGCACAGAAAAGGATTTACTGACTCTGCAGTTCCGCCTACAGTTTTCGTTTCAGTAAAAACTTCTGAGCCAGATGGTAAACATAGTGTAGCATTTTGTCGCTCTGATCTCTACTCATTTAAAATGGAACTGGCAGCGGTGGAACAAGGAGGAAGCCTCTTTCAATGTAGTTTAAATTTATTATATTACTAAATGATAATTTATACAAACCAAATTAATAATTTCCCACTTAAATACGCATGTTACATCCTGTCAGTAGGGTTCATTTCGTTAAGGTGAAACAAAAATAAAGATTGATAATTGTCAGACCTTACATACGATTATTTATTGTGTGTGTGTGTATTTGTGTGTGAGTGAGCAGGGACGAAAGCGAGTGGTTGTGTACGTTCTGCATATCCAAAACCTATCGAGGCTGTTTTTACTGGGAGGAGCTGGAAAGAGAAGCAGCCATGTCGTGTGAAATATCCCAACGCATGCTGGTGAGTAAAATGTGTCACAAAGTTGAAATGTTTGTCTATCTTTGTTCAGCTTTTGTTGTCCCTTTTTTTTTTTAGCAGTATGTCTATTTCTGTGCATTTACATTAAGCGCAAAAAACAAAACAGATCAGATTCCACGTATGTGTTAACACTGACTGCCAATAAAGCTGATCATGTCTGTCCGTCACACTGCCGTCACTCATCCCTCTTTTCCTTACATCAACAGCAATGCCAGTATCTCCTTCTGTGTCTGTGCAGTGCTGATGAAGAACAAATATTTGGTACCAACCCATGCCTCTATGTAAGTCTTTTTCTCTGCTTTTCCAATGCTGTTCGTTACAAACAGAGCCAATAATTCAATTTATAGAACTTAATTATCTGGCTGCTGGTGGACCAGGGCGCGTGATTCAGCTCTGTGTCCTCTAGAGCAGTGGTTCTCAAATGGGGGTACGTGAAGGCACTCCAGGGGGTACTTGAGATTTTTAAAGAATATATTTAAAATTAGCATCCATTCAAAAATCCTTTCAAAATAGTTATTTAATAAATATTCAATAGAATATAAGTGTAAGTTCATGAACTGAATTCAATGCCACAATGCAATCTTCAGTGTTGACAGTTTAATAAATCAGACACTGATGGCACAGTGCTGTATTACATATTTTTTTCAACCAGAAATGCTTTGCGCTGGTTAGGGGGTACTTGGCTGAAAAAATATTTCACAGGGGGTACATCACTGAAAGAAGGTTGAGAACCACTGCTCTAGAGATTTAGAGTCACGTCAAGTTCCACTTGCAGTTCACAGCAACAATACACAGTGAAAATTATATTTTGATAGTATCTTGACATAATACCAGCAACATTACTACAGTTTTGATGTATATACCGGTAGGACATGTCAGAGACATGAAAAAAAAAAGTAGATTTTTATGTTAAACATCCAGTTTCAAAATAAAAGCCCTCTGGCATCTTTCTGTGCACAGAATCCCTTCATTTGTTAACACAAGGCTTTTATTCTGAAACATTTGCAAGGGGCAGTTTTTGTGGAAAATGTGGTGACTTGCACAATTGATAGAGCTACGGCTTTTAAATGTGGATTGTTGTTATTATTTACAAATGAGCAAACACTTTGTACACCCGCTCTGTCTGAAATAGATATAAATGACATTTATGATGAAGTGAAACGAAACATTCTGGCCATTATGAAAGAGGTCACACGCTAACTTCAGGTCTTTACTTATGTTAATCTGGAACTGATGTAAACAAATGACAAAGGTGTTGCACGGCGTTGAGTATCTTGTTCATTTTCTGCTTGGCCCCCCTCAGTTTAACGACTACTCCTCCGCGATCGATACTCCGATGTGGCTGGGTCACATAGCAGACAAACTCCAGAAGCAACTCTACAAGACTGTTGGGGAGTTTGTGACCGACGTTGATCTTATTTTCTCTAACTGTGCTTTATACAACCAGGTAAGAAACAGTGTCGGTAAAAAACCTTTTTTTTTTTTTTTTTTTACACGTGGTACTAATCAACATTTAAACATCAAAAGTTTTTTTTTATAGTGGTCTGTTATGTTCTTTTGCAGGACAATGATGAATTCCTGGCCATGGGCAACAGACTGAAGGAGTTATTTGACAAAGAATTTAAGAGTGTGTTCAACATCAATGAATAGGCTGGTGGCGGATTAACAGCGTTCTGTTGAAAAAAACTCAGTAGCAGCTGGGAAAAGGTTAAAAATATGTCAATATGCCTGTGGTATATATCTTTATGACATATCCCTCCTATGTGGTTGAAATATCCCAAAATAAATGATTCCTATTCAGAATCATGTAAGTGACTTTACTTGAATAATGACAAGTGATTTCAATCTATAATTCTACTAAAATGCATTAAAAAAAGGATTCTTCCCACTACTTATTTTCTTTCATAAAAGGCGCAGTACAATAAATAACCAAAGGTTTAACATTTAAATGTTTTTCTTCAATACAATTTTATCAGAGTATTCATTTTTAAAAGTGAGAATTGTTTTCCTGTAGGTTGCTCTTAACATTGTTTTTATTGCAATGTTTCTATTATGGTATTCCCCCATATGTGAGGAGGGTTTTTAAATTAATTTATTGTAAAAGACTGAAGCATTTTGAATCGCGTAACTGTCCCTGCACAGAATTTAAAGTACAATCCATTTGCACTTTCTCTCTTTCTGTCTCCATCTCTGATGTGTTGCTTGTGGATGTGTTTTTTTAAAATAAAATAATAGCTTGTGTACATCTTCAATGACATGGCTTGTTTTGATCAACCTGCATTTTTTAAGTATACACTTATATTCCACAATGTGAAAAAAAGTTTGACATAAGTCATTACATGATGGCGGTTAAATCTTGATAATAGTCTTAATTTTGAAGCTTCATTGTTGACTGTATTTGCCATAGACTGCATATGGACGTCACTTTCACAGTTGCCGGCAGCAAATCTGTGATGAGAGCTGCGCAGTCGCCCTGCGCATCCGTCGTCTGCGGTGGACAGCGCAGCCATTTCTCTGCCCCTCGTGAAAAACACACACACACACACACACACAGAGGTGGCGTTTGTCCACCACGCACATAACTAACCCGTGCGAGTGGGGTTAGTCATGACGTTAGCAGCAAACAGCGAGGCCGAACATCACCGCCGCCCGAGACCAGCGAGCTGCAAACTTTCTTCCAAATCAGCGCCTGCGCAGACGAAACGGTCTCTCACTGCCGCTGGTTGTTGCTGCGTCGGCCATGGAGGGGAACCTGCAAGGAGGCTGCAGCAATGCCCCGACGACTCACGTGAAGACTGAAGCGGTCGATGAGAAGACATCTGCGCTGGTTTTGGGCAGTCGCGAGTCGCCTGCGCCCTGCGGAGATACCGCATGCAGAGGGGGAGGAGGAGGAGGAGGAGGAGGAGGGGGGGGGATCAGACTGCAGAGCAGCTGGCTGACACGACAACTACTCCTGTGCTGCTGTGTGAGTGCACACATACATACACACATCAGCTGATTTATCATTAAATCATTTGTTATTTGGGGGGTTTATTTCTATCTAAAAATTCAGATCAGCATGCAGCATCTTTTTTTTTTTAAATCTTTTAACGCGATGTTCCTTTTATATCGACCTATCAGATCCCGTGAGTACAGACCGCTTCTTCACCACATCAGGGGATGGGAAAACTTACCTGAAGATAGCTCCAGGTGAGTGGATCACACTTTTACTGTTGTGATTGTTTTCAATGGGAGCTCTTGCAATAACTTCTGTCATCGTAATGAAACACAATAAAGAGTCTTGGGCTGAATCCTCACACACATGACCTTTGTTGTGTTAACAAACCTATTGGCGCTGATATACTTTTTAAAAACCTTTTACAATAAAATAACAATATTACGTTTGGTTTAAACTTGTATAAATACAGTGAGGAGGAAATGCTATTTAACTTAATAAGTTCTCAAGTTCCTAAAATATGGTCTTCAGATTCCAAAAACGTTCATGAATTGGAGATTCAAACAGATTATATATAGAAATGATATATTTCTATATATAGTACTTAAGGCTAAAGCCTCTTAAAACTGGAGTTAAAATCTTGAAGTTTTTCCCCACAATATTTAATATCCATGACCAAATAAGCAACAGCATCTTAAGCTATGCTTTATTCATATTTTAATGCACAATAACAAAAACTCCGTCCTCAGATTCTGACTCCAAATGTTGTGACATCACCATTTCCTGTCCAGTTTTACACGAGCAGAAGAGCAAAGGAAAAACAGTAAATCTCTCATGTGAAACAATTAAAAACTGTTCTTACTTTGGAAAAAAGAAATGTGTTAATATATCTTATAGAAAGATGCTGGCTGTGAAAATATGTTTACAGGGCCTTTAAATATTTTTTCAATACACAAGGTCCATGCACATTTTTACCAATATTTTTCCAAGACTCCAATGCCATTGAGACAGATTTTCATGACCATACTTTCTTTGAAACGCCTGTGTATACATAAGACATACGTAAGACAGTAAAATAAAAGACAAATGACGTAACTGATCGACCTAAACGTTCAAGTTTAGTTTAACCAATAGGCTTTAGATCGTCACTGATCCACATGTCCTCTATTATACAGTTATGTGTGTTGCAAATGTCCATGAATTTTCCAAAACCTTCTGGGTCTCCAGGCCTGGACTTGCTACTTTCAAATTCCATGACTTTGTATACAGTGTACAAACCGTGAATACATCTCCCCCCTACCCATTTACACATGAGGAATCAAACAAAATCAAAGTCTCCTGATTCCTGTCCTCCAGCTTCAGCGATGCCCCCCGCTCCCTCAGAGAAGACGCTCCCATCCGGCTCCGATTTCTCCTCCAAAGCCGTGTTGTGTCTGATCGAGGCCGTTGGGCGCCGCTGGGGCCTATACGAGACTCGGGAACGCTCACAGCTCTTCCAGAGCGTCCAGGAGGAGATGGCCTCCAAGGGCCACGTGCTTCCTGTTGAGAAGATCCGCCGCAAGTGGAACAACCTCATCGTCACGTACAAGAGGGTTAAAGACCGCAGCCGGGAGACGGGACACGCTAAAACGTCCTGGGAGTTCTTTGATGTAAGTCTTTCCTTCCAGCACAGTTATTTTGAATACACACAAAATATTTCCTCAAAGGTTGGATAACTTTGAAAATATCACGGACCAAGTTCCAACCCCAAACCAAGTTTACCAACATTGATTGCTGTGATTTCTCATGAGTTTGCCAGGTGTACTTCACCTGAAGGACAAATGTAATTGACCATCCCCCAACGGCAGCGTTTGTCCAATCATGGCTTAGCAACCAAAATCAGGCTCAGTAGGCCTTTCAAGCTCTGGAATTCTCCACATGTTGACGCAGTATACATAGTGCTACAGTAAAAGCACTAGTCTTCATCGTAAGAGACTGGGGGGCGTTGTATATTTTTACAAAATCCCCCAAAAACGTGTTAAAAAAGTGTCCCTAGGCTAGTTGAGCTGTGGGTGCATTCCCAGTGCTGAGAGATCCACCGAAGGTCACCTGATCAATAACTTTGATTTGTTTGTTCCCTCTCTCCCCGTCTCTTTGTGTCGGTCTTCTCTCACCCTAGCTTATGGACGCAACGCTCTGCGACACCGTTGGCACTCAGATCGCCAACAACAAGCGACACAAAGTTTCCGCGCTTCCTGGTCCTCTGGCAAAAATCGCCGCCAAACCGCAGTTCCCACAGGCCACCACCACCATTGTCCGCCCCAATGGGGACTTTGCTTCGACTGGTGGTGTGGACTCAGATGGTCACGTTGCAACCTGCAGTCAAATCACCAGTAGCGCTGCTGCTGTTAGCTCACTGACTCCAGCGACCGTCAGCCCGACAGACGTTCCAGAGGTCAAGCCCCTGATCGTCCTAAACAGCGACATTGTTGCGACCAGCGTTCATCCAGCCACCATGGTGCCATCTCCATCCTTCATCTCCTCGCCCTGTTTCACAGGAACAGCTTCTACTCCGCCTTGTCTCGGCTTGACGGGCAACACAGACCTCCACACACCGCGCTACGTAGGCCGCAGAGCTCCGTCGTTCTCGCCAGGCGTCATACCCTTTCGCCTCAGCAGTGCGCCGCTGAGCAACAATCACAATCTCCTCGGCATCTCCTCCTCTCTCCCGCGTGCTTCCTCGTCCCTCGCTTCCTCCACCTCCACCTCCACCTCCACCTCGTTATCCGCAACGACCCCGTCAGGAAGCAAGGGACGGAGCCAGAGAGGAAACGAGGAGCGAACCAGCACCGGGTTGTTCCAGGAGGTCCTGAATCAGCAGGAGGAGCAGGCCTACCTGGATCGGGTGGCTGGCCGCAGGGTGGAGGCCAGAGAGAAGAGGCGGGAGAGGAGGGAGGTGCGGATGGCGGAGTCCCTCGGCAGGATAGCCACGGCCCTGGAGCTGCTCTCCTCCAAGCAGGACACGGTCATCGCCCTCCTGCAGAGACTGGCTGAGCGGAAGTGATGGAGGGTGTAAGAAGGAGCTTTGCATTCCTGAGATCACGCTTATTAAAACATTCAAATCCTCCTAACATGTAGTGACCCCACCTGAGTTCCATAATGCTACTGTAAAAAGGGTTTTACTCTCCTGATCATAATGTAAATACAATTTTATAAAATCATATGAGCTGCTCACTTTTCTACATTAAGCATAAAGTGAAATGGGGTGCTTTTGTTATATGCTTTCCATTTTAGTGCATTAGTTTTCTTCAACAACATCAAATAAAAACAATCTTCTTGAACATTCAGTTTTTATTTTGAAGATTTTGTCTGAGTGATAATGATAAATATAGGTTAACATTTTTTCAAGTCTTATTGTACGACCCTTATGGACACTGAAAAATGTTTTGGTCTATGTAATAATTCCTCCTCTTCGTAAAGTCCAACATGTGGTGTCTCCCTGATGCAATTCCAATGTCTGATAAGTGATCGGGGCCAAAATTCATAGTGCATGTTTTGTACAAAAATAATTATAAAGATAGGCAGAAGCTAGTATGAATCTTTTGCGGGTTTTTTGGGGAGAAATCAAGGGAATATCTTACTAAGTTATTGTCTCTAGTACAAAAAAATGTCCCTCCCATTTAGGTTTCAGTTGAGATCTATAATTCATGTTTGTGCAAACCGACTACTAAGGATCTTTTTTCCCATCACTTCACTAGGAAGTATGGCCAGTACGGACAGGGGCAACAGTTATAACCAATGAACACATAGCCATATTGTTTAAAGATGGGCTTCAAAGACTGTGAATCTATCCTTAAGGTAGAAAGTCGTGTACTCTTAAATACTAAACCCACTGTGGATCTCCCAAAGACTTTTCATGGACCTCTAGTCTACAAGACCTCTAGATGGCTCTGTTTATCTACCAAAAAAAAGAATGGTCTAATCATTAACATACCATGAAAGCACTGTAGATGCCAGTTGTACTGACGTACTTCTAGAATGCTTTCATAGGACAACATGTTCGAGACTTTTGAACCTGTAAAACCTGGTCAAATTCAGAGCCAATGTCCTGTCCTCATTAAATTTCCTCATACTTTCACTTCCATTTCTACTCGGCAGAGGCAGGAAACTGGACGGACCTGAACTTAAAAAAACTCTACCAAGAACAGTCCGTCTTTTTAGACACAGTCACCTAAGAAAGTGCCGTGAAAGTGATTTTACACAGACATGGTAGCGACGGTTGGCAGGTTGGATGACAGCAGCTCTGACATCGGGCCTGATGCAGAGCTGGAGGATGTGAAGGAACGTAAGTATTAAAAAAATCAACTCTTAGTTCTCAAATCTTTTAGTTTGTCTTTCTATTTTTAGTTGTCCATAAAGATAAGTGCCAAATTATTTAAAATGAACTGAACTCCATTTAAAAGGTTTTTACCTAGTTTTATGGGACAACCCTTCACTTTGTTACTCATTACAGGAGTATTTAGTCACATGTATGACTAAGTAAACTAAGTAAAACGACACGTCCTGTCACGTCCTTAATTTCTTATCTCAGTTACACTTAACATCAAAAAAGTGTTGTCATCTTTGTTCCTCTTTGCATGTATTTATTACTATTGTGCTTGTGTATAAAATGGCAAAGTAAATAATGTTTATTGTACATGACGAATGTTAAAACGAATAATTTATACCATGAACACAGACACTATTGATCCCTTCTTTTCAAGTCACAGGGTGTTTGAATTTATTGCATTTTAATCCCTGTATTTACATGAAGGACATACTGTATGAACTGACACTCCCTTATTAGAATCATCACATTCAAATCCACACAACCTTTGTGTATTTTGTAATTTTTATGTGTCATTTATAAAACATTTTATTTTATTTATGTCACCTTTATTAAACATAATATCCCATTGCGATTTTGTATCTCTTTTAGAAGGGGTCATGGTCCAAAACGTTTCACCACATGAAAACACAGATAACAGACTTAAAAAACAAAACAGAAAAACAAGTTAAAAACAACATAGAAACATCTCAAAAAACAATCCCAGAAAAGAGACAAAACCCCCAGCAAATTGCATCAACGAAATAATTTTAGTGTTGGAGTGCTGACATGATTTGAAAAAAATATTTGAAAGAAAATTGCAGCAATGGAGAGAGAACTGTGCGTAGAACGCAGTGGTGACAAGATGGAGCTTCATGATACATTAAGCTTTCCAGCAAATTTGTTCGCAGAAGGCTTAATTTCTTGGCGCTCCATGTGCACACGAAACCACCTGATGGCCAAAAAGTGATAAGCAGGCCGATATCTGACACAAACTAAAGTTGCTACTTCTGGCGCCCATGATTCACATCAAGATTGTTTGTAAATTTTATTAAACCATTACCAGATTTATCGTTTTCAGTTTTTTTTTTTATCTATCAGTGTAAACTTCAAAGATCCAGCGTTGGTTGGGCCATAATGTTCACTATCACAAATAAAAATCCAAGCAAATATGAGAATTGAGGACAACCGCATTCAATTGTGTATTGTGTGGTAAAATGTCTTCTATTTATTGAATTCACAGAGCCCCTGAGAATCATGCTTCTTGGGAAGAGCGGGGTTGGCAAGAGCTCAAGTGGCAACACCATCCTCGGGCGACAGGTGTTTCTATCAGACATGAAGCTGAAGAGAGTCACTAAATACTGTCAGAAGGAGAGTGGGACCGTTAAGGACGTGTCTATGGGTGCGAATCATGGAACTAGAGATGTCCCCGTCTCTGTGATTGACACGCCCGGCCTTTTTGAGACTGATCGCGACAAGGAGGCAGTCGTGCGAGATATTCTGAAGTGCGTCAAACTCCAGGATCCAGGGCCTCACATCTTTGTGTTAGCGGTCCCTGTTGGAAGGATGACGCACGAAGATCAAGATACCAACAAACTGATCGAAGCGATGTTTGGCCCAAGAGTGTGGGACCACACCATCGTGCTGTTCACACATGGCGATCGTTTGGGTGGGAAAACGATAAACGACGTCATCAAAGAGAGCGAGGACAACCTCCGCAACTTCATACGCAAGTGCAGCGGCGGCTTCCACGTCTTCAACAACAAGACCCCGCAGGACCAGAACCAGGTGACGAGCTTCATGGAAAAGATCCAGACCCTGGTAGCCCTGAACGGAGGGCGCCATTACGAAACGGCCCTGTATCCCAAACAGGAGAGGAGGATTAGGGAAAAACAGGAGAGCATCCTGGCGGAGAGAAATCCTGAGATCAGCACTAAGGAGAGACAGCTGCAGGAGCATTTCCAGGGGCAAGAGCTGGAGAAGAAGAAGGAGGAGCTGTGGAGGAAAGAGGAGAACCGATCAAGAGTGGATGCAGAGTATGCCATCCGCATGACCTCCTACATTCTGAAATTTATCTTCTTCCTGGGAGGAATAGGCCTGGTAGCTTTGGCTCTTCAAATGCCAAATGTGTGCATTGTGGTGGGGATTATCATTTTCATTTTGGTTTTCCATAAGGAGTCTATTCTTCATCCGTCCATTTTAGAAAAAATACCATGGCTTTCTAAGAAAATTCAATAGGTGTAGGGGTTTTGACACAGTGAGATGTACTGGTTTAGTCATCTTAAGAGCCTATGATGGATGCTCAACTAATGTAATGGATTACATTTCGCATTCTTTTTCAATCTATCAGTTTATAATAAGAACCAGAAAAAAAAACATGTTTATAATTTGATATATACACACTTGATCTAATGTCATGTAACACAAATGTTAAACCTGCTAATGAAAATTGTTTCATCAATAAATGTAAGTTAAAATTCAATGATTTTCTTAAGCATTATTCAGTGTGTTTTATGATTATTTTGCACCGTGACTATAAATGTGACGTGCGTCCTCTGGTGGTAGCTTTGACAGAATGTCTTTCTGGGCAGCTGAACTCATTGTGGTGATTCAGCAATGTAGTGGGAGTGTGCTTCACTTTGTTTGCTTTCTTTTCCTCTGTTGAGGCCCAGCACAGAGGTAAGACACTGTCTTCTGATCAATTATCAAAAGTTTGTTGTAAGTTCAAATGTAAAGTCTTTTTTCTTTTTCTGGTTGCATATACTGCAGTTTTGTGATTTTTTTAAAAAAATTTAAATGGACTCAATAAACAGCTATACTTATAACACCATTTGATTAATTCACAGTTTGACTGAAGTGTTCTTAATGAGAAGTAAGGGGGTAAATGTATTTTTGGTAGAACATATTAGCTGCCGAGAAATGGGTTCAGTTTAAGATATGATTTGTTAATGAATGTAAAGAAATATCTGCTGATGACCTCATTCATAGATCTTTATAAACAAAGACCAGGTGAGTATTAAATGTATGAAATTCATACGGGTCCCTCAAAACAGCCCAAATATCAGCTGGTAACATAGTTTGATCCTAAAGTGTATATAAAAGTACTTAATAGGTGGATGAAATATGTGGCAATAGTGATATTTTACCTGCCTGGGTTTTCATCCCCAACTAAAAACATCCCAGAATAATACTGACATAATATGCCGCATGTGGCTTCATTAACACATTTTCTCAAAACATGCATCTGTAAACATGACAGTGGCAGTTGTGTTTGTGAAATGAATTTCATGTTATATCCATAAGATTTCAGTATTTACGGGTGTACAATTTACAAGTTGCTTTTCATTATTTGGTCCCTGAGATGAGCCGTGTCAGACTTACTTGGGGTTTGACATCATAATACTTCCCTGTGAAATGAGACAGGAAATAGGTATACTTCATTTGTGAGGTGATGCTGCTTGTTATATTTAGTTTAATCTCAAGACGTGTGTCAGCATGTGCTCTGTGTTAATAATTTGACTGACCAAATCAAAGAAAGCTGTGAAAAAAAAGTGTGAGACCTTTTATCTGCACCAGCTACCCCTGCGTCACACATCAAACCTGAAATCTTGAATAAAACGGAAGACCAGCAATCCCACTGACAAAGTCAACACAGCAGTAAATGGTCATAATACTTAATGATGGTTAGCAGTTAATTATTTACATCACTAGCCTGATCACTATCTCTCAACTATGTTAGAAGTCCAGGTCGGCCATGCAAAATCTGGCTAGACAAGGTTTTTTTCTTCCTTTATTTAAAAATGAAAGCAAAATGAGTCCCTCTCAGAGTTCAGGGCAAAATTGCCACTAGATAACTATGGACCCAGATGTAAACTTGAACTCTTAAATTCTCAAAACTTGACCTCAATCATTGTGACAGAAATGATTGTATTGTGTACCAGCCATAGAATAAATGTAAATATAAGATAATCCTTTATTAGTCCCGCAGCGGGTACATTTATATGTACCAACATGACCAAAGGAGTACACATCAGAAGTATAGTTTGCGAAATAGAAATATTTATGAAGTCATGTGTGTGTTGTGGAACTTGACTTATCAGAGACCTGACTACATTTGTGTGTTTGTGCTAGTCTCAGCTTTTGGAAATGCAAATCTCACACATTGACCTAAAAACTAAAGATAAAAGAGATGCAACTGCATTTTTTTATGATAATGTACATCAGCCAAAACTTTATCTCCTCTTGTGTGGTTATTATGTTCTTGTTCTTTGTTTTAATGTTGCTTTGCTTTTCATTTTATTTGTGCATGACGTAAACAAGGTGAATAGATGTGGTCACTAAAAGACACAAATTTAGAGCCCTTGAGTTAAAAGGGCTCCATATTTACATTTGCAAAAGACTCCAAAACAATATTTATTACCAGCTATGTTTGCATTCGTTCAATGTGCAAAAAATGAAAAAATAGAATACATTTCCTTATTTTGTACATTTGTATTTACAGATCAATCAAAGCACTGAGTTGTTACTTCAACTACAGCCACTATTCTGTCATATTTTCTCCTTCATCATTTTCCATCTCCTCTTCCTCTTCGTCATCTTCGTCATCTTCATCAAAGTATTTTTCCTCCGCATCTCTGCTGACTATGTCCAAGTTGTCGTAGTCTGGGTTCTCGTCCACTTCACTGTAATGGACACACGCACACAAACACTTACGATATGTTCTTTTAAAGCAACGCAAAATGTTTGGTGACATCTAGCTTTTTCTGTTGAGAACTTTAACATTATGAATTCACTATTAGTTAGCAATTATGATGTCCATTTATTACCATGTATATTAGGACAAATTTAACATTTGAATTTATCAGAATATTTTTTTTAATTCTTGCAGGCTTGAGTGATCGTTACACCAGCATCTGCAGTGTGTTTACATTTTAAGATTGGCACTTAAAATAGAAAAATACTCACTGTTTAAGTAAAAATTTGATCTCAATGTTATCAGCAACTTAATTGGTACAAATGTCAAGTTTTTCTGTGCCACTGTTATCTACAAAAGAGGCGGCTACATGTCGGCACTACAAGCAACCGTTTGAGACATTTAAAGTTGTATTTAAAAGCTCTTGAAACGTGTAAATTCAACAAAACCTGTTTATTGTCACAACATGAACATAAATCCTGCTCATTCAGAAGTTATTTACATAGGATTATAAATATCTCTATGTTTCATTAGAGAAAATCTATTATTTTTTTCTATTCAGTGGATATTTATATCCGTAGTGACACACTGTTCAATGTCTGTGTAACACAAATGCAGCTGTTTGAATGCCCATTAAGTGGTGGTGTGGCTGACCTGTAGTTGAAATCCTTGTCTTTGCCATCTAGGAAGCGCTGGTGCATCTGACTGATGAACTCCTCCCTGAGCAGAGCCTTTTCCTCTGAGCTGGGCTCCCATTGCTTCTGCTGGACAGAATAACCTAAAGCAGAAATACAGAGAGATACGCATGATGACCGACAGAACGGCAAGAGCGCAGAAACTGCATTTATTGTACAACCTCAGCCTCTCTCACCGTCGTCCTCATCCTCATCCTCCTCCTCCCGTGCTCCATCCTCTCTCTCCTGCTCCTCCTGCAGGCGACTCTGGATGAGACGCTCCTGGTAGGAGTTGAGGAGGAGGTGGGCGAGCCCTCCTGAGCCTCCCGCCGGTGCCCCTGGTCCCCCATGTGCATCGTCCTGCATAGCCTCCTGGGAGCGCTCCAGCACCTAAAACATTTGTCATTCAGAAGTTACTTTAAAAAAACACACACAAACTGAATTCAGAGAAAACTCAACTGCAAATTATGTAATTAAACTATGACAGCTCTGGCACTGCATCACACTCTCACCTCCTCATCAGTCAGGTACTGGCCAATATATTGTTCATACAACAGCGGCTCCCTGATCCTCATCTGTTCCTCACTGAAATACTCACCTTCTAGAAAAGGAGGGCAGAGGAACAGAGTGATGACATCATCAGGTACACGGTACAAACAAGACTACCAGGGATTGTTGGATGGCAGCAGATATTTCAGCAGCCTTACCAAGTAAAACCAAAACTATCCGTATGATACTACTAGTGGCTAGTGGAAAGATTATTACATTATAATATAGCGTACAGCACATATTAGTGTAAACTGTAAGGAAATACTTTGACATCACTCGTGTTAATTGGCTGCACCATTTAAGAATGATTTACAGTCATTTTAACGAAGCTACGGTAAAATGAGTGACCTGTCTTATTGAGAGAGTCCGGACAATTCTTGTACGCCAGAAGTCTTAACAGTTATGAATCAATATTTTCTTTGTTTCAGTTGACAAAAAGTACCCCTACCCCTTTGCAGGGCCCTGAGGGCGGCGTAGCGCTGGTTTCGAACCCTCGTCCTGTTGGTGAAAGCTGCAGCTCTCCTCTGTATCACATCGCTGTAGTGAAGGACCCGTGGATCTGAGCTGACGTGGGCAAAAGCTGACAGGTTCTGGGGCTTGAGGCATACCTAGAAATAGTGGAGTTAGGTTAGCACATAAAAAAATATGTTGAGTATTGTAGTGGCCATTTGTCCCAAAAAAATCTAAAACAAACTTAAATCAAAGGGCCACTGACGCACCATGGGTTTGTAGTTTATGCAGGCAAAAGTATGCAGTGTCCATACAGGATTCCGTGTTTCTCATGATTTTTTGGGGCAAAACTAAACAAACAAGCAAACCAAAGCCAAAGGAAATCCTGTCGCTGCCTCTCCTGCTCTCGTAAAAAACAATAAGCCTAAGTGCATGGTGTTCCTGTACCTGCCTTCTCCTATATACAACTGCAGGAGCCCACAGTGTTGTCCAATTCATAAACAAACGAACAAAGCAAAAACTAATTAAACTTAACAACAAAAAAATAAGAAAAATCTAACTAAATATATCAAAAATCTAACCTAAACAAACAAACATCTAGAATAATTAAACAATACAACTTATGGATAAAATATCTAAATACGAACATCAAATAAATGGCTCCTACAAGTACGCTTAATATAAAATAAATACTTTGATCAGCTGCTGCCCACATCATGCACACTAGTGTGTTTGGGTCAATACACACACATGCACGTTGAGCTGTGTGCACGTACATGGTACCTCTCCAGGAACACCAGCGGTCTGCTCCTGTACTGATGCAGCAGCTCCTCTCTGCGCTCCGTTAGGGTCAGCTCAGCATCTCCTTTCTGCTGGCTCTTCACGGGGCTTCCGCTCATGGCTATGGCGTCCACCATGGCGTTCACACAGATGGACTCAGCCTGGCTCACGTACTGTGTGACAGCAGACACACACAATCAGCAAAGCAGGAAAGGTGACGTTAGTGGTCACATATTTTACATTGTACCCATGACAGAGGAAGTTAATGGTGCTGATGCCGGTGGTCTCACCGGTGTGTCTTGTAGTGGCTGCTGGACCTCCGTGGGGCGTTTGAAGTCCCATATCTGGGGCAGTGTCTCTGGTTCTTCTGGTGAATCACTCCTGTCTTCAGTCTCACGCAAACTCGGTTGTGTTTTAACCGGAGGATCAATTTCCCCCCACATGATGAACCAGCTTACTAACGTGTTTCCAGTGGCTCTGAAGCGAAAGCCAAATCAACTAGCTAGCGTTAAACTGGCTAGTGTTTATGTCCGTTTGTCAGATTATACTGATTTAAATTTACTGTAACATGAACGTTACTGACACCGAAAATGTATGGTAATGTTTCCCCTCGATGTAGTGTGACCATACCCACGAGAAAAAAGTGATAAATTACAGGTTTATTACACACATTCGTTTCACTGTTTTTGCCGCCATGTTGTTCCGTCTTAATTATTGGTCCCCTGTTCTTCGACCGAAAGAATGGTTCCTCCCCGGTTGCCGACCCGCCTGTGCTGTTGATTTGTGTCGCCCCCCCTCGTGGTAGCTCTTTGACAATAGAAAGAAGTAGAATATTATTTATATAAATAAAAAAATAAACACATACATGTTTGATTCCAAAAATGCGAGATCAGACGTTAAACAGAAGGTAGAAGAGGGTATCAATGTTTTATGATTTCTTCTTAAATTTTAACTACTATATAGTATTACTAACTTTTCCTAAGTATTTATTTTATTTTGGTTCGTTTTTTAAATCCTATGGTCTACTAGTGCTGATGCCTATTAAGCAACCAAACGATGCTATATATATTGTTTTTTGTAACAGACAAAACGTCGTTAAGGTGCATCCTCTTTTATCAGGACAGGTGAGTGCAATGGAAACTTTTCACTGTCGAGTCAAAAGGAGCGGAGGTGCCACTCCCACAGAAATAAAATGGATCAACCCTGTATGTCTGTGTGACCACTTCATTTTCACAATGAAATAAGTGTTACGGACTGACAAACATAGACTCTATGATATATGAGAAGTAGACAACTGTTCGGTCGGTCCCGTGTCAACGGGGAAAAAAGTATTTCATGATGCTGCGTGACAATACCGGAGGTTTCAAAACAAATGCAAGCATTATCTTAAAAGTTTTCATTTCCTGTTGTGGTAGACAATAAGAGCTGTATTTTGAAAGTTTTAACAGGAAATTCAAATGTTCTCATTCTGGTTGACTTCACAATGTGTATCGCCCAAAAGTTGTCAGAGTCCCCGGACCAGCCCAAAACTCTGCCAGTGTTTGGGTTTTGGTTGTATCCGTTTAAGATAGACTTTAACATGGGGAACCATACAGGAACAAAGATGGACCCAAGGTACGTATTTACAACATAACCGACTGCATTTAATGCTGCTTAACGCAAGAGCACTGTTGCATGCTCGCTTTGTTTTTGGGACTACAGACTGTGAAATCCTTGTTTACAGCTGCTCCTGTGCCTCATTTTTACATTAGTTATTTTGCTCTGGGAGTCTGTTTTTAAAAAGCAAATCTCAGTGTGCTCACCAGAGAGTGAGCTAATCTATCAATGTCTTTCTTGCTTTACTTTCTACCTTCTGTTTAACGTCTGATCTTTTAAAACATACACAAACGCAGAATAAGACCAAAAAAAATAGTGAGTATAGTGTTGGTAATATGAACAACTCAACTATACAGCTACTACAAAGTACAATTATGCAGGGAGAACTTTTATTATGAATTGTTTTTATTGACTTGTTATTTTAGGGGTCAAGTTAGAGTGTCCAGCTCACCTGAGCTTCCTGTTTCTGTGAGTGAGAGAGGAAACTCCTTTTTCCTCCTGGGACAGAGGAAGTGGCAGATTCTACTTCATCTATCACCTTCTGCCTGGCACTTTCGGCCTTGAGGGACCGACTCCTCTCTTTCTCAGCCTGGAGCTTGGTGGCAATCTTAAATTCGGTTGAGGTCTGTTCCTCAAGTCCTTCCTTCAGGTCCTCAAAGTGCTCCTCCATCGTGTGACGGAGGGACTTCCTGCTCTGCCCTCAGTCTAATGATTAGCTCCTTCCAGCATGAGACTTAATCTCCGTCTCTCTCTCTCTCTCTCTCTCTCTCTCTCTCTCTCTCTCTTCTGAATCAGATCAGTGAGCGTCAGCTTCTCAGCCTTCTTCTTCTTCTGAAGCTACTCAAATACTCCACCTGTTTACAAAGATACTTTTTTTTGTCTTCTGTCCACAACAACATTCGCCTCATTGCATCCTGCTGCTCTGCTACTTCGAAGGTGATTTTTCAGCACTTCTACCGAGCCTCGTTTTATTTCTTCTGCTTCCTGCTCGCTCTTCTCAGGGTCCAGTGTTGATGGATTCTATCTCGAAGTCACGTTACGGTCTCAATATTTTACGCTAAACCTTTGAATATACTACTTTATATAAAATGTGTATATTAAACAGGTGTTTTTATGTCATCTGACCCATTTAATTCCTCTCACTTTTGTTTTAGAGTAAGTGGATCCAGTGGGATGGAAACTTTGGGGTGCTGGTTTGACAGGAAATAAAAACCAGGTATGTACATCAGCAGCTTTCTGCCAGTCAATATCTTCATATCTCCTTTGTTAATCTGACAAATGTGACTGTTCCAACACTAATTCAAAATTTCCAATAGCCTAAGATAGATTTCCACTTTACTCAACTCTGAATAATGTACATATCCAGTAAACATGTAAGGTTTTTGCTTTCTGGTTTGTGAGTATCTGCTTTGCTACTGACAAAGCTATATAGAAGCAAGTCAAGCTTTTGTCTTTGAGTGGACGTAACAGTTTGAAGAGCCTGCACTCAAAACGTTGTTTACATTCCAATACAAACACGCCGGGATATTCTGGAGCTACGTTAAGCCAATGAAATGAGTCACAGTGCTGCTTTTGGGTAGGTCAAAAATAATAGCAACATTGGTTAAATGATACCGTCTCTTAAAGTTTTATTTTCATCCGGACCATTAGCTACATTAAGGGACAATATTTCCTTGAGGTAATGAGCTGAGACGAGCTCTCTCAGGTCAAATCCTAACCTTTACTGCAGGTCAGAAAATTGGAAAAGAAACTGTAACATGAGCCTGACTCTATGCAGCCCTGGTATTTATGAGCATTGCTCTAATTTGAGTGAAAAATGTGTTTTGTACCTAGAGTTTGGGTGTCAGAGTTGTGTGTGATGTAACAGACTCATTCTCGGTTCATCTCAAGTTCAAGTCGTCATTTCAACCGACAGAATACAGGTTTGTCAGCTAAAAAGTGGAAGCCTTCCCTTTTTGAAATGAGAACAGAAGAAAAAAAAAACATTTTTCCCATAAATGAGTTTGAGCCAAAGGTGTTGTAAGTTCTTGCTTCCACTTGAGTGATGGCTACAGCTTATAATAATAAGCAAGAACTCGCATTGCTATTTTATGTTATCATAAACGGCATGTTGGAATTTTTTAAAAGAGATATAGCCATGATCTGTTAACGTGTTCTGTTTTAGTTCAGTTTAGCATTGTTTTGGCAGCTTTCAGCAGTCAAACCTTGTTCGGGACCGTGTGTACAATCAACTGAACAAATGTTAGGTGTGTCTGAACTCTTCCACAAGCAGCGTAAAGAGTACAACATCAAATGGCGAACACAGAACATTGCATTAGCCTGTAATTGATAGTGTTTATTATTAGTATTATGTTAATGTGGTAAAATTATTGTGCTATGAATGTGACTTTTGATGTTCTAATAAAGAGCCCATTCATTTTACACATAGCATTTTATATGGCAAAAGATGGACCAGTCTTTATATCTATGCAGTGACAAACTAACACACTGTTAGTAAGTCATAGTCACAGTTGGATGTAGGCAGACATTAACTCATATACTGAGACAAATTATATAGAATATTGGATATCTTGGAAAGGGATTAGATATTTAATCAGGTTGTCATATTTAATACTGTTTACACTTCAGTAGATTAGAGCTGTACACAGTGTCGTCCAATACAAACTGTTTCCTATTTAGAAGAGGAGAAGTGTGTATTAGGTCATCAGGGTTTACCTTTCCTCCCTGAGGAGCCAGAGGCTGATTTATTTCATGTGTTGCCACGGAGCGAGTTTATGGTGAGTTTCCATAACAACAGAGTGGCCGTCCCATTGTCATCGCTGGGTGTCCGTTACCTTCTGTTATGTCTTCACTGTTAACTACGGGCTCGTATAACTAGATATGAGTCATTTAGACAGAGAGAGTTAGAGGGAGAGATAGAAGGTGGTGGATGAGACTTTTGTGTTCATCAGGAGAGTATGTAGTGAAGGATGGAGTGGATACAGTCAGAGAGAATATGCATCAAGAGAGGCTTTATGCTATTCACAGTATGTATGGGTGTTTGTGGCACATGTAGCTCTAAAACTCAGGTTTTTGCACCATTCCAAATGTGCGTTTCTGTCTCTCTCCAATTCCTAGGTCCGTCTACGAGCATCACTCGGAATCCTCGGTAACCATGGAGACCGAGTTTGGAGAGAGACTAAATTCAGGTGCCTTCATCCCCAGCCCTCAGAGTGAAGCTCTGGCCAATGAGCTTCAAGAGTTGTCCCTGCCGCCTGCCCCCAGTCTACTGAGAGAGAGGAAGGATGGTAAGTGGCTTTTCTTTACACTCCAGATGAAACTGCTTCTACTTATGCAGAGACTTGTTTGGTAAAAGTGTCTAACTAGTGGCTTTAAGGGGCACACGCATTGTGAAATTACTAAGACGGACAAGCAGGAAACCTGTGGTCCCGTTGGATTTCATTTGAATATAATTTGGGGCTATTTTCTTTGTAATCAACCGTTTAAAGTAAATGCTCCCAGAGGACGAGAGAGGGTGTGTTTTGTGTGCCTTGGTTTTTCCAGCATCTGTAGAGCTGCTAGCTGCTGCTAGAGTTTACATTTCAGACGTACTAGGTCTCCCTTCCCATTACCTCATTATAAACAGCAAGAGCTGTACTCCAAGTACACACACTCTCAGGGGTGAGCTTGCTTACGCACACAGACTCTCAGACTGGAGAAAAATGACGTATTCACATACCGTAATTTCAGTGAAGTGCACTTCTTTAAAATGACCGCTAAACAACAAAGTTGACTTGAGCCAAACACAGACATGTGTGTTTACATTAAATACACCACGTATTCTTAAAGGAATGACCCAAAGGACAATACTCTGTTTAAGCTGTTTAGGCTGCAGACAACATCCTTGATTTTAAAACTGGTTTCAGATGTAAGGACTCATTTTTCTACTCTGGATTGCAGCTGCAACATTCAGGAAAGTTTATCACAGGCTGCCGCTGCAGGGTGTGCATTCAGTCACATGACAGCTGCTCTTTTTTTTTTACAGTTGAATTGTCGACCTCTCTAGCTGGAGGCATTGAGCTGGTGTCTTGTTTTAAGTGCTTGGATTTGATGATGAAGTTATTGCAAAGAATATTGTCATTTTATGTGCAGCTGAGATAAGGATAGAATGTGAGTGCTATCAAAAAAGATTGACAATATTTATATATATATTTGAATGTATACAAGAAGCATTTAATATTGATCAATTTATTATGGCAAACTGTTTCATTATTTGAAGTTCTGACGTGTGTATTTGTATAGAAATATCTTTCTGTTTGCATAACATCAATGAGCTCATAAAATTGAGATCATTTAGACTACTTTCATTCTGTCATGAACCATTTTTGGTCTGGTTTTACTTATTTATAGCACTATTTTCTTCAGCTTTTTCCATTCAGTGGAAGTTCTTATGCATGAGCGTTTGACCAATTAAAGTAAACTCTGGAGCAGAAATAAATATTAAATATACGCAGAGAAATCTGGATAAATCACAATAAAAAGACAAAGGTCACGGTGCCTTAAGTTTAAAACCTTTTCCACTGAATGGATGAAGAAAAAAATCTTATCTTACTCTCTTTCACTCTTAATTTTCCTCAGAAGGACACAGCACAAGGATGTTATGTTTTCTTTTGTGTTTCAGAGGTGCAATCTGAATATATCTGCTACATTGAGTAAACAGCTGACACAGTAATCTGAAACATGTGGGCAAAGGACTAAACCAGCCCTCTATTTTAAATATGTGCATGTCTCCACCTTCTGGCCAATACAAGTGATACAACCAGCATTGCTCTTTGGAAGACAAACTAATGTGAACCCAAGGTTCATGAACTGAATACCATCTGGACCCAAGTTTCGTTTTAGTCCCCTTCAAATGCTGTGAATCCGCCCTGAATAACCCTCGTGTATGTGGCAGTGTGTGTCTGTGTGTGTGTGTGTGTGTTTAAGGTGTTTGCAACCCTAGCCCCACTGTGAACGGATGAAGAGGTTCTGGATTTAGCGATGAAGCCAGCTGGTCCTGCTATTTAAACCAGTTGGAGGGAGTACAGAGGTTAAGAGCAAAGAGAGATGTAATATCAGAGGAGGGTTGGTTGAAGTGAAGAAACAGTATTGGGTTAATGGGGAAACTGTGGTGGCAGGAGTACTCCGGAGGAACAAAATATAATATAAGGTCAAAGAAAGAAATCATACATGAGTTTGAGGAGGCTCGGTGCACATGCAGCAACTTAAAGGAGCAGTGTGTAGGATTTTAGGGGGATTTAGTTGCATAAATGGAATATAATATTCATAACTACGTTCCCATTAGTGTATTATGACCTGAAACGAAGGAATCGTTAGCTTCGAAGGAGCTGATTATATCAACATAAGGAGGAGGTGTTCTTCACAGTATCCACCATGTTGCACTGCCATGTTTCTACAGCAGCCCAGAATGGACAAACCAAACGCTGGCTCTAAAGCCTTTTCACAATTTGTTTTGTCACCTGAAGGCCACCGCACTTCAGCAACACGTGTGGAAAGGGAGCTGTGAGCAGAGAGGTTTCAGTTGTATGCAATCTGCAACCTCACCACTAGATGTCACTAAATCCTGTTAAAACACTACTCTATAAACTTTGGGGTTTTGGACCCAAAGTGCAATTTTAAGGTCCCAGAACACAATACATTATGCTTGAATCATATTTACAGACATTTAATGAATCTTTAAAACCGCCAAATACAGTAATTCAATCTCAATTTATTTGCCTCAGAGGGCTTTACAATCTGTAGAGTACCCCCACATGGTAACAGGAAACCTTAGGGAGAGCAACAGAGGAGGAATCTCTCTCCCAGGATGAACAGAAGGGCAAATTATGTCAGTGTGTACAGAATGAACAACATAATAGAGTTGCAACACACTCAATGCAGTACAGACCTTTTATTTTTAATTTAGCTTGCAAGAAAAAGTGAGATGGACCTCACTCCTTCTGCCTTTGGCTTTCACGCAGACTTCAGTTTGACTGACTTGTGGATCAATAGTTAATAACTACATTTTCATTTTGAGGTGGGAAGAAAGAGAGACTCTTTTAAAGTGGATATTGGGGAAATAGAGTGGGTTGGAAAATGGGTATCATTGAGTCAGCAGCTAAGTAAATAAACTATATATGGATGCTGTATAAAAACTCAACATAGTGAATAAATAATATGGGGATATACAAGATAATAAATAACTTTTTTAGAAGGACAGAAAATAGAGTCTGTATGTGGAGAGCATCAATCTGATAATTGTAAAGTGCATTACAGTAACATGCAAAGCAACACGAGGGGGAGTAGGAGTTAATTTGACACTTGTTTACAGCTTTGTCTTGTTTTAGTAAGGGCGCAGGTGATGAAACCCAAGATGAGGCTAATATGTGGCAATAAATATCTGTGGAAAATATGAAAATAACCTCTATAGCCATAGTTGAGTCATAAAAGCTTTAAATATACCAGGACTATTTTGAATGCTTTATCCCTTTTTAAAAAGTTATAGGAGTAGTTTATAATCCATGATGCAGCTTTTTATAACCCAAGTTTCTATGAAAACCTTTAAAAGAAATCCTTAATGAATCTTCAAAACTGCCTCTCAACAAAAAACAAATATTAGATCCATGGGCTATAATATAACAAATAATCTGTATCCAGCTACCATTAAGAATTAGCTTAATGTCTTGAAGCTAGTATAACTGTTCCTCCGTGTTCTCAGAGCGTGTTCTTTCATTTCCTATATTACTGAGCTGGGGGCAGTTGGGGTTCCCTCCGAAGCAATGAGTCAGGTTTTATAATGAACACACACACTGACACATTTGCTTACAGCAGCTACTTTTGGCAATGACCGTTGACCTCTAGTCTCATCGTTTCCTCTCAGTGATATAGCAAGGAATCCATTTAATAGATCCATGCACTACCTCTCCAGAGATGACAGAGAGACACTGATGAACACATAGCCAGTATTTATGTGGGTTATAGAGGTCAAGCCCAGGGGTCAAGCAGAAAACACTTGAATTTAAACTTTTTTAATAGGATCTGGTTTGCACAGGGTTCATTGACCAAAAGGATTCTGGTCATGGTTGTTTCTTTACATTTAAGGCTGTGTAGACATCTTAAATAGAATTTTGTATTATGTTGGGTCAGCCAGTCCACCACGTTGGTCCGGACTAAAATACATTGTTCCTCTAGAGCCACCACGAGGTTCACATTTGCAGTTTAGAGTTGGATGAATAGATGTGAACATTTAATTTGTTGACTGACTCAAAATTCAAATTGTAATAGTTTAATTTGAATGCCTCAGTGACATGAAGCATTACATTTTAGGGCACGTACGTTCATACCATTCTTGTGAACAGGATGTGTCCGGCTTGCCTTGAAATAATTCTTCAAAAATTTGTCACCAACTGATTAGATTTTGGGGGTTACATTTACGGCCATCCCTGTAGAATTAATATGCTAATTATGACAATGCCACACAAATACCTAATGGGGTGACATTTTGGACAGACATGGATGTAGAGTGCAACTTGACTGGTTTGCAGAGTAATTTAACCGCTAAGCAGGTTTGTACAGAAACAAGTAGAAACAGAAAGTATTGCATAATTTTTGGACCAGTTACTAGTAAAAGGCCAAAATTTGCGTACCGAAGTTTGCATAAACTCTGTATGTGTTGATAATCCCTTCTACTCACTATCACAATTGTTCTGGTATTCTTGCCCATTTACCAAGAAGGCCTGCATACTGTATGTGAAAGTAAGTTATTGCTTTCTGCATAGTGAGTGCTGTTATTGTTTGTCTTCATGTTCAGCATCCAGGAAGTGCCTGTCTCTTTTATTTTCATGCCGTATCTTTAGCTGATCTCTCCCTCCCCCCTCCACAGGTTGACTTCTGCAATAAGGCAGCATAGACTGTAGATAGTAGGTGGATGTTGTCACTGTGACATCACCCATTGGTATGTGTACTACAGTGTTGAAGCCTCGGGTTTTGACTTTTTTTTTTTTTTTTTTTTTATTAACAACCAGAAGTGACATGAGAGGTTGGAGCTAAGCACAACCAAACGCTGGATAAGACAGTTTTAGGCAACTCAAATGGTTACAATTAACTCTCATGGACCGAAAACATACTGTGAAAGGGTTAAAGTTCTACGATGAAAAGTCAGACCAGCCTGCCAATCAAAAGGTAGCCACGTCCTAAAGCATACCCTTTATGGTATATTTTACTCTAAATAAGACCATATTTTACTAAATAAATATGCGGTATTGAAGAAGACTTGAAAAAAAAGTGACTGAGACCATAAACCCACAAAAATGTTTACAATGTCTACTGAGGTGTTACATCAGTGAGAAGTAGAGTCATTTTCTCATAGACTTCCATGCATTCCGACTTCTTTTTGCAGAGAGAATTCAACCTCAGCACCCCTACCTCTCCAAACAGCTACTTTGAGAATAACATCTTCCCCCCCACTGACAGAGCAGGATGGAGCTCATGTGTGTGTGGGAGAGAGCGACTGACGTTTACAGTCCACTTGGAGCCTTCAGCATTTTGTTGGCTTTTATCTCGGCATTTATGACTGATATGAGCACCCTCTTTATGGGGACTGAGTCAGATACAAACAAATGTGCAAAATGCCCTTACTGTTACATAAATGATACAGATATATTAGTCAGAGTGGAACACATTGTCACACACACACGCATGTAGATCCAGTCTTTGCTGAGAACAAACACACATCTACACACATGCACACAAAAACACACAGCAAAGCGGGATAATCCCTGCCCGTGTATTGGTTGGGGCCTTATCTCAAGTAATGGCGGCTCAGAGCCCTGATTCGTTTTCCCTTTCTTGTCAGACTGAGGAGTTCTTAGCCTGGGGACTCTACTTCTTGCATCTAAACAACCTCTGATACCAAAATGCAACCGCAGAGGCATCCTCCTGCATATTTATCCCGTGCACCCATACACACAGACGGTCCTTTATGCCTGCAATCATTCCTTTGTTTTTTGAGGCACTGCCGCCTCTACCTAATTTGTTTCATCAACATAATGTGAACATGACAGGCACCTTCGGTTCATTGTAATGCTAACCGACAGATGAGAAGGGAGGGCTTCATTTTTTCCACCTTGAACGGGGCCCCCTTTCACCTTTTTAATGTCATGTCACATTATCTGACAGAGCCTTAATAATGGTGATGAATGAAACTGTCAGTGGATGAGAACAGGTGTTTTATTCTGACAAGCAGGCAGGGAGAGGGGAAGCTGCAAAGGAGAGATAAAGGCATGCAGGCAGGTTACACACTTTATTGACCAGCTGAAAGAGAACAGATCAGCTGGTAGTCTGACTATGGATGCAGATATACATTTAGTCAGTAACTGGCTTCAAAGAAAAGGCTTTCTCAGTAAACGTTTTTCAACAAGGGATAAGACCTTTTATATTGAACTGAATTTCTTTATAATTCATAATATATAATAAAATATGATCTGTTTTACAGAGTACTTTACATTCCTGGGGGCCGTGTTTGCTCATTTGACTGTTTGTACTCACTCTTTCTGATTTGCTGACTCTCATCAACAGGCACAATGTCTTTTTAAAAAGCTATGGACGAGAGAAAGTTATAGGTTATTGGGAGGGAGTTTTTAATTTTCCATTTTAGAAAATGAAGATATTGATTATATGTTTCTTCCTTTTGTTATAGAGTATGAATATCTGGGACAAATTTAAGCTGCTACTGACTTTGGCTACTTAGCCTGTTGGCCTATGTTATGTTACATTTTACTCACAATGTTAAGAGCATAACTGCTATGTAAGAGTGGGATTTAAAGCGGTTGCTGTACTTCCACCATCTGTAATGCTCCTTATTTTTTGGTTCTTCTAAGTTTAGACAACCTGTTGTGTCACTGTTGATTGTTGCCGTGGTAATCAGCATTTTTAGATGGCCTGGCGATCTTTGGCGCTGTACTTGAAAAGTTGCTGAGTTTGAGCTTTTAGTCCTTCAAACATGGTTGGAAGGAAACGGTAAAACACAAAAGTCAGGCAGGTGGGCAGACAAAAGATCGAGTAGATCGCAGACAGAAAAAACACATGCAGAGTGGAAGCAGGTGTTGTTTGTGTGTGTGTGTGTGTAATGATTTTAGGCCTGAACGCACGATGCCAGAGAAGTGCTCACACAGGTGCATAACGACACCACACTGAGCTCAGATGAACAAGTGCTAAGTGAGAGGAATTTAGCGAGGAGGAAAGGGACTCCGCTCAAAACGTGTGTGTGTGTGTGTGTGTGTGTGTGTGTGTGTGTGTGTGTGTGTGTGTGTGTGTGTGTGTGTGTGTGTGTGTGTGTGTGTGTGTGTGTGTGTGTGTGTGTGTGTGTGTGTGTGTGTGTGTGTGTGTGTGTGTGTGTGTGTGTGCGCCTGTCTCTGTCCGTCAGCTGCTGAATGACTGAGTACAGCAGCAGCTGGGACAGACTGCTTGATCACTGATTCACTGACATTTGACACACACACACACACACACACATCTTACTCAGTCCTGTAGCTGCAGCAAACACAGCAGAGGCTCTTCTCAAGCTGTGCAGCAGCTCCGATACCTTAGCTTTGTATTTATTAATGCTTTTTTATTTTTATTTAAACACCACAATACATTTTAGGAGGACTTTGTTGTAGAGGACACACATTTTGATGAGGAGGAGAAATCCCTTTTGATAATCTGTGATTTCCGAAACTTTGCACAATCCTTTTTTTCATAACATGTTACTTTGCTTTCAAGAATCTTCCTTCATAGCAGCTTCACAATCGCCAAGAGGATTACCTTGTTCTGTTTTGCGGATGTACAGACTTGTTACAGCTGCATAAATCCAACTCCTGGATTCAGCTGTAGCCCACTTCCTGCTTCTTGTTTTTCTTTTTGCGCCCAAGTGTCATTCAGAGTAATCTCCCAATTTGATCACCATGCTGGAACACCTGCCTTGTGTCCGCATCGACCCTGCACCGCTCAGGCCTCCGCCAATCAGTAGGGACCTGGATGAGAGAGCCCTACGGTTTGAGTTAGAGCGCCAGGCGTGTCAGAGTCTCAGACAAGGTGGGAGACCTGTTGTGTGTCGTGCTTTGTAAAGACAAACTTCCAACCGAGTGTGTTTTGAAAATGTACGTAGCTTGTTGTGTGAATGCTTTTGCGGCAGTTCAGTGTGGTAATTCGCCAAAATATCCAATCGAGCGATATTTGCAGGTTACTGTCAATTTAAAAAAAAAAACCCAGCACATTACAGAAGTGTACAGGCCTTCCTCTGAGTGTCATCCAGGTTTATTTTCTGGGCTCAGGTGTTAAGTGGCCGGGTTACAGTTGGGGCTCAGCCAGCCTGGGCACAGCACACTCTGCCTGGAGCACATGAACTCAGCAACCTGTTGACTGTAGCGGCATGGGCCTCGGACCTATGTAGCTGGACTGAGGGCAGTTTGGACCGATTTAGGAAAGGACAAACTCTTCTAAAGTGTAATGACATGGATTGAGCCAACCCCTAAAAATATGATTTAAGGGTATTATATATATTCTTTAACTGACATTATAATGAAAAAGGTGCATGTTCACTCTGGCAAGGCATATTTTTAATCAGAGACATGTGGCAGCATTACAATTAGTGGGAATGATGAGATAAATTGACAAAAGTTAAGATGAGACTTTCTGTTATTACAATCACGCTCCTCTGAACTCTCTCTCTCTCTGTGTGTGTGTGTGTGTGTGTGTGTGTGTGTGTGTGTGTGTGTGTGTGTGTGTGTGTGTGTGTGTGTGTGTGTGTGTGTGTGTGTGTGTGTGTGTGTGTGTGTGTGTGTGTGTGTGTGTGTGTGTGTGTGTGTGTGTGTGTGTGTGTGTGCAATTTACAGTGCAGTCCTTCTAATTCAGCTGGCCGTCCGCAGAGATTGGGTTCCAAGCGGTTACAACAAAGACACAAATAGAAAACTGAGTGCGAGAGAGAGAGAGAGGAGGACCACAGGTTAGAGATAAAAACAGAGTGAACGAAGTACAGGAAGTGCTGTTTGGTAGTATGAAGAAGAGTTGACAGAAACACAATAATTTCAGAACAGAAACGGGCAGATGAGGAAGTACATTTCACTTGTACAGCACTCAATAATGCTGTTAATAGGGGGCAAATTAAACTAACAGACAACAAATCCACATGGGTCAGAAGAGATTTAACAAACTCTGGTCGGTAGAAATGTGCTTAAAATCCATATGAAGTACTGTTTTGAAAGATGACACTGATCCTTGTAGTAGTCTGCAATCTTCTCATAATTAGAAAGTGGTTATACTAAATAAGTTCAATTTTTTGGTTTCGGGAAAAGCAGCTGCAGTTTGACCAAAGATCATTTGGAGGATCCCTGTTTCAACTTGCTTTGAAATCTCACAAATGACAAATGAGCGTTGGTATTCAGGTATTATTATTAAATGTAAATGTAATATTTAATTCAGAGTTGACATTGGCCCTGATGTGTGATAATAAGAATTGATCTTGTCTGCATTAAACTGTTGTTGACTGAGAGTACACTCACTGTTATGTGGTGGCATTTGAGCAATGAGCACACTTTCCCAGAATAGATTCTGTATCAGCACATTGCATCACTTGCCTGTCACCTCCTGGCACAAATCATCTGCCTCGAAAACAAGTCTTTTGTGTGTCTGCGTGTGTGTGTTTGTCCGTGCGTAGGCTCGTTTCATGATAGTGTGTGTGTGTGTATATACACACTATGCTGCCGGTAAGCTGAGGTATTAAGATGTGTGTTTATTTCTGCACATTTAATATGCAGATCTGTGTATGCTCGCACGTGTTTTGTACGCGTGTTATTAGTGTTTATCTTGTTAGTCTGGCCTTGTTTGCCTACAGGAACCAGTTAAATCTTCTCCACTGCCAAGGTGAGAAACTGCACCATCCTGCATCAGCCACGTGCTCGTCACAGAAATCAAATAAAGATTAACGTTTTTATTCTCTATCTCAGGCTACTGCAGAACACACAGATTCTACCTGCAATAAGCCACAGTAACAGAGCCTACGTCCCTTTTTACCAAAGGAACCGAACATAGAATGAAGCCTTTGGAGCTTACAGCTATGTGAACTTGAGATAACTGAAATAGAGGAATAAGAGGGGCAGATGCATGAAAAAGATAAGCACTCTCGTTGCAGTTGTTTGAGCATCTGAGATTTAAGGGGAATTCATGAGGCCAACAGAAAAGAAGAAAGTCATGTTTTAAGGTATGAGGGTTAATGTCTGTTTGTGTAGAGATGGAAAGAGGAATGGAGTAAATTTAAGGTGCAAGAGAAAGACTGACGAACACAGAATTATAACACGACTCTTCAGTTCCCCTCAGTGCTACAGAGCTTTAAATCATTTTTCAGGTAATTGTTTTGGTTTTCCGGCTCTAAACATTACTGTTTTGGTTCACTCCAACAGCTTCTTATGTTTTTGGCCGCAACATGCAGCTGTTGTCTTCAAAAAAGCCCCTTATCAGCGGAAAAACCCATTGTACGCTTCACCTCCAGCACCAAACAGTAATTAAAAGCAGCAACTGAACACCATACACAGAGCTGCATTTAGCAGCCTTAAAGCCAGACTTTTCCCTCAGGAGTTGGTAGGGACCAAAACAGAGCTAAAAGGGGGAGTGAATGTTGGACAGAAACAAGACTCCAAATTAAAATGAATGGTGCTCACACGTGGCCAAAAAGGAGTTTAGAACAGCACATTATATCACAGTGAAGCACTGCTTACAAATATTTTATTTATTAATGGTACTATGTATATGTTTTATACGTTGTCTTATAAAAGTGGAGTTCATATGTCCTCTTAGTTGCACTTGAATAAAGTTCTTGTGCCAACTCATAAAATAATTACAGCAGTTTGCAGAGTTACTTGCTAAATGTACTGAGGCACATTTCTGGCCTGCGATCTTCCTTTTTAGATGCGTTTCCTGTACAAATCATATGAAATATTTGTTTGCTGGTTTTATGAACTTAACCTGACTGCTGATCAAGTGGCCCCATGTGGGGGTCTCAGCCCGTGTTGTATGAAACGCTGTGCTGATGAAAGTTGAGCCACAGTTTGAATGTCATTGGGGTGATTGGCTTCAGTCCAGAAGTGTCGGCAGTATATTTTGGACTTTATGGATTTGTCCTTTCACATCAGCTCTGATCAGACAGAATGACGCAGCAACAAGGGTTTTGTGTTCACACCATGTGAGACTTACTGTAAAAACAGAATGTTCCTGACAAAAGAGGAGAGACTTTAACACATAGGTGTACATGTTTAGGAAATTAAGATCTGGTATGCAACTGAATTATATTAACAACAAGCAGTTTACACTGTAGGCAAGGCCATTACTTCTAAGTACTATCTTATTACTGGTAGTTGCCTCAACATATAAGCCACTTTGCAACACCTAAGCCACAGCTCTGCACTGCAAAGGTGTGAGCTAATACTATAGCAGCAGATGGTCAGGGTGTGGGCTAGAAGAGGCCTCTACCACAAAATGTTTCCATAATACTTTTTTTTTATACACTTTAATGCTGATTTAATTACCCAGATATGCAGCAGCTGCTGATCTGCAGAAGATCATTTCCTGATCATTTTCATTCGGGAAGTTCGCTCCTCAAACTTTTTGCTGATTTTATATTTTTCGCCTGAGAACGTGCAAGGTTGGCTCAGAACGTGGTGAGTCAGAACGAGTTTGATAGCTTCTCTTAGCGTGTGAACGTGGAGCCCATGACCCCAAAATGCAAATGCCAGATTGCTAGAGGAGTTTTAATGGTAGTTCTGTATCGGTATCTGAGCCTCCATACACCTGAATCACACATGTATGGGAAATATTTGAAAATTATAAACATCTGAATGATGAAGTTTACATAAAACTTGTGCATGCAGATCTCTTTCCTTTATCGATCTTGGTCACACAGTCCTCTGGTGATGAGATGTGACACATGCAGCAGTAACGTGTGTGTGTGCTGCTATTTAATGAAGTACTTGAGACAGGAAACTGTTGGTGCGTCTGCGCTGCGGTTTCTTAGTGTGTTTGTGTGTTTCCCTTTCCCCTGTAGTGTATCACATAACCTTTGGTTGTCTTACAACCATAGAGAACTAATTCTGCTCATCAGCAGCTAACAGGGTAGATAGAACCTCTTCAGAGAGCTTTAGATGTCACAATTATTACTAACATTCATGGACAGAAAGCCTTCTTTAATGTTTTTTTACACTTGCACCGAGGTTGTGAGTAATGTTGCTACCTTTGTGGCTTTCTGTGGCTGGGAACTGAGCTAGAAATGATGTATGGTGTGTTTGACCCTGGTCTCTACTTATTCTGAAGTGACTTTTGTTTCTTTTTCTTCAGTTCTCCAGCTGAAGTTACAGCAGAGAAGGTCCAGAGAAGAGCTGGTCAACCAGGGGATCATGGCGCGTAAGTAAAGTAGAACAAAGTGTTTTAGAGAAAAAATGTTGTTCCATGTGCTGGAAAAGTCATTGTTTCAGAATATTGTTTGATCACAGTGCTGGCCTGTTATGATTATTTAACACATTGCTGATGCAACCTTTTAAAATCACTTTTCTGGTTAGTTAGTTAGTTAGTTAGTTAGTTAGTTAGTTAGTTAGTTAGTTAGTTACTAAGTGAACCCCAACCATTCATTTATGAGTCATGTAAAATGTTCTTTATCAGTGTGATAATGAAGTGATAATGGACAGAAGATAGAACTAACGATATAAGTTGTCAGTAAACATTACCATAACTGTGACTGGAATATGTAGTTTATGGTTAAAGTGGTTTACTAATTGTTTTACCTAATTTATTGAATCATGCAGCCCCAGGGTTAAACACTGTGTGGAAAGAATATTATTGAATTATTCAGCACATTTGTTTCAAATTATATAATAAAGCTTTCATAGCTATTAGTTCGATTAACCATTTTGTCAATAATAAGTCACTAATAGGTAAAAATCGAATGCCTGTAATTTCCCACTGTTAATGCAGACATGTAGCTTTTTTTTATTCAACCAACAGTCTAATCCTCAAGTCTAGCCAACTTATAATAACAAAGCAAACCATCAGCAAACATCAAATCCTCAAATAAAAAATTGCAATTATTGCAAACGTTACAAATACATTTTCTGTTGATAAAGGAAATTGATTAAAATGATATAGAATTTAACTTAATTGTCCAGAATGGACATCAAAACAAAAGCAATAGAGGAATATGTAACATAAAACAAGTAGTATATAGAACAAATGTGGCAACAAAATGGAAAATAACACTCCACCACTTTGGGTACACAAGTTGTACTCAAAACACTTAAAACAAAGCGTACGACTTTGAAAACATAACACAATATACTGCATGGCTCAGTTTTTTAAGTTCAACTAACCATTTCCACTTCCACCCTTATTATTTAGATACACCTAGTCAGGTAGGCTTATTATTAGGAGCTTTTCTCAGTATAATGAAATACAATTCTCCAAAATTACAATAAGTCAAATCAGTATAAACAGCTTCAACAAAACCGAAAATGTACTCTTACTGAAGGTTGAATGTATTACCTGGCTGTTGTATTAAACTGCATTTGTTTCTATTATAACTTTCAATTGAGTGTCTATCCGTTTCATAAAGTTGATTTTGTTTTTCATCCGCTCACTGCCTGTGAGAATCTGCTGAGCGGCTTTAACATAAACCTCATTATTTGCCACACGGCAGTTCTCTGAAGTGATTTGTATTGTGGTCAGGACGGTGCCATCGTCTCCCAACAGACAACAGTTTCAGTCTTCAAAGAAAGGTGAATCAAGGTCATACATCAAGCGTCATCAAGAACATCCGTTTACCGCTCTCTTATCTGATTGAGAGATTTCCCCGTACACCAACAAACTCTAAATGTTTGGGTGCTTTTGCCTGTTAGTGCTGATTATATGCTTTTGGCTCTTCTTTCACATCCATTCAATATAATATGCTTCTGCAGTGTTAAGAAAACTGTCATTATCATCAAAAACCACAAGAAGAACATCCTGTTCTGATGTTAATAATTATTAGGAACATACATTTCGTTATGAGAGGATAACCTAAGTGGCCTGCCTAATATAATCTCATTTAGTTTAAAGCATACTAGTGCATCATATTTACAAAAATATAAAAAATATTCATCTTCCGACTGTGACAGTTGTGACAGTCTCATCGTAAACTCACACGTTTTCACAAAGGAAGTGTGTTGCGCTCTGTTAGTATTTCCTATTTTTGTGCATCCACCTTGCTGCTGCAAGAATATATTCTGTTCTGCTTCATGAAAACACTACTTCCCTTTGACTATATAGAGCCGACAATACAATAAGCAGTTCTTATCTTTGTGGACAGACAGCCTTAATAATGAGCAGGACTCAGACCTAATCTGGTAAAGCGCTACTTTAAAATGAAAAGATGCCGGTAGAAATTTGCCATTGTTAACAATGAAATTTGCCATTGTTAACAATGAGGGGACAAACTGTTGAGTTTCTTAATTGTCTGTGAGTATTAAGCATAAACTGTACATGCGGGTCTAAGAGAGAGAGAAAGGGACAGACAGTCTAGCTGTGATCAGGCCAAGTGTGACAGGAGGAGACAGCTCTTGTCTGTCTTCACTTGTGTTTCTCTGTAGAAACCGACTGGGACGCAGATCAAAATGTTTAGTTCACATGGTCTCATCCAATTAGCCTCTCTACGCTCCTTAACCAAGGGCTTGTTGCTTGATTAGGTGCTTGTTTTGTCTCCTTCAATGGTTAGGGAAATTAAATTATGTCCCAACAAGCCCTGCTGCTATCATTTGTGAACTGAGCAGAGATTCTTATATGGAGACAGGAGGATAATGTTGTGGTGTTGTCGTTGACCACAGGTTGGTATGCCGCCTGACTACGTTTAGAAATGGTTAAAGTTCAGGTACGGTTGTTAATGTGGTTAATGTCAGAGTGAGGACACAGCAGAACCATTAGCCACTGACATTTAGGCTACCTTCTCGTGTCACATGACCTTCATCATCATTGTCCCCATAGTCTCTCATGGAAACAGAAGGCAGTTGGAAGACAGACAATACTTACAGTAACACGGCAGTGATCACAACTGGAACACAACATCTGTACTGCTTTCACATCTGCATTGTTTGTTTGTATTATTTCCTGTATCCACTTTGCTAGGCATACTATATTTTTATAATTACTTCAGATTTTGATGTTGGCACAGGTTGCCATAGTTACCCGTCTCCAACTGGCATCGAGGAAGTGTCGTGATAATAGAGTTCAGTGCGTCAAAATAGATAAATACTATTGTTAATACACAAGTATGTTGATGTTGAACGATAGTACACTTATTGAGTATGTAGTGCATAGGTTCAATTTTGGACGCAGTCTTGCTGCATTCACACTTCAACAAGCACAACAGACTGAGTCATTTTCAATGAAAGCCAATCTATAATATGTTGTCTCCCTTTTTTTGGAATAAAGAGACTATGGGATTTTTTCGTCAACATCGAGTTTTGATATAGTCAAAAAAAGTAATTATGAGCTCATCTTAGTCATGGAAAAAAAAGTACTTTGATGAACGTATTTATTCATAGTTTTTGGTAATGACGTCAATACTTTCTCTTGCATTGGGTCGATGGTCTGATAAATATCCACTTGACCTTTTCAAACAATGGAGGTGGTTGCGTCTGTCTCTGCCTTCATCCGCTTTCCACCCTCTCTGATCTTGTATGTCTCTTTATCACTCACTGTCTTTCTATTCTGCCTTCTACCATACATTAAAGAATAATCTTTCTAATGCCTGCTTTTGTATAGACAACTTATTTTGTCTTCTATTAGCTCCGGTGTGTGATAGGGTGCAATCATTTGACTCGGTGCTATATTAAGGCCCACAGTATGAAACCCTGCCTAGCATGTTCATTTTACACTTCTAAGATGTGTAAAAAAATGTTTCTCGGCTAAACATAATGCTCTGGTAAAGCCCTTTTCCAAATATCTGTTAGCAAGAGCAATAAAAAAGCAGAATATTGGATTTGCACTTACTGGTGGAGATGGAGCAAAGTTCCATTGTCTTAGATGACTATATCTGTGGTCTGTATATGTACTGACCGCAACAAACTTGACATGTTTGCTTAAGACAGCAGTGAAATTTAAGTAGGTTTGTGGCTATTAGGGCTATTTTATGAGGTTGAAAATTACGACACACTGTTTAAGTAATATACAGAGGGGAGTTTCTTGAGCAACAAGCCAGTCGGTTAACACATTAGAAAAAGCAAAGCCCTGGTTGGCAGCGGACTGAACATCCAAACACAGCCACCGCCAGAGGACGTGATGCTGCTCCATATTCTCAAAGTTTAAAGACCTGGTTAGCTTTTGCAGGGTGGCAAGAAGCCATGATGCAGCCACTCATGCTCATAATGGGGTCTTTTGCCCTTCGGTCTGTTGTTCCATTTTTCTTCCAGCTGCCTCTCTTCATTTATCTCCTCTCCCCTGTCTTCCCCATATTCGGTTTTCTGATGCTCCATCCTCTTCCTATCTATTTTGATCGCTTTCATTCCTCCCAAGACCTCATTTTGTGCTCATCCATCCGTCGTTCTCTACCATCCCACAACTCGTTTCCCGTGTAACGGACTGACAGGCAGGCTCGATCCTCCCTTGTGGATGGGTGAGAGGTCTAAGAGGGTCGATGTCCCCAGGGTGTGGGAGAGTGAGTGTGTACCAGCAGTGTGACAATGCTCAGCGACGTGAACTCAGGCTTGAGCAGGTACCAGCAGTCTCGCCCAGGGTCGCTAATTTAGTCACACTGCTTGTGTGTGTGTGTGTGTGTGTGTGTGTGTGTGTGTGTGTGTGTGTGTGTGTGTGTGTGTGTGTGTGTGTGTGTGTGTGTGTGTGTGTGTGTGTGTGTGTGTGTGTGTGTGTGTGTGTGTGTGTGTGTGTGTGTGTGTGTGTGTGTGTGTGTGTACAGTGCAGTCAGAAAGTATGAGGACAGCAACACATTTTCTATTGTGTTAGCTCCATCACATTGGAGTTTAAATGAACTGAGTTTGCCAGTCACAAATACACCACTGTTTGGCCATTAAAAACCATCTTTGTTGACTTGTCTGCATGTTTGAGATACAAACCAGGCAACAGTTTTGTCCTAGAGTTGTAGAACTGTGATACAAAAGGCTACAAATCATACACTGCCCACCCATTATGGATGTGGACGCCCCCATTAACCTCTCAGTCATTGGTTTGTTTCAATCACAATATGCCGTCGGACAGCAAAAACGGCAAAAAACATTTCACTGTGCACAGCAGCGTGTTCATCATGCAGGGTGTTTGTCTTGCACTCTGAGAAAGTAAGTTTGTTTTAGTTGTCTGGCTCTTTTCACTATCATTTTATCTGCACACATTAAACATGATATGCAAAAAGGCTTGGACATAGAAGTTATAGCTACATCCATTGTATAGCAAGCTTCACAAGTGCTATTTGGTACATTGTACTGCAGTGTTTTGAGATGAAGATTGATTTGGTCTGTCAGAGGCTTGGATGGCCTTCAGAGCAAGAACAAAAGCGAGGCAACTGAAGACATTTCTTACCACTTTGAGATGTTTAGTAGGATTGTGCCGATTTGCGTTCAGTTTAATATTGATGATTTAAGTGCTGATCAAAGATTTTTTCCTACGTTGACATTTGGCGGTTTTAACTAACTAACTATCAGAATTAAGATGTTATCAAGACAGTCTATAGAATCTGCGCCTCGTAGTGCATTTAGAGATGTTTCTGGTGGAGTAGAATGTCCACCCGCTGATCTCCGCTAAACAGCACGAGTGACAAGTGAGTGAATCCTTAATTGCAAACTAGTTTGCCATTTCTTTTAAATGGACATGACACCCTGAATCCCTCTTTTCCATATGCCTGCTCACCAAAACACTGCGCTACATCAGAGTAGTTCACATTATGGACGTGATTCCATGTTAGATTTGGCCAGAATTTCTTTGATAGCTTCTTTCTCAACTGTGTGAAACCATCTCCTTTGCGAGATATCTTGAATCAGCCACTGTGTACCAGACCAATCTCGTGCTACCTTGCTTTCTGTTTTGCAAATTTAACAAATACTGTCAATATCCGGGGCTAGAGACGTGCCTTTTGGCTCACAGCACCTGTGATTCAAGCAGTGCTAGCATTGCTGCCTTGGCGTGTTGGTGAACTTGCATGTTTGAAAATAAATTAGTTGTCTGCATGTCCTTGACATACCTTTTACATAGCGTTTCTTCTTCTTACAGCCTCCTCCTCATTCATAGGGGCTTGGTCAACAAACAAACATATTCCAGGTATAAAACGTTCAATTTACAACTCTGTAGTGTACAGTTCCTGAATATTTTAGGTGCCATTGAGCAAATCAAATTTGAATAGTGTTAATAAAATGCATGTTTTTGAGATGGACTCTGGCCTTGAATTGATACCCATCATGCTGAAGTTGTGTATATTGCTACTCAATATCCTGCTTGCATGTATCTTCTTACTTGCAATATGAGATTATTTAATAGTTTGAGGTTTAGATTCTTGTTTTAGAAGTTAAATCATAAAGCCTGTACTGATATGCTGCATTTAACTCAGCATTTTGGTGTCATCACAACCCTTAAGGCTTTTAGGTGTCTAGCACCACTAATCCCTGGGTATTTGCATAATCATAGGCCTGCAGCTAGTCTTGCTTGAGTCATTTGGGAATGCTGAACAGATTCCATAAATTTCACTGCTGTAAAGTGACTCGTTGGACTGGAACCCTCAGAGTCCATCCCATTACACGTCTCCCTTTACCTGACTGCCCAGGCTATTATGCATTTTGTTCTGTCATGGAATATATATATATATATATATATATATATATATATATATATATATATATATATATATATATATATGTGAGTCTGTAAAGCAAGAGCAGACATTTACTACGCTGGCATGGCACTCAAACTGTTACAAAGGAAAAGCTTTGGCAATGTAAGAGCAATATCAGTCACCATCAGTTAACCTATTCAAACTGAACTGGAGCTGAACTGTAGAAGGAAAGAATCATTCAAAGCCATTTGGCTTTCCATTTCCCCTCAGAGGCGTGAATGTATACACTGCCATGTTAATGTGCCTTTTCTCTCTCTTTTTTTTTTCTTTCTCCCTTCTTTTGCTCTGATCTCACTCTTTATTCTTAAAGCCCTGAAAAGTTCAACTGCCTTCCACGAACAAAGACGGAGTTTGGAACGAGCTCGAGTGAGTATGCCAACCTCGAATTGATCAGTGGACACAAAACTGTTCTGTTTCAAGCAGAAATTCCTTCTCTGGGCTTTGTAATATGACATCATGATTGAGAAAGCAGCATATATATATACAGTGGGTACGGAAAGTATTCAGACCCCTTTAAATTTTTCACTCTTTGTTTCATTGCAGCCATTTGCTAAAATCGAAAAAGTTCATTTTTTTTTCGCATTAATGTACACTCAGCAACCCATCTTGACAGAAAAAAACAGAAATGTAGAAATTTTTGCAAATTTATTAAAAAAGAAAAACTGAAATATCACATGGTCATAAGTATTCAGACCCTTTGCTGTGACACTCATATTTAACTCACATGCTGTCCATTTCTTCTGATCCTCCTTGAGATGGTTCTACTCCTTCATTGGAGTCCAGCTGTGTTTAATTAAACTGATTGGACTTGATTAGGAAAGGCACAGACCTGTCTATATAAGACCTTACAGCTCACAGTGCATGTCAGAACAAATGAGAATCATGAGGTCGAAGGAACTGCCCAAGGAGCTCAGAGACAGAATTGTGGCAAGGCACAGATCTGGCCAAGGTTACAAAAGAATTTCTGCAGCACTCAAGGTTCCTAAGAGCACAGTGGCCTCCATAATCCTTAAATGGAAGAAGTATGGGATGACCAGAACTCTTCCTAGACCTGGCCGTCCAGCCAAACTGAGCAATCGTGGGAGAAGAGCCTTGGTGAGAGAGGTAAAGAAGAACCCAAAGATCACTGTGGCTGAGCTCCAGAGATGCAGTAGGGAGATGGGAGAAAGTTCCACAAAGTCAACTATCACTGCAGCCCTCCACCAGTCGGGGCTTTATGGCAGAGTGGCCCGACGGAAGCCTCTCCTCAGTGCAAGACATATGAAAGCCCGCATAGAGTTTGCCAAAAAACACATGGAGGACTCCCAAACTATGAGAAATAAGATTCTCTGGTCTGATGAGACCAAGATTGGCTTTTTGGCGTTAATTCTAAGCGGTATGTGTGGAGAAAACCAGGCACTGCTCATCACCTGCCCAATACAATCCCAACAGTGAAACATGGTGGTGGCAGCATCATGCTATGGGGGTGTTTTTCAGCTGCAGGGACAGGACGACTGGTTGCAATTGAAGGAAAGATGAATGCGGCCAAGTACAGAGATATCCTGGAAGAAAACCTCCTCCAGAGTGCTCAGGACCTCAGACTGGGCCGAAGGTTCACCTTCCAACAAGACAATGACCCGAAGCACACAGCTAAAATAACAAAGGAGTGGCTTCGGAACAAGTCTGTGACCATTCTTGACTGGCCCAGCCAGAGCCCTGACCTAAACCCAATTGAGCATCTCTGGAGAGACCTGAAAATGTCTACCAACGTTCACCATCCAACCTGACAGAACTGGAGAGGATCTGCAAGGAAGAATGGCAGAGGATCCCCAAATCCAGGTGTGAGAAACTTGTTGCATCATTCCCAAGAAGACTCATGGCTGTACTAGGTCAAAAGGGTGCTTCTACTCAATACTGAGCAAAGGGTCTGAATACTTGTGATATTTCAGTTTTTCTTTTTTAATAAATTTGCAAAAATTTCTACATTTCTGTTTTTTTCTGTCAAGATGGGTTGCTGAGTGTACATTAATGCGAAAAAAAATGAACTTTTTCGATTTTAGCAAATGGCTGCAATGAAACAAAGGGTGAAAAATTTAAAGGGGTCTGAATACTTTCCGTACCCACTGTATATACATATATATATACATACATACATATGAAGGGGTAGTTGAGATTATCTGACCGGGCAATAGGGTGTAATTCTCACCAAAAAAGCAGTTGGTAACCACTGCTCTAAATGGTATGGTCATGTAGCACAGATGATGATGATTGCAAAACAGGAAATCTGGGTTTGAACTTGAGAGGTCATGGACAGATGAAATGTTGGTGAGAGAATGAGTTATGGGGAAATTATAACTAGGTAGTATAAATCCAAAAAGTGAGTGATTGTCTCAATTTTTCTTTCTCCAGACTGAGGACTATCTCAAGAGGAAGATCAAGACTCGACCGAAGCGATCTGAACTGATCAGGATGCACATCCTGGAGGGTGAGTGCCACATAGAGTCTCCTGTCTGTCTGACCTCATCTGGCAAATAACTCAGAAGGCTCCAAACACTGGCAAAAAAAAATGTACATCGTTTTGTTTCTGCGTTATTTCTTTTAGAGACTTCAGCAGAGCCGTCGCTTCAGGCCACGCAGCTGCAGCTGAAGAGAGCTCGCATTGCCGATGATTTGAACGATAAGATCTCCCACCGGCCGGGGCCCATGGAGCTGATCCACAAAAACATCCTCCCTGTTCACTCCAGCATTAAGCAGGCCTTCATAGGTAAGCCAGGCCAGGTGTGGTGGATTATATTTGTCATTTACATTCCACTGAATGTCCACATGTCACTTGTAGACCTGTAGAATGTCTGTGAGAGTAAAGATGTACTGTAGTACTGGAGGCTGGTCTCAGGCTGGGGGTGTAACTAGGCAACATTTCCGGACATGTTCATTATAACAACTCTATGAGCCTTGATGTCATTGTGGCTCTACATTTCTCAGCGTGTTTTGTTGTATTTCTGCCTCCTAGTGGCCACCAAATAATGAAAACACCTTTAAACACAATATGCCCTGCATATATGTGGAGAAGGGAGCTGTAATATAAATGTGAAAGTGTAATATATCACAACACACCCACTGTTTAAGGCTCCTGACAGGATGTCCCTCCTGGCCTCCTCCTCCTCCAGCTATCATGAACGTACTGATGCTACCTCAGCTGTGTGAGCCACACACAGACACAAACACACACACACAAACACACACAGATGCCTGCCGATACACACTTGAAACAAATACACATTCCCATCTAATATGAAAACAACCAAGTTACACACACAAACTCCCACACCTGAGTAATCATGCTTCAAACAGCCACAGATGTTAAACTAGGATAAAGTAAATGATGTATGCCCTGGCATCCCTGCTTGACAGACAGGAAGTGAAGACTTTCTCTCTCTCTGCTGTCAGTTTTAGATGGCCTGTTAATAAAAACTCATTATCTTTTATTAGGAAAATTACACTCTAATTGAAGAGTGAGGACTCTAAATGAATGAATGTGATTTTAATCAGTTGCAATTTGGGCTTAGTGACAGATGAAATGACCCCAATTACACCCTTTTCCATTATAACAGCAACAATAAAAGAAACTAAGGAGCCTTACTTTCAAACTTTTATCCCACATCTCAAGTCCAGTTCTGTCTGACATTAGATGATGAGATCACAGTCGGTGGGTCCAGCTGCCTGATTGATGTGTGGAGGAAAAGAACTCTGAGATTCAATAACATTCAGAGTCAGTGGATTATCCATTGCTGTCACAGCCGCACAATAAACACAATTCAATTACCGGCAGCTACTGTGGGAGCACTGGGAACGCAAGAGTTACACACGGTTAATATGCAAAGATACAAACATACAAAGCACGACACACACAGGCACACCACAGCGGTAAGGAAGTCATCACATTATTGGATCAGAGGGTGTTAAATCAGCCCCATGTTGTCTTTTCATCATCGCCTGCTGATGTTAGATTAATGACCAGCGGTGTGTTTTACATCGCTGTCTGCTGCAGCCCGTAGCAGCTCCTGTAATTAAATAAAACACTTCCACCAGCAAAAGGAAAGTCTCTGTCATAGTCCAGCAGATCTACGCAGCTAACTTTTCTACCTTAAATCCCCGTAATAACTAGAAAGTCTGCGTATAAATGGAATGATTATGTGATATCCCTGTGGGAAATATTAGCGGGACCACAACTTGGATTCATTCCTGAGCTGGAGGACGTTTCAACCTGATGCTCACTCTGGCGTATGCGGAGACATTTGTCCTTTTGGTTAACAAGGTTTTATACACTTTTATTTTTTTATTTTTTTTTAATACTTTCCCTGATTTACATGTTTTATATTATTTGGCTACTTTTATTTGCAGCCTGGAAAACATTTTTATAAATAGAATATCATTAGTAGCACAGAGGGTTGGCATAAACAGGAGGAGCCCTCACATAAACAGGTAATGCATTCATAGCATGAATTACGCAACTGATCCTCCAGGATTCTCAGCATAACGTCATTCACTCAGAGAGACGCCATCTGTCACAAAAAACAGTATGACTGGGGTGGCCAGGCTTACTTGGCTTGCGCTGAAAGTGAACCTAGATGAATGAAAACTATGACTGCGATAAAGGACGGAAGAAGCACTTTTTTACAGTAAAGATATCATCTATAACGGTCTTCTATGGGCACAATGTGCAGGCAGAGAGGACAAGCATTTGGGTTTCTCTGCAGCAGCCATCTCACAAATTCACTGGTTGACAGTTCATCTGTCCAGCTGTCTACCCTTTACTCCCTTCTTTCCCTCTCAGAGACACGGTTCCCAAAGGATTTAGGCGGTAACTCATCATGTGATGAAGACAGCAATTACAGTCTGTCTCCAGCTCAGCCGCTGGGCTTGGAGTCTCCTCTGGGCCTACTGCCTCTGCCCTCTCCACCTGAGACGCTGGCTGGCAGCAGCATCCCATCACCCACACAGGTAGGATCACTCCGGACGGAGAAAGTGTGACACTGTGTGACTTACATGTTGTGTGTCATGGATTCAAGATTAATATCCAGTATAAAAGGAAACTCTTATGTTTCATGAAGCTTCACTGTCATGTCATGGGAACTTTGATATTTCTCAAATAGGCTACATATTGGGCGATATATTGGCCTGGCTTATTTACTGGTCTAGCTCTCGGTAAGGCCACGGTGTAGCCATCAGGGATTATTTTACTCATTCAAAGTATGTTTCCATCTAATCAATTAGGTCTCTCTGCCTGCTCTTGCTCTCCAACCCATCTCTGGATCCTCCCCCTCATTCAAGTTGACCAATGGGAGAGCAGCATCACCGGCCCAGAGGACAGGAGTGACTTCACAGATCAAGGTAAGTGACATCTGTCCATAAGCAAGGTCAATCAAACAATAAATGTGCAATGTTTAAACCTTTAGGAGAAGCTGTGTAAACTATGTTTGATGCTCTGATTTAAAGCTGCTATTATTAATATTTTTACATTAACAAATTATCAAAAGCCTTTGTGTAATGAGACAGCGGTCACCTGTAGTGATGAACAGAACAAATAAAGATTATCAACCGTCTCTGTAGTTACCATCAGCTCTACAGACCGTTGTAGCTCTTTTAGCTCATTGTTTTGGTTTCATGTCAACCTGTTTCCAGCAGCAGCAAACAACAAAAAAACTATTTACTTCCACTTTATGCTGCCGACAGAGAAAGTTAGTGCCCAGCTGGTGGACATATTGGAACATTTAGCAGCTAAAGAGCCAGATATTTCCCTCAGCAGTTGGTAGAGACCAAAACAGAGCAACATGACATTTTTTGATATTGTTGTATAAAAGTTTACAGTAGGCACTTGCATCCCTTCTCTTTTTTCAGGCTCAGTCCAAACCAAGCTCTGACCGCTCGTCACAAAGACACAAGAAACCAAAGGACAACAAGCCAAAGGTAGATTTTTGTCTCTGCTTTTAGACTTGCAGAAAATATTGTTGCTGATACTGGAAGACTTTGTAAATACTGATGCTAGTATTTTAATGAAGCAGTACATCTAAACCTAAGGGGAAACAAATAAGTTATAGGGACAGCAATAAATTGATAATTTGTTATACTGTTAATGTGTTGCCTTCTAGATTAAAAAGCTAAAGTACCATCAGTACATCCCTCCTGACCAGAAGGGAGATAAAGAGCCTCCTCCCCATCTGGACTCCTCTTATGCCAAAATCCTCCAGCAGCAGCAGCTCTTCTTGCAGCTCCAGATCCTCAGTCAGCAGCAGCAGCACTATAACTACCACGCCATCCTGCCTGCACCACCTAAGTATGTTTTAATTTTCCTATGTGTGTGGATGGTCAAGCTTAGAGTGCAGTAACACCAGTAACATCTCTCTCTCCAACAGACCTCAGACGGATCAGCAGCCATCTTCCTCCTCCATTTCCACAACTACCTCCTCCCCACCTCGACCCGTCGCTGCCCCTTCAAAAGCTCCTTCATACCAGGGTGGTCACATCCGTCAGAGTTCTGCTGATTTACATGGGACAAAGCCAGTCTCTTTACCTCCTAACCTGGATGAAATGAAGGTTAGCTGCACGGCTTTGTTAGTTTATGATCCGTATCTTAGGTCTCATTCTCTCTGTACAAAAAGAGCAAAAGCTATCTCGGCTGTCTACAAGCTACGAGTTAATAGAGAAACTGGTGTTGACGTATGTAAAAGATGCTCTGTTAACAAAAATTTGTCCCAGATAGGTGGCCTGCCAACTCAGAGCTGACAAAGAAAGGGGCAGTGATGGATTAGTCTGTCTTTTTGGTTTCTCTCTTCTCTTCCAATAGATCCATTTCAATTTTCCTCGGTTCTTTATCCTCATCTCTTTGCTTTTCCTCGCTCTTGTCCGTCAGTCTCAATTCCTCTGTTAATCCGTCTCCTGTCAGGTCGCAGAACTGAAGTCCGAGTTGAAGCTGCGTAGCTTGCCAGTATCCGGCACCAAGAACGACCTCATCGAGAGGCTGAGGACCTACCAGGATCTGAATGGAGGCAGTGTCACTACCTCCTCTCCAACAGCAGGGGGTACCACAGGGCCAGGGGCCGAGGGAGCAGGAAAATCCTCCAAACTTCCTGCTGCAACCACCAACAACACATCACAACAACGGCAACAGTTCCAGTGCCATCAGACATCTTCTCTGACCAGTTAGTCAAACAGAAAATGTATCTGTACTTCGTCAGTCACCTCTCTTCATACAATTATGTTTTAAGTGTTAAAAGATAAGGAAGACGTAGAAAACCGTGTAGATAATTTATTATCTTTGTACCTTCTGCCCAATGTCATGTCTTACCCTCTGTATAGCTGATGCAGTTGATCAGAAGCTCATGACCTGTAGTGGCACTGCGTCCCCACCGACTGCCTCACTCACACACTCTGACTGCTCGCTGGGCGCCATGAGCCCAGAAGATACCATCTATGGCAGCAACCCCTTTGAGGAAATGGTCAGAATTGTTGTTGTTGTTGTTGTTGTTGTTGTTGTTGTTGTTGTTGTTGTTGTTGTTGTTGTTGTTGTATTACATTGACATAACCTTACTACTAAATTACAAGACATCCTTAATTTGTAAGGAAATGTATTCCAGTATACTTGTGATAATGATGGACTTTTTAGCAGTATACTGGAGTATACTTAAATAATTTTACCTAATTTCTGTTGGAAAACTATTAATGTACATTTAATGTACCACAGAGATACTGTTTAATATACTTTTCAATGATCATATCTGAAATAGTAAGTTAATAAGAATTTGGGTTAGGTTTTTTTTTTAAATACAAATAATTATAACCAAATGATAAAGTAAAGATTTGTACAAATCTTTGGTTTATGACTAAATACCTGCAAAACGAATGAGATTCCCGTCAGCCTCAGCTGTACTTTGTGTTAAGTGCTTATTACCTAATGTTAAAAAGCTAACATGTTAAACTAAGATGATGAATATGGTTAACATTAAACCTACTCAACATCAGCATGTTAACGTTGTCATTGTGAACATGTTAGCCAGCATACAATATTTAAGCTTACACATGGCTGTAGACTGTAGATAAGTTTTCCTACTGTATGTTTACCTGTTTTTATTTTTTCTCTCTCCGTCAAGATGAGTTCACATATCACCCAGGTGAGCCTTCAGCCATGTTCAGCTGCTCAGCTTGCAACCAGCATTAAAGAAGAGCCAAAGTGCTCCACCCTAGCACCATGTCAATACTCTTTGAAGCAGGCCTCTCTGCAGAAACACTGCCTGGTCTCATCAATGGCCCTTACCACTACAACAACAGCACCAGTGGTGACTATGGACAAGGACAGGATGCTGCAGGAGAAAGACAAGCAGATAAAGGAGTTGACCAGGAAGCTGATGCAGAAACAGAGGCTGGTGGAGGTGCTGAGGATGCAGCTGGAGCATGAGAACCGAGAAGGACCGGAGCCGCTGGTTCTAGTAAGAGTTAAACAGGAACCTCCTGATATGCCCAGTGTCCCTCTCTCATTTTGCCATCCAGCATTATCACCGCCACCATCATCCGATTCATGTGAGATGGACGTTATCAAGGTTACTGTCAAACAGGAAGCCATCGAGGCAGAGGAAGTCGCGTGTGAGACAACATTACACTTACCAAAAATTCATGGATTACCGCAAACTCAGGTTGCCCAGGAGCAGGTTCAGCTCCAGAACAAGCCGGAGCAGATGAGCACACAGCCAAAGCAACATGTATGCCTGCAGCAAACCGCTCTGCAGCTGGCCCAGCAACAGGCCATACACAAACTTCTGCTACAGCAGCAACGCAGCTTTCAGAACGAGCAAGTCATTCAGGACCACAGTCAGACGCCGGAGAACCTGCATAAACTTTCCCAGCAGAGAAAGAAGAAGTCTCACAAACAGCATCTCAAACAGCTCCAGCTGCAGCAGCAACTGTTGCAGTCACAGCAACAGCAACATCACCAGCAGATGCAGCTGAAGCAACAGATTCTACTGAAGCAGCAGAAGTCGTTTTTACAGCAGCAGCAGCAGACCAAACAGCTGCAACAAATCCAGATACAGACAAAGATACATCTGAAGCAGCAACAGGTGCTAATACAGCAGAAACAACAGGCGCAGCAGCAGACACCACAGGTCAGTAGTGGGTTTTACAACATAATTTACACTAAATTGATTTAGAGGAAAGTTCTGCTTTTAAGGATGCTCCTGATGTTCTCCTGATCTGGTCAGATTTTAGAATATATAGAATTTAACAAGTGTAGCTGGACAGCATTGAATTTGTTAAATCACAAGATAAGCCGAATTTTTGGCAAGCCAATAAGAAATATGAAGCAAAAGTGAGGACAAACACAGAATCTTTCTCTAAAAGTTCTTGTGGGTTTTGTACAGGTGTCTCAAGCGTCCTTCAACCAGCAGTCAGAATCGGCCCCTTCTTTCCCACTGGATCTCCTCAAGGGCAACTCCACCCCGACTCTGGTCACTGATAGCAACGGCAACCACTTCCTGGTTGCACTGACCAGTCACATCACTGAGGACCAAGGGACTAATGCACCTGGGAGCAAAGCAACCAATCAAATCGCACTGCAGGTACATGACTCACTTTCAGCAATTCACTTCAAAAGACCCCGATTTTTTCAATAATGTCTTTTGCCTTAGGATTTGTTTCTGACAACTTTGTGCATATTAGTATAATGACATGACAAATAAGAGCTACACAATATTCAAGATTAATATTATCATCAATTAATGGGTATATATACGGTGATGTTTGAATGCTGATGTTCTCTTTTTATTAAAATAATCAGCACTTAACAATACTAATACTTACAACACCGTTTCTTTTTCCAATAGCGACTACAGTCTTCTCCAGCCAGGCTCCCTGACCACGACCATGTTAATCAAAACAAACAGAGTATGAATGAGGGATTTTTAAAACAAGAGACAAATGTGAGGTTTAAAGAAATACATTGATGATCTGAATTTGCTGGCATTAAAGTAGCTGAAGTAGTGTTGTACAACAGGAAAACATTTTAAAGATGAAATATATATAGTTATATATATAAAAAACGTAGTTTTAGAAGTAATATGGATTTTTAGAATTTCAGATTCTAAAAATAGAAAATTCGAAAAAGATTTAATCTTTTTTCATTTTTTGTTCATTTTATCTTTTTTGTTGGCAAATGATTACACTCAGAGTGTGAGAGTGTAGAGATTGGAGAGAACCTGTAAATATAACTACTAAAAAACTGTGGTTCAAGAGGCGCTTTAAATAATTCTGCCACCACAAATAGTCTCTCAACAGCAGATGTGAAGCCTTAAATCATCTCTTTTACACTTTTCATGGATCATACTACATGCACACTTCATTCTCAAACAAGCTCCGGCACCCCAGAGCCCCCGTCACTGGAGAAATGGCAGAACAGTCTGTTAATGCTTCATAAAGAGAGAGAGTGAGAGAAAACTGCCCCACTGATTCCAGCAGCAGTAGAAATTAATGATGTATGCCGTTTGAGACAGTGACGACAGTCTCTGATAAGAGTGTCTTGGCACTAGCCCGATGCTGATTATTATTGCTCGGCTAATTACTCCAACGACATCGTCCATTATTATGATCTATGTTGTTAACGGAGGAGGAACAAAAACTTGGCTAATTAAGTTGTACCGTATCTCTCGGTGAGTGCAGGTGTGCTGGAAAATGTCTAAGATTTGCTGATGGCACACAGTGCTGTTATCAGCAGTCTATTTGTAGTCGGTGAAATAACTAGTACTGCTGCCTCTGCATACTGTCTATTCTGCATACTGTTTCCCTGAAAGGAGAACTTAACGTCCACTCTTTGTGATGATTTGAAGCCACAGAACGGGGGACTTCAGTTATCTTTAGACCATCCTCAGCAGGACGTTGCTCTAAGTTTGTCAGCACCTCCCAGTCTGCAGCCTTTCTTCAAGGACCAGGAGACTGCCCCATCAGGAAAAACTACCTCTTCACCATCCTCTCAAAATGTAAGTAATCTCAAGATGGTGACTTGTATCATCCAGTCACATTGCAAAAGATTTCCTGATCACTTTGGATGTGCATGACTAACTTTTTACCCCATATCTGGCTTTCACTTCATTCCTCAGGGTCTGTGTCCTAGTCTGGATGTCTTGTTTGGTCCTCCGTCTCCGGCTTCCAACAAGACAGCTGCCTCATCGCCTAATGACAAAGTACGACACAAGGCATGTCTGCTGGTGTCGTTGTGCAAAATGAATGAAATTTTCATAATCTCAAATGTGTGATTTGAACATCTCGGGAGGGTTTCTTAGGTTTTGCTAACCTACATAAGGCTACATAAGCTGTGTTGCCCCGGTTTGACATGTTATTTTGCCTTGCATCATTTCACATTTCACGTCAAGTGCTCGACTCAAATAGTAATGTGCTATGTGAACTTTACACACGGTTTTTGAAGGGTAATGTGTTGTTCCCTCTGTGTGTGTGTCCTCAGGATACAGAGCATGAGGAGGATTTTATTGACACCATTTTGCAGACGGGAGGTAAGATGCAATAACATTTTCTGATCTGTCTGTTGTGTAATCACTTTTTAAACTCAGCATTTCGCTGGTTATTTGTTTTGGAAGTGAGCGCCTCGATATTTAGTTTCTATGCCTCTGTGCTGTTATCAGATTGTCAGTATGTCTGTCTGGTCTTTTCTCGTGAACGTGATATCTCAGGAAACTCCTTGAGGGAATTTCTTCAAATTATGAGAATTTTACACAAATGTCTAATGATGGAGGATCGATGGAGGATGATGATGATATATTGGACGGACATGGATGTAAACTGCAACTTGACTGGACGGCGACAGCGTTAATTCTGGTTTAATTCTGTGTCTTTCCCCTCAGAAATGTCGACCACTTTCAACCCAGCACCGGACCCTTCTCTGGACTGTCTAAATCCACACTCCCCTTCCTCTTCTCCTCACGCCTCTCCATTCCAGATGTTGCTATCCCCTCCCATCCCTCCTTTTTGTGACCCCCAACAGTCGGCCTCCTCGCTGCAGTCTGATCTCCAGACTCTGGCCAACACTGTAGACGAGAAACAACACTTCAGTAGCGCAGAGAGTGGACGCCTGGAGGACTTTCTGGAGAGCACCACCGGTAAGCCTCTGCTGGGGGTTGAGCCTGGAGGCCTGTTGACATTGATTGATGACCTCCACAGTCAACTACTGTGCACCAGCAGCATCCTTGACCACCCTTTGTCTCCCATGGATACCTTCGACCTGGCAACGGAGGGGGAGAATGGGTTGGACAGTATGGATTGGTTGGACCTCACCATGGGAGGAGAGAGAGAAGAAGAAGAAACCTCCACGCTGACCCCACTGGGCCCCCAAACGCCCCTTAGTGTCTTTTCCACAGACTTCCTGGACAGCTCCAACCTGATACACTGGGACTCCTGCTTATAGCCTAAAGCATTCGAAAAACAAATACAGGGCTCAGGTGCACTCACTTGCATGCAAAAAAAAACAACATGTAATTTATGGCTGAGGCTTAAGTATCTGATTAGAGCACTCATTCTGTGTCTTCTCACATACTGGTGTATTGAATCCTCAAGCACTTTGACCTTTATTTATTTTATTTACACACTGGTGTATTGATTTGTGTGCAGACACTTATTAAGCAGGTCCTTTATCTGTTCTCGCTGCTTTAGCAACAGTTCTGAAAACACATTAGAGGGACTGCTGTGGATTTGGACCCGATAATTGACGAGACACTTTTTTACTGGGCCATGATCCCGTTGCTCACATGTCAATGAATCCCATCTTTTCTAGACACCATCTTACAGTGAATGCATCAGTTTGACCTTTGTCTAATCCGGAGGGCAAATCCTTAATTGCCTTTTTATAGTAAAGATAATCAATAGTTTACCACTACAGCCAATCAATAACCAAAGTTTAGGTGACGACAATGATTTTCTAGCAACGTGATAGTTAAAAGGAAGGAGTAAAGAGTTTTCAGACGAGCTCTAATGCTATAATTTCAAAAGATGTTGTGATTCTGTATCTCGTCTTTTTCCTGTCAGTTTTTGATGCATTTTGACAGTTACAGTATCCGTATTTCAGACTTTATGTTGGTTCATGTGCAGGATACAGCATTGAACGTGTTACTATAGTTTGCATTATATGTAGTATTAAAGAAACGGACATTACATACATACAGCAACTGCTGCTCTGAAACTTTTCATTCATTCATTTATATTGACTCCAGTGAAAGTTAAAGTTAGTTCAAGGAGCTTATATATTGTGTTGATATGGTGGCCCCTGTGGACAAAAGGGATAGTGTTTCAGAGTACCACGCCTCATGCCACTGAGCGCCTTGTGTCATAGAGATCTGAAGCTGCCATGCTCCCTTTAGAAAACTAATTTTACTGCAGCAGTGTCTGCAGCCAATCAAGCTGCAGCACAGGCGACTACAACCAGGAAATGCTTAAACAAGACTTTAATTTATCTTTTACAAGATAATAATTGTTTTGTAGTTTATAATCTATCAAGATAAAAAAAATAAAAAATTCAGCCAGTTATTTTTGTACAGCTGCATTTAGAGCAGGAGTAACGGGACCTGTATTTTATCCAGAATCTACTTTTTGAATAGAATAAATACACTGTTAAAGAAAAAAAAAATCCCCTCATTGATTTTTGTCCTTATCTCAGGAAACAGTTTTCCACTGTTGCTTTTTCGTAAATAAATGAGCCTTCTGGAGACAAATAAAATTAGACTGTTTCACATTAATTTAAAAGTTCCTGGTAGTAACTTTAATTGCTGATTACATTATTATATCTATCTATTGTTTTTACAATTCGATGGTGGTTTCATTGTGCTATGTGTTTCTTTAAAAAAGTAAAACCTACTGAAGGAAAATGAAGATATTTTAACTCAAAAATCTTAAAGACTTAATCTAAATAAACAAGAAAACAAAGTTAAAACTATGAGATAGTTAATGGTTCCCCACAGCTGCAGTGTTAAAGTACAGTGACAATACAAAATAGATTATCCATTTTAGATTCCTGCAGATAATGATAACAAAATAATGGTAAAATGTTAAATTTGAGATTGATATTTAAAATGTGTCCACATTCAAAATGTTTTTTCATTGCACTATTTTTTTTTATTTGACATAATGCAACTTTTAAGATTAATGAATGTCTTGGGTTTGAAATCTTCTGAATGTAAATATGTAAGTAATGTATCCTACATGAACTACACAGCTTGATTAGAGCTCTACACTTGTGCTGACAATGCTCCATGTCTACATGCAGGATGTACAGTAACAGGTTTTTGTGGTAAATGTGGACACTTTGGTCTTAATAACTGCCATACTGTAGTTTCACTACCTTTCTGTTGGCACTTGTTTTTTTTTGTGTCTACACACCCATAATTAAAGGAAAGGATAATTCCTGCAGTTTAACAGATTCACAAAGGCCTTCTCCATTAGCATTTTTAAAGATATTTGGTTGTTGCTCTCAATGGTGATATGTGGTTATCCTGTACTGTATCAGTACTTTTGCCAATGGGGATTTATTTTTGTCCTTTTTCTCTTTGAGATATTACAATGGTGTAATATACCAGTTTAGACACTTCAATTATAATAAGATGGATTTAATTGTCTTTTTATTTTTCAGCTATTCTCTGTGGAGCACTCTGGTAATGCAGCAAAGTGTCTGTATTGTGAATCTAAAACCTCTCTTGAGAAAACCTTGGAGACGTACTGCAAAAAACCCCACAAGTTTATTTTGATTCACACCATCTTTGGAATTAATCATTTTATACTTTTGTGTTTTTTGGGGTTTCATTAATTGTCCAATACAACCTCCTTGATTTTCTGACTTTGGTCTTACAGTCCACCTGTTTAAAGGATAGGTCAGTCTTAAAACAATAATCTGGTGAAACAGGTTTTTTTGTTGTGATCAGTCCCCCTGGTCCAACTGGCCACTAAGAGATCCCTTAGTAATGCTTTAGAAACTGTGAACCCCAGCCTAAACCTAAGCCATATAAAAAAAAAAAACTGTTATGTGGTACAAATGCAACAAAAACTGATGTTTTGTTGATAATATAAATAATGCTTTAATGGAGTTTCCAGTAAATAGTCGGATAGAATATGCCAGACCGCGGCTAAATACTGCAAACTCAATTATTTCATATAGTTATAATTACATGCGTGATTCACTCACCTCTTATGTGTTTTTTTTGTTCCTTTGAAGGAATTTAAGTGCCTTGCATGATGTAGCAAACACAACTTTGTCTACTGTATTTTTCCTGTTAGTGTTGAGCCACTAAATGGAAATGATTGTGACATTTTGGGGGAAATTGTTTGAGCTTTTTGTGTACTTTAATTACATTTTTTTTCTAAAACAAAAAGGGAATTTGTTAATAAAAGAAAAGATAATTACGTCTGGTGTGGTAAGATTATTTCAATAATAAGCAGTACAGGCCAATTGAGTGGGGGTAATGTTGATGCCATCCCCCTTTTTAACCTGCCACCCCCCCTTGATCTTTTATCTGACTGAGGTTTTTTTGCATGTTAGTTTTCACATTTGAATAGTGACACACACACACACACACACACACACACACACACACACACACACACACACACACACACACACACACACACACACACACACACACACACATCCTTGCCAGACCGGGATATGGGTGGACATGTGAGGCAGGTGGATGACTGGCTGATAACAAAACTTTAGCTACTAATGGAGGGGAGCAGAAGATACCAGGAACATCTATTCAAAATTGGGTATCCCAGGCCTACCACTGAAAATGATAGTGTGTGTGAATAAATAGCTCCCAAATTGACATTTTTGCACAATCATGCACAGCCACCTTTGATAATAACATACTGTGTATTCAAAGCCCTAAATTTCTTCATTTTGTTGGAAAGCAGACTTGTAGATATTTGTCTTGCTGGTTGTTCTTCACCTCCATTGCTCCTTCTTTACCCCAACTTCCTTTCCTTCTTCCTCATGCTTCTCCAGCAGAACCTTGCACTGAAATGAGTTGAATCTGAAAAACAAACTGCTGACTCCTCTTCTGCAGATGTTTATAAGAGTCTTTTTTAAATTTGTATTTCAACCAAACAAATTGCAACCTTCTGATCTGCTATGTCCTGTCAACCAGCTTTCGTTTGCATGCATAGCTTGTCATGAGCTAGATAAGTGTGGGGCTACACAGAAATCCAAGCACACACAAATTCATCAGCACATGCACACACCTCTAAAACCCTATAATGTCGGACTGGGCTTAGAGGAAGTTTTGCCGTTGGGCAGCCTGAAGTAACTCTGCAGATGCTTTGATGAATCTCAGCACAGCAGTGGGGGGTCTGCTTGTGATGTGGAAGTTTGTTAGTATTTGCAAACACACACACACACACACACACACACACACAGAAACAGGTGCTGGCACCAACATACACAAAGTAAACGGATTTATTCAACACAGGATTGCACCAATACATATGTATTAACATAACTCCTGCAGTGGAAAAGCCAACATGGGAACCGACCAGTTATCGTCTGACGAGGATTTAGCTTTTTATTGGTTTAAAATGAGCATGTAAACTTGCTTTATACAAGTCGTCTCTCAACACCATTAATAACCAATTGGTAACAGTTAGAAAAAAGCTAGAGTCAAGGTTAAATGAAGAAACCTAAAACCTATACAGACTTTGTGACTCTATAACAATGCTTGCAAACTTCCTCCTTTGCCCCCGACGGACAAGATTCATAATTCCTATATCTGCTAGAAGGCTTGAATGTATCATGTGTTGTTATGGGGGATTTGCTGAAAGGATTTAGGCTCTAATTTTTTCATGTCTTGTTGAGATTGTTTCCAAACTGTTGACCACAATCTACATTTTCCATGTCTGGTAATGACTAAGCCAACCAAACTACTGATGTGAAAGCCCCCACAGTCACAGAACAAAAACCTATGAGACTGAGTGCGGAGCTGCTGTTGTTCTAGATTAGATGTGACAGTCCTTTGAAAGCTCAGGTTATTCCAGACCAAACGACATGACGTCTCCACAGTGGATTAGAGAGTGAAATTAATTCGCTGTTAGCAAGAGGGGTGAAGAATATCTGCCGACTGAAGCAGCTTCCTTTCACATGGTACAACATGTATTCTTATAAAGATCCTCAAGGTCAAAGCAGCTTCTCTCCAGATGACAGATAATCTGATCCGCTCTAATGGAAACCTGCTGCGATGACATGTTCATACAGACACAGAAACACACCAAGAAGTGGCAGTTCGAGCTGAATGTCAGAAAAAAACTATGACGGCGGCTGTCAGTTCCACATGCTAATAAATAAAACATGGCTGCAAGCTCATGCACACACACACACACACACACACACAGACTCACTATAAGACACGTGTGTTCTGGTATTTATTGCTTTAGCTATTTATAAGGGTCAGACTTACAAAATGACAATGGAGTTCTTGCAGCGATGTTAGGATTTAGCTCCACACGCCCCGTATTAAAGGGAACAATGCACCGTGGTCATGAAGAAGAATAGCTAATTTATTGTATTTTAATGAATCGGTTATTAAATGGTCTCCATCCGCTGGCCACCTGTCTCACCTATAGTTCTACAGAGCCACAGGGATACAATCATAACATACAGGAAAATAAAATGTAAAATAAAACTGCAGTAATAAAACTAAATCAAATGTATAATGTCTGGCCCAAACCTCTCATCCACACCAATAAATCCAAATTGACCCTACGCTCACTCTCACCAATCTCACAGGAAGCTCTTTTCAGGGAAAAGCTTCTAACAACTCACTGCACTCTTTGCCCATCAGCAAGCAGACAGTCAAAATTAGCAACTAGCTGTTGAACATAGTCAAACATTTAGCAGCCAAACAGCCAGGTATTTCCCCCAGGAGATGGTGGAGACCAAAATGGAGGGAAAAAGAGAGTGCGTATTGGACTTTCATTTGTCAGGTGGACTCAAAACTTGGCCCAAGATGAATGCTAATGTTATTCCATGTCTGCTGGATGTGTAATTTAGCATCGCTTTGCAAACATGTTTGCTATATCAACTTATCTCACAGCTTTTTGTCCTGTGGCAAAAAACTACTACTTTTTTGTCTGGCATAGAGGATATTTTCTTTAATGAGATTAATAAGTGTTAATGTATCTATTTGCTAGCAGAACAGATAATATCTTATTATGGGAGGTAGGCTGTGACATCAACCTCAGGGAAAATAAATGCAAACAAACAAAAAACAATAAAAACCTATTGTGCTACATCTACCTTAACCCCCTTCCGCAACATGGAGGAATTCACTGAAAAACAAAAAATGAAGCAGGAGGAAAAGCTGACATCACATCAGTTCAACGCACAAAGGGAACAAAGAAAATGCAGCTTAGAGAAATGAAACAGCCAGAGATAAGTGAGTAAGAAGCGATGAAGAGGTAATGAGGGAAGAGAGGGGGAGGGCGTGTGATGTGCACGTGCATTTGTGCATGTGTGAAGGAACATTTCAGTCCCACCTGGACCAAACTTTGGTGTTTGACGGTGAGAAAATATGTGAATTAGAGAAACTAAGAGAAACAGAGAAAGCAGAGAGGTAAAAAGCAAGAGAGTGTAGAACGGAAATAGCTTTAGCCAATTATCATCACCTCTTCCTGTCTAGCTGTCGCACCTCTAATTACTGCAGCCACATCGATCCAAACAGCACACAATGAGGGTGCATGTTTCCGTTCTATTGTAGATATTTTTGACTACATTATAATGATGTACAGAATATTTTTTCCCCCAGTTTTTGAGCCTCTACGAGACTGTTTCCGCATGTTGAGACGTTATGTTTCAGTGCCTGTAATTCGCTTTGTGTTCTTGTCACTGTGTGTGTGTGTGTGTGTGTGTGTGTGTGTGTGTGTGTGTGTGTGTGTGTGTGTGTGTGTGTGTGTGTGTGTGTGTGTGGAGATTATACCTCTCCTGTTAACCACCTGGAGAGAGGCAGCCTGGTGAGAGAAGCTTAAAGAGAATTTAATCTTTTCCTTAATGTGACAGCAGCATTTTCTGCGAAACTACCATCATTACTAAACTGTTGAGCCTTGGTGTGTGTGTGTGTGTGTGTGTGTGTGTGTGTGTGTGTGTGTGTGTGTGTGTGTGTGTGTGTGTGTGTGTGTGTGTGTGTGTGTGTGTGTTTAAGCATCCCATGTACACACACATGCACACATACACGCCCTTGAAAGCAGACATTCTGCAGGAGGATAGAGTAAGTGTGACTTCATGTGTCGTCTTAAGCGCACAGTGAGCAGCCGATGTAGGTCAGGCGTATTGCAAACTGAGTCCCTGACTGTTCTCTGATTTATGCTTGAAACCAAATGCTACCGGGGGGATTATACAGAGACAGTGGCAGGCCACCCTCACACACACACACACACACACACACACACACACACACACACACACACACACACACACACACACACACACACACACACACACACACACACACACACACACACACACACACACACACACAAAATATGCACACCATCACACACAAAAGGGCCTTTTGAATCTAGGTCAGCCAAGCGGTGGAGAGTGTACTGACCTTTACCGCATACGAAACGACACACATTACCTGAGAAAAAAATACTACAGGTATAAAGAAGAAACACGTGAGGGTGAGAAAACACATGACAACATGACATCAACTTTGATCTTTAATGTCTACCTTCAACTCCAAATGTATTAGATTCACTGTCCTCTGGGATGGCACCACGACCTTGCCATCAATCTCTCTTTCTCTCCGCCTCTATGTGTAAACTGCAGAGGCAGCATCATATGGCCGCTGGCAGCTTCCATACTTTCTCCCTCTGCTCAACAAAACTGCTGAACTCCTGCCAAAGAGAGAGAGAGAGAGAGAGAGACACACACACACACACACACACACACACACACACACACACACACACACACACACACACACACACACACACACACACACACACACACACACACACACACACACACAGAGAAAGGCGTCCAGGGTTCCCATCTGTTTATGGTGATGCAGTTTTTTCTTGTCAGGGTCTCTGTCTGGTTTGTATGTTTGATCTCATACGTTGGTGTGTCCATCTGCTTGTGTTTACGTCACTCTGTCTTTTGGCTGTGGAGTCAGCGGCTTCAGTGTCTATCTGTATTGAAAATCACTGGTACGCTTCTTCCTATGCAGGTATGATGTATGACTACGTCTTTTGTATGTGTTGTGAATATGATCGGTTTCACTTCAACACTGCAATCGGCAATTAAATTCCCAGAAATCTTGTCATCTGACATCTAACACGTGTGCAACACCACAAGCCATTCTATTGTCCTACAAACTAAACCACAGCTGAAGGTCTCGTCCTATTACATTTTCAGTACAAACATTCTTGTTTACCATCGGGTGTGATTCAATAATCAATGGACCTGATTGGCAAATTTGGTTTCAGACCAAATGTACAAGAACGAATAGTCAGTGTGCGGTTGGACAAGATTTTTGTACTGGAAGCGTTCTGGTTTCCGGTTGTAGTCATAGTAGTATTGATCAATCATATTCTAGCTTTGGCTTTGGTTGAATTCAGGTTATCAGTCCATGTGGAGAGCAAAAGAGGCGGAACGCATTGGCCGAAATGCAATCTGGGGACCCACTGGCTAGCGTGTGGTGATAATTTAGATTTTAATTGGTTTAAAATCAGCTATATAGACTGGTAACTTGTGGAACAAGTTGATAGTACACGTTGTCTCTAATCTCAAGTTGCTTGCTGCACTGTAAACAAGCAGCGCACGGAAAAGGAAGTCTTGGCACGGACATCCTCTGCTACACTGAAACCCCAGTAATATTGCCCCTATCCCCCAGAGCGCGATGGGCTCTGAGATAGGCGTACAGTAGATTGTAGAATGAAGAGCAGCACATACTACTGCAAACAGCTAACTAGGATGCTGTGTGCTACAGTGACCAACCACAGTATTAATTTTCCAATCTGGTATCCTCTCTGACTTCTTCTGCAATACTTGACATCTTTTCCACAAGTTCTGAAAGGATCAATTTGGGTCAAAGTTCAATTTAGTTTTTTTAGCTTTCTCTCTCAAAACTTATTTGACGCTGTGCTCTATTACTCAAGACCTATTTTAACTTAAACAAGCTTTAGGTTGAAAAACCCAAACAAGCTGCAGCTAAGACTTGCTGTTCCATATGTTTTGGCAACTATGTGCCTTATTCAGAGCTTTCAGCTTTGGAATAAAGTCCAAGCTGTATAAATAACATTGTCAAATGCTCCTGCCTTTTTTGACAAGTTATTAGTTTTTACCTGTAGTTGAACTTTGGCCGCAAAAACCTATAGGGAAAATCAGCGTAGTGCTCGACACTATGACTCGCTCAGCTGTCCAAGAGAGCACAACTGTTCTCTCCAGTGGAAATAATGGCCTTGCTGTGTGCACTGCGGTGTAAAAGTCCAGAGTCAGAATATAGCATTGTCATACACTATGTGAACCTGTTAGTGGCTGGTCTGACAGCAAGTTTTGGACTGCGCTATCAAATTTAAATTCATCAATTCTGATTCTCCCTTACGTTACGGACAATCAAAGGAAAATCTGCTTATCAATGATGCAAATTGGGAACAAAACAGTCTGCAGTGCAACCATTTATGGTAAGTTCTTCTTTACCAGAGCCCCACTTTGAGATTCATGCTGATAAGAAATGTGTATTTTTATACAGAAATCCTGCCTGGAGCAATTTAAAGTTTTTTTTATAAAGAATTGCAAATCCTAACTTTTTTAAGACTATGCAGATTTGCAGTCCTCCTCCCTGATCTGAAAAATACTAAAATTGGAAATATTTTAGATGCATAAGCCTTAATATGGTGTCTCAATATCTTGCTGACCACTTTCCAGCAAACATCTTCACTGCTCCCACAGAGAACACCGCCCGAAACTGAACACAGACTCCAAACCACATCATGATAAGATTTTCTGTTTTACCCTCAGTCTGCCCACAACCTCTGAAAACCCTCCAGCATAATCAATGAGTCAGTTATTTTCCCTCTGTATTCTCAGTCGAGCACATTAAGAGGCATTTGTGATATTCCCAAGGAGTGAAGATCAAGGCTAAGAGCTTATCCACCTCCTGTTCGCCAACCGCACATTTCCCATGACAGCCGGTGGAAGGTAGAGTTTAAATCGCATTATTCTCTCTCTGATCTCTCCATCTCCTGCGGGCCGAAGTTTCATGTCCTACCTACAGTACAGCCAGTTGTATAACTGCTATGGTTGTTGCTAGTTAAGCTGTTTCTGCTCCTGCATGTAAAAATGTGTTGTGTTGTGTGGGTATTATAGCACAATATGGGTGGAGAAGCATGCAAAAAAAGGAATTTACCAATTCATCTGTGAATGTCTTCTTATGGTATGTATTTTGCATATTTTGTGTTTGCGTTGATTCATTATATGTCTATACTCCTCTCAGAGGAAGGGAGAGGAAAAGGTTGGGTAGCAAGGGAATGAGGTCAGCCTCACACACACACACACACACACACACACAAATGTACACGCTTTTTCTGTATGAATAGAAAATGCTTTCACACAGTCTCTCACACACACAGAAACATCTTCATTTCTTGTCTTGCTGCTCTCTAATTTCAACACTGAGGTCAAACCCTCACATTGTATCTTTCCTCCATCACTCTTTCTCTCTCCCTCCGTCTCATCCTGCGCTCACTCTCTTAGCCATTCACATTTCAGACATCCCCTCCATCTCCTCTGCCTGTCTCACTCCCTCGCATCCTGGCTCCAGATTTAAACCTGTTTGTGGGCCACAGAGGATTCTGTTGCAGGAAGTGCTGCCTGAAGATTAGAGGCTGTGACTGAAAACCACCCTACGTACACCTCACCACTGCTTGTTTCTCAGCTCTGAACTTTCATACAAACTCTGCACTCACTCTCTTTGCTGTGAGGCGAAAAGTATCACACAATCTGTCTGATGTAACATCTGTTAGAGTGCGCCTCACGTGAAGTAACGCGCATAAGCAGTTTTATAGTGAAATGGATGATTACAGAAGTGCAGTGGAACGGAGATTTGCATCACTGTCCATGTTGCAGAGTGCAGGCATTCATGTTGGAATCTTTAATTTAATCTGTTGGACTCTTCCATTTAAGACAGTACTGCACCCATTTATCATTGCAATCTTCAAACATTGAATGGACAGTTTTAAGAAAAAAAGGCAGCAGAATCAAAGATATCCTCTTTTTCATTCCACACATTTTTCTTCCTTGTCAAAGCTTGCAGCATGCAGGGCCGTTCTCCACCCAACCACTAGATGTCCTCAGACATTCTCACCTGCCCTAGTCACCTGACTCTCTCATTCACCTGCTCACCTGTTTCCACTTCTCATTTCCACTCACTTCCAGCCAGATTCTCATGATGCTTCAGCCCAGTATCACAGGGGTTCGTGAAATATGGACGAAATTGAATCTATTGGTTCATTATCTTGGACACAAATTGTCTGTTTAGCTCAGCACGAAAATAAAGCCAATGGAGAGTCAATTAGGATCATTATTCGTGGTGGAGACACAAATTAAATGCATCCACATTACTTCATAACAGTTGGAGTAAGTGACGTATTTTTAAAAAAAAACACTACTTAGGGCGGGCGGGAGCTGAGGTGGACGGGTCCAACAACCAAGACTGTGAACCAGGAGACTGTGAACAAGGAGACTGTCAACAGGAGACTGTCAACCAGGAGACTGTCAACCAGAAGACCGGTTTTTCAACACCTTGCTGTTGCCTAAACCTAACCATTCAGGGATTTGCTGCCTTAACCTAAACCCAACCATGATGTTTTTCCTTATCTAAACAGGCCCTATTATGCTATTTTCCGGGTGCATATTTGTATCTCAAGTTACAGTTACAACATGTTTACATATGTTAATACTCATAATCCGCCTTGTTTTTCTCATCCTGGCTGTCCTGCAGCACCTCGTTACATTACATTACATTACATTACAGTCATTTAGCAGACGCTTTTATCCAAAGCGACTTACAATCAGTAGTATATTACATATCATTCACCCATTCACACACTGATGACAGGCTACCATGCAAGGTGCCACCATCAGACTCTAACTAACATTCATGCAACATCCAGTCCACACCGATGGCAAGCCTTCGGGAGCAACTTGGGGTTAAGTGTCTTGCCCAAGGACACATCGACTGCCGAAGCCGGGTATCGAACCACCGACCCTCTGATTGGAGAACTACCTTGCTCTCCACTACGCCACAGCCGGCCCTCGTGTCACCCTCTCTCTGAAACGCTCCGTTGTAGCGCTTGCTCCTCCCTCCAGAAAGCAAAGTATGCTCTAATTGGTCAGCTGGCCCGCTCTGTTGTGATTGGTCAATGTTTCACATTTAAAAAAACTCTCTCTCCAGAGCATGACAAATGAACAATAGCTCACAACAGGTATTGAACCAGACTGATGACTTAACCACTATACCATGGTGTATATAACCCTCAGCTCTATCTTTTTTTATGTTTGAGTGCGGGCCAAACTAGCTGGAGAGTTTTACGTGACTTCTGTTACATTGTGATCTCACAGAGTTACAGAAATGAAGGAGAGAATTCAATCGAGCCATTTTTAGCCAGCTCAGGAGCAGTAATTCTGAGGGAGAGGGTAACTCCTTTTAGGCGTGGACCTCAGGTTTTACACTCTACGGACCTTTTACATGTAAAAAAATATATATAACACACTAAAGAAGAGGGAAAAAGTGGAAAAGCAAAATAGGGACACTTTAACAAAGTGATTTTGTTGCCAAAACCTAAGTCGTCACGAAAAGAAAGTCATGCCGAGTGACACGAAAAAACCCCGCAATTTGCAGAACAAGAACAACTTATTTCTTGACTATTTCACAAATTGCCGTAAGACTGTGTTGGATGCTTACACCTTTGTATCAAACTATCTGAACCTGAGCTTTATCCTGTACCTGCTTCTGTTTTTGCTTTTGTGGACTGCTTTTGTTTTTGGACATGCTTCCTGTTTGCTGCCTGTGATGCCCCTTGGATTGCTTTGTTTCGACTGCCTTCCTGTTGCCAACCAGTAGGTATCTTCCTGACTATTGCCTTAAGTAAATTTCTATTCATCCTACTGTACCTTCTTGACCTGCTTTATGCAGCCTGTTTGTCTGCATTTGAGTCCTCCTCCCTTTGTTATATAGAATTCAAGACACCACTACACATCTGGATTGTCTATTTCTGGTTCATTAACCTTCATTAATATCTCAGTCATTATTCATCTCTTTACCTTATGCTCTCTCATTCTCTCCCCTATTTCCTTATAACAACCTTTACTGTCTCATTCCCCTGGTTTCACCCTCTCTACATCCAGCATCTATTCCTGTTTTCTGAAAACTCACACATTCACAGCTAACACCTGCAGAGTCCAACACTTCAACAACTCACTGAGAGGATTTTATAAAGAGGTGAAATAATATGGAAAATAAAGAAATGGGTACAGGTTGCAGTGATGAGAGAGAAGAGAGAATTGTGAAACAAATGACATAACTCCTCTTAAGGTTACATCCTTTCCTCTTGTTACAAGAAACTGTGAAGCAAATGCACGCACACACATACACACACATGGATCAAAGCTTCTCCTGGCACAAACCACAGGTGGTTTTGTGTGAGATGATATTCAATATTTTGTGGACACTCCGACAAAATTTCCAAAACACTTGTTCTCATTACTGGATCTCGATGACAGCTCGGAAAGCTTTGCAAGTCTTCTTTAATGTCAGTTTTAGCACAACTGTAGATGAACACAGCTGATGTGTGGTATATTTACAGGCCTTGTACAATACAACTAAGGCCCCCAGTGCTCTTGCCTTATATGGTATATAGGAAACAGTTGTGCGGGATACCAGGGGCCGAAGGGGCCAAAGGCCGAAGGGGCCAAAGGGCAAATGTATAAGAATATCGGAGCCCCATACAAGGTCTTGACTTCAGCCCAAATGTGAATAACATGTACAAGAATATCGGAGCCCCATACAAGGTCTTGACTTCAGCCCAAATGTGAATAACATGTACAAGAATATCGGAGCCCCATACAAGGTCTTGACTTCAGCCCAAATGTGAATAACATGTACACTATATAAGGAGGTGTAAGAGCTCGAAAGTCAGGGAACTCACAGATTCGACTCGAGACCTCCGGGCGCTCTAGACGTCCGTCATGACATGTGTTGCTTGTTTGTAATAAACTTTACTGTACCAGCAAGAACAGTGTCCGCGGAGCATCCTTTCTCATCACTTCAACAGCACTGTCGCATGAAAGATACGACAGATGTAAACAGATATGGCTTCGTCAAAAGTCCTGCTCAGGGTAGCCTATTAAAATCCTGTTCTTGGAGATAAGACAAGAACAGTTGGTTTGAGGAGGGAGAGAGCGTCAGCAGGGCCAGTGTCGTGGCACATGTTCATGTCAGAGGGAGCGCGCTGAAATCACTTATCAGGAAATTTAGTTATGGTTAAGAGGGTATCGTCTAATTAGAGAAACTATGAGGTTCTGCTTACAGAGACCTTGTGTACACACACACACACACACACACACACACACACACACACACACACACACACACACACACACACACACACACACACACACACACACACACACACACACAAAGTAATTGACCTTTTTATGCTTCGTCAGCTTTTCTTTCTACTCACGATGCATGTCTGTGCTTCAGTCCTAATAATAAATAATCGGGTCAGTGAGTGCAATTCTAGGACACAGAGAGTAAAATAATTGTGGTAATAGAATCAATGTGTACAATGTGTATCCTATGCTTATTGTCAATGAGTTTTAATTTATTGAAATTTCTCATACATTCAATTACAGTAGTTTCTTATCGTGTGAACAAGTCAGAATGCATGATGTTCACAGAAAATGGCTCATTGGGTTCAAATCCTGTCTCCTGGAAGTTAAATTGATATAAAACAGCTAATATCTTTAAAAGGAAATGTGAAGCTGACTGGTTACATTTTCTATTCCCATAATGTTGTCAATTATCATGTCTAAATATGTTTCTACTGAACGTATTAGAAAAATATTCACTGACAAGGTATCTAATTTATTCTCCGCCAAAATATTCAATGTGTTAATCCAATATTTGTTGGCATGCTTTAGGAGTCACAGGTGGATATCTGTTAAACATTTTATTCATCTAAAAATGGAAGAAATATGCAACAAAGTCCTGGACCGATAAAAGAGGTCAACTAAACTTTGCTAACTCAACATAAACTGAATAAAACCAAGCATACTAAACTGACCCAATAAACTGAATACAAAAGGGAACAAATGGCTGATCAATTGATCAACTGAGCATTTCTGAGTGGTTTCAAGTGGTAACACAAAGACAATCACTACCACCTAAACTACAAATAGTCCCGTCCCCCCCCCCATCATGTGCCAGGTACTTGGTACATTCTGATTGGTCACTTCCTGTATTTAAGATTTCTGCTTGAGGGGCCTCATCTTTTGCTCCACCCTGTCAAGATGTCCCTCCAGAAGCAACAACCTGCAGCACCCTCAGCACTGGTAAGTCCAAGGAAACCTAACAACTTAAGGCTAACTTAAAGACAATCTAAAGTGTGATTGTACACAAGTTGACTAAATAAGCACCTAACAAATAGAAACTTATTTACTGCCAAGAATTGTGAAAATTCTGTTAGTAAAGGCTGAGTATGATGTGCGAAACAAAAGCTCTGCGTCACCGTTTCTCTGTTGCATGAGGTCAAGAAGTCAACAAACTCAATGAGGAGAAAATAAACTTTAAAGTGTACACTACAGAAAACTCAGGTGTATGCTGGAGGGTCACTGGCACCTAAAACAGCTGTGTAGCAGCAGGGGCGGCCATCACAAGGGACTACAGCATTATTTAACCTTTGTGTGGTTATGCTTAGCCACCAGCAGCATTTTGTTAAGTTGAGAGAAAGATGGTTTTGGTTTAATATAGAGAACGTTTGCTGCTGCAGTTTTTTTTAACATTTAACTGAAAGTAAAATGATCTTGTTGCCTGGACCTCATTACAAAGGCTGAACTAGGAGGCTGGGGATTTTACCATTAACTAAGTCTCTTGCCCCTGCTCGTAAATGACATGCCCAAAATAAAATAGTGTATCTCTTTAACTACAATCACTATTTAAATAATGTTATCATTATAAAGTTTATTCTTGAGATTTCTGCGGAGGTTAAAGCATTTGTATACATGGCACTGGGTCAGAATTAAGATTGAAAACCGCATCAATAAATAATTTCATTTCCACCTTGTTAACCCTGTTCAGAGTGATTGATTCTTTTGGAATGATGCAGCCCAAACGCTCTAGAAAACCATATCATGACATCTGTGCACTGACTGATTGTAATGAAGTGAAGCAGAGAAAAGACGGAGAGGTTTTAGTAGAGGCAAGGAGGAATCTTCAAATTGGCCAATTAGATGCTTTTGGTTTACATTTGAAAAATTTCTAAGGGTGATGGAGATGACATTAGTTTGGCAGGTATATGCTGATTAACTCAAGTATTAGACAAATTCAATTTTGAACTGATGTGGAATGATGTGACGATTCATTTTTGAGGGGACGTTAAGTTTGGAACCAAATTAGATGGAATTCCATCCAGAAGTTGTTGAGACATTTCACCTCAAACCATGAATGTAAACCTCATGGCGGTGCTGGAAACCTGTCACTACTATGTCTGCAATCACATGAGGGAGCCACATTGTTGCACAAGGTGACATGTTTCCTTAATACTGTGTATATAACATGTTGCACTATAGTTTAGTTTGAGTTAATCCCAAATGTACTGTCCTGCTGTCGTAAATAAACACCAGTGCACCATGAAAATAGTCTACAACAAATACACCGTTTTATCCTGTTTGTGTAACATTTTTAGAAATTACTTAGCCTTTCAATAAAAAAAGGGAACTAATTAGATTTTCAGCTTTACTCTATTTAGAGTCTTCAGCAGCAACTAATGAGCTTGCTGAGTGCCACAGACAGACTGAGGACGTCAGAAAATATTGAGAGATGGACTAATGCATTGTTGGTTTTTGTCTTTTCATGGATTTTGTTGGTAATAACAAAACTATAGAATATGTGCTGCCTTATCCTTTAAGACAAAATGTGCTGACCATACAGACTGCTATAATATTTTTCTCAGTGCGATGTTCATATACTTTATCCCCAATTTTAGCTCAGGCAAAGTAGAGAAAAGTTTACATTTACATTTTATGTTGAGCCAAATTCAGGCCATTGATGGATATTGCTGATCATATTTTGCAGATGTTTAGCATTGTGAGTTCTGTTGAATACAACATATTTTATATTGCACTAATGACAATGGGAATCTCTCCTATAAGAACATTGTTTACCTCTTAAGCCCAGAAGGTACAATAGGGACACCGGAAAGCCCCAGTGCCGTCTCTGTATAGTTTGCCTGCACAGAATTGATTTCTAAATGCGTCAGCAGAGATGGGGGATGTGTGCCAGGCAGCGTGTTGTTTAACTAGCAAGCACATTGTCCGGCCTACCACAGATACCTACAGCAGAGAGTGTGAATGCAGCGCTGGCAGTGATGCTGCGAATAAGCCTGCAACAGTGTTTTGTTACCTTCGGAGAAGGTGTGGGGTTCCATGTGACTGACAGTATGTCTCAGATATGAATGATATCAGAAGATGATTTGGTTGATCACTATCTTCGATTGTCACCAGTTGTCACGGCGCTCGTTGCTGCAGTTAAACTAATATTTCCTTAGATGTAATTTTCTGCTTTGATATGCTGCCTTGCTGTTTTGCCTCAAATGCATTTTCCTCTCTCTCTCTCTCTCTCTCTCTCTCTCTCTCTCTCTCTCTCTCTCTCTCACTCTTTCCTCTCTCCTCCTGCTTGTTATCCTGATTACCTCCACAGCTTCAAAATATTGCAAATACTGGCGTGAAAACGGCTGCTGTCACGCTCTAAATTAGGGAGGTTTGTGCCTACAAGGAAAGAAATGAAGGTGGATGAATAAATACTTCCACACATTTTACCTCTTTCTGATTAATATGAAAATACATGTGACAGATTGCCATGAAACTACTTTACAAAATTTGTTTCGGTTTGCTACCGTTTAGACATGCTAAGTGTAGAGATACGTCGTGTTTACAGGAGGCAGTTGTTATTTACAGATGGCTGAATGTTCTCTGAATATCCTAAATTTGTGTTTTGCTCTGTCGAAGGCATGATTTGCATTAAAACATCTCCTGACAGGAAAGTAAGTGACCAACCCCCTCTAACCTTGTACGTATTTCTTACAAAATACCACATTTTAGTGGAGCCTGTCAAACAGAAGCCTGCCTCTCTGCTCGTTTCATAGCACACACTCCTCCGCAGTGTTTGTTTTGTCGTGTTATTAAGACACCATGTTGTTAAGGCTGTTTACTGACATCTGGTAATTGGCTTGTAGACAGGGATGCTGTTATCCTAAAAGTATGTGGGTAAATCGAGGAGGGGATGATGACGTCGAAAGAGCGGAGATAATGATGTTTTAAAAAAATGTTACATCACAGCGTCTCAGGCTGCACAGACTGTGACGGGTGTTTTGCCCTGCTTCGTATTTTCCTCCTTTCCATCATCTTTCTGATGCCTCCTCCTGCAGCCTTCACAGACCATCTCCTCCTCTCATATAATCTTCTTCCAGTCAACAGTTGCTGCTGCGCTGAGTGACTCTTTAATGCCGACGTATCATTTTAAAGGGTTTAACTTTGAAGGGGCTGTAGATGGTCAGAAGTTCATCTGTCTTCTGCAGTTATGTTTCAATCAGTAGTGACTCTACGGCTACTTTATTAGGTTCGCCTGTACAATCTACTGCAATTCAATACAAATTCTATATCGGTACAGAGCTTCAGTTTTTTGGTAATATTGTTAACATTTCTTTTTTAATTTTTTATTACTGAGGTCATGTGAAAGATTATGCACTGGAATGTATTATATTAAGAATTTCTTTTTTTTGTCCCCCTATTTACATACATACAGGGGGGCACACACTCAGTTTGATTATCAATATGGTGAGTTTTGATAATTAGGTTCACATTTAATTGTAGAATTTCAAGATCACTGTGTCTTCATTTTTGTTGTCATGACACAAATGTCCTCATCTAGGTTCAACATCACTACAATCCTCACTGACTTTCAGTTAAATGTGACCCATATTCACCATTTCATCTTTGTTAGAGGAGATGATCAATGATTGCATGAAGGTCATTTTGAGTCATACATGTTGCAACCGTTGTTTTTAAAGGAAGTTTGTTGTCTTGGCTGTGAAGAAAAATGACAATATTGGTTGCTTTTTGCAATTAACATTCTCTCATTTTTCTTATATTTAACTGGAACAAGGAATTCCAGAAAACACTGGAGATCCCTCCCATCAGCATAATCTTGTGCTCGTACCAGTGATGAGAGAGACTGTCCTACTTACAACAATTTTTAATTGGCTGCTTTTCATTTCTGCATGTGTTTCATGTCATGCAGCACTGAGACTGAAAACGTTTCCACACAACAGACGCAGAGCAAAATGCAAATGGCATGCGGCTGAATCGATGCTCATCAACGGAAAGCCGAGCAGAAAAGCTGAACACGTGTGTGCACAGACACAAACACACACTCACACACATTTCTCCTGCATATACCAATGCGGCATAGAAGTTGAGAAAATGCTGACACAGCGCGTGGTAGGGGGGAAGCGTGATAATGGGGCAGTGGGGCTGGGTGTGGAGCGCTGAGAAAACGCTCATCAAAGCTATTAGCATGGGCGTGACCTTATTGGTTGCTTTGGCGATAAGCTGAGCTTGCAATGATCACAGCTCTGCAACAGCTCAGAGGAGAGCAGGATGAAACAGCCGTTTGTGTTTCAAACCAGAGGAGAGAGAATGTAACATGCTAATATCAACGCGGTAACATGGTTACAGCATGCTTCTCAGCATACTTGACCTTATGAGTCATTATAAAATGCTGCAAATAAGCTGATTATAATGCATAATAGACATGCACACATAGCAAGTGTTACCAAAAAGTTCAAGTCTCACATTTGGGATTTTGGCACTAGTGAATGTTTGGCATTTTTCGCATAAAAATAACAACAATAGTTCCGTTCCCAACAGGCACGTTTTTAACAGGCACTAGTGAAGATTAATTTATAATAAAGAATTGTTTACGATTAATATTCAAGGCTGACATTAGGGTATGCTAAGTAGTAGTTTTTTGAGGTATCTTTTTGGAACTAAAAGGATGGATAAGTGAGAAGATAAGTCAGTGAGTCAATGGGATTTATCATCTGGTGACCATGAAGCTCTGTGCCAAATTGAATGCCAATCCAAAGATTAAAGACGTCACTCAGTGTTGAATTCACAGACAACTGTTTATATCAATATCCCATGAGCCACCACTCTACCCTGGCCAAAAACATGAGGGATTGCAAGGAAAATAGGAAGAACTGCTCTACATTTAAGAGAGTATGTTTGGTGTGTTAGAGACTGGTGGGACATAGTGAGAAAGAGGAGTGAGGTAAAATCCAGACGTCCTATATTTAGAAGAGGGGGTATTGTTTTCTGTCTGGAGGGGAAAGACACATTGGTTGCCAAACTGAGCGTTCTCAGTAAACCTATCCAAAGTGCACAATTGACCCTTTGATTAGCCCCACACCCCCGCTGCTACTCCGCCATGCCGTCAGAGCTACCACGGAGCCCACACTTTCACTTACTGTACTTCTTGAATAAATATTATATATTTTTGGGAAAACCGAAAAAGCAATTGCAGATAGAAGGGTCTACAATAAGCGTTTGAGGGTACATTCAGGATGTCAAACTTATTCAACAGCATAAACAGGTAAAAAAAAAAAAGACACAAATGGAAGCTTAAGCCTACTGATCACCACATCACCTGTTGATGGAGACAGAAGACTATGAAATTAAGAACAAAACTGTTCCTGTAAAGCCGGATGGTCTTTATTATTTGTTAGAATCATTAAAAAGCAAAAGTAGCTTGTGCATATATTCAGTATACCATTGGTAGCTAGCGTAGCCTAGAAGTGCCAGCAATAGTAAATTATGTGCTAATGTGTTCTGCTAACGTTAGCTGCACAGTTTTTATATAGAAGCGTAATGCTTAGGAATATATATCTCCTCCCAACCTCTCTGGATAAAGAGTATCACTATTACACTAAATTTAACCATGACTAGCTACAAATTCATAAAACCAGCCTGAAAATGATGAAACTCTGAAACAATTGCATGAGAGTCTATTGAGCAGAGCCGGATAGTTGTTGAAGCTTGCCGATGCTATGCTATGATTGGTCGGTCTGCTTTGGGGGGCGAGACCTAGTAAAGGGTCAGTTGCTCAGCCAGGCACATGCAAATCCACACACAGATGAACCCCCCCCCCCACACACACACACACACACACACAAAGATTTACAGTATATGCATGTACAGTATATATTTAAACATATACATATATATATCAACGTTCAACTGTGTGTGTGTGTGTGTGTGTGTGTGTGTGTGTGTGTGTGTGTGTGTGTGTGTGTGTGTGTGTGTGTGTGTGTGTGTGTGCTAGCTCATGGCTGGAGCTCATCACATTATTATGATGAATATTCTGGAGCTGACCTTATCAGTCTGTGATTTATTGCTGACTCCAGTACATTTTTATTATCATCCCCTCCAATCTTCCAGATCTGGTGGCCTGGCACCTCTGTATCTTTCCATCTTTATTTAATGAGGATTCCTAGACTGCACATAAACACCATGATAGAAGAGAATTGCAGAAGGTGTGTGTGTCTGTGTGTTTGTAAAACATAAAAATTCACATATAAATTCACTCAGAGAAGCATGATTGCATGTAGGTGCCATGTAGAGTTTTTATTGTTAACAAATCTGATGCACCAATCTCCATCAATCACAGGAAAGAAAAAGGTCTTGGCTTAGTTTGAAATGACTCCTTTATTAAAGGCAGGAAACATCTGTGGTCATGGTGAAAATAAATCAGCGCTGAAACATCTTGTTGACCCATCCAACCACTACAACAACCTATATATGTGGACTTTGTGGTCCTACCACTACCTCCTCTTTAGCTTGAATGGACTAACTGAACTAGAGGTCTTTGTCACTTAAAGATTAAAAAAGTGCAGTCTTAGGACATTTGCCGAAAGGAATGATGCAGTCATTTTTCTCAGGAGGACAGTATGCATAGGAAGGTGGACTGTGGCCTGCATGTGGTTAGGTTTAGGAAATACTTTGGATGAGCTCAGGATTTTATACTTGAGTCATTTTTTAAAAATATTTAACCTAGACCACAATTTTTCCCCAAACCTCAATCACGTGTCTTGAGTTGCCTACACACAACCATAGAAATATGAATCATGCTATAAGGATATGATAGGGCAAACAAATTAAATGCATTGTCAATATATGTTTTGCAGCTACATTCATTAACATGTTTCCTCATTGTGTTGTTAAAAACATAATCGCATTACAAAAAATATTTGCTGTTGCAAAGTAGTTGCATAAAACCTAATCAGCAGCTATTTGCTATAGAGCATCCTGACACTAGTAGTATTCATGAGTCAGAAGTACTGTAACTACACACAGTTTGGCAGCATCACTGGATCAGGAAACATCTCGGATCGATAGCACCATAGTTTTCCCCTGGCGTGTGTTACTGCTAATTGAGCAAAAAGTAGAAGTTGGGGTAAAAGTTGCGGCAATGTCGCACATGCGGTGTCATTAACATTGATCAGGGACGGCTGTAGTCGATGGCTGAGTGGCACCACCCATGACTCCACACAGTCAGCAGGGAGAATCAATGGTGAGCCGCAGCCTGATGTTACATAACACGGGAGAGATGACCCGTTCTGTAGGAAGCCCTCAGTGTAACCCCAGGAGGGTTTGTTCTGTATCCGTGTCTTAAAGTAGCACTTCTATGTTGGCTGATGAGGCACTGAGTGACAACTGATCCTCATTAACTCTGCTATATTTGTATTTCTTCTCAGAAATGTGAGAACCCAGGGAGCACCGAGAGGGAGCACTGTAAGCCATTACGCCACATTGCTGACAACTTGAATGTAGGAAGCCTGTTGAGTTTTTTTACAAACTGACTGTGATCCAGCAAAGAAAAATAAACAAGACCGGCTGCTTTTCACCGTCTCCGAAAGTCAACAGAGAGCTGATACACAAGGAATTAAAAGCTACAATTGTGTAACTTTATGCCTGAAGGCAGGAAACGTATTGTTAGTCCTGACGCTCAGTTCTTTTAGTTCCCAACACTTGTCTCTCATCTTGATGAGCTGCGTACCTGGAAACAACATGTAGCCTGAGGTAAGCTGGGGAAGCTGTTGGTGAATTTCAAATAAAAACTATATCAATTGGAACAGATGGCTTGTCTGCTTGAATTCAACTTTAATGTCTTCTATAGCGATTTTATTCAATTTATCTATAGGCCACACAAATAATAAATATAATAGACAAGCAAACATTCAAGTAAAATAAAGTTTCATAAACTACTTGGGTCAAAATAATTAAAGCTCAGATATAAAACAGATGACAATGGTTTCATGGTTCTAAACGTTACATCTCAGAAATCCCCATCATCTACCCTTTATATCGTCTCGGCATGAAGGGCAGAGGCTGCACCGCGTCTTCAGGTTGAGTCAGAAAGGCAAGAAGAGAACCGAACATGACGACAGACTCGACTCTCTGACCCCGACATGGATGATGCTTCAGCCAAGTGGGGCCAAGGAGAATAATCATCAAGAAATATATAAATAAACAGGAAATGTTAGCATGGCTGAGACAGCAAAGAGAGCTAACGGCAAAAGAGGAAAGGGTAATGAGCTGCACTGTAAGTAGACCTTGAAATGACCTACAGATGCTGGAGCACAAAATAACATACACACTGTGACATATGTCACTACTGCTGCTATAAACAGACAGACTTTCTTTCCCCTGTATTTGTTGTGACAAACAGAGGCATCAAAATAGGGAAGGACAGAGGATGTCGCATGTGTACAGACTGTAAAGCCCTCTGAGGCAAATTTGTGATTCTGGGCTATACAAATAAAAAATACAAAATAAACTGAAATATAGTATCATAATTGCATTGGAGAGCAAATCAATACAGCATGGAGCATTGTGTCACCCTGTGAGGTGAACGTGCAATTTTCTATAAGGTCCTCGGTTTCTTGCATCCACTTTCTCCAGAATACTTTCTGACTGATGACAGAAAATCAATACCAGAATGAAACCTGGTATTTCTGCACTGGAATCCAGAGCACCAATTCACCCATTTTAGAAATACACACCTTTTATTGACAGATAGATGAAAACATGAGCTAGGTTAGAAGAGATTATTATTTATTTTGAAAAGAAAATGTGATGTGTGAATTTACTTATTTTTTTTGCTAAATGTTCAAAGAAAAGGACTCTTTCAAAACAATTTGGGTACAAAGAAATTCAATAACGATATTTTCACTTGTGAATTGCCTTTCAATCCTCCATGGGTGAATTTCTACCATTTCTTGCTGCAATAATCTTCTCCATGACTGTCAATGTCCCTACACTCATCACCACTCACGTCCAATGCCTGCTTTCCCCTGATTCTGTTCTTGGCACATTTGCGGCACCGCTCTATGGAAGCCGATGTTGGTCGGCCCACCACTTTGTTCCGACTGAAATATCTCAACAACTGTTGGTTGAATTGCCTCGACATTTTGAAGCCACATTCATTGTTGGTCAACTAATTTGGTTTATGTTACTTGCGAAACTATTAACATCTGTATCCGCATCAACTGTATTTTGTGTTTAATTGTTATTATGAAATATTAGCATAAAACACTAATTATGAATTATGAACCAGGCAAACATTAAACCTAGTATTAGTATTGTCGTGTGAGCAAGTTAGCATTCTGACGATAGCATTTAGCTCAAAGCTCCTCTGTGAAAAGCTGTTACCATGGCTGCTGACTTAGCCCTGTTTAAGTATCATGCAATTCTGAGGACTACTATTTCGCAACCCACCATCATCACCATTCCCTTCAGGATGCTTAAGTAGATTTAACTTTTTATAATTCATATGTAGGCTTTACTCCACCACCATCACCACCAGCCTCTAGGCCCTGGAGTATCCTATCCTGTCTCCTACTGTATTGCCATAAAGCTTTGCAATAATTCATCACTCTCGCTGCTGCCATCCTACAGAAATATTGTTATACACTTGATTTGATGTCTCCCTGTTGATACTTTGGAGTGTGCAATCAATTCGACATTATTTCAAATTGCAGAAGATTGAGACAAGAAAGGAGATATGTGATAGAAAAGCCACAGTGTGAGAGAAGCCCCATGATGCTCCTTCAATGCATCGTTTGGAACCACATAAATTGAGGCGATTGAATTGAGCTCTTTGCATCAATACCTTCAGACATGGGGTTCTTAACCGTTTTCTTTTGTGAAACCCAAAAAAGGAACCACTCTTTAAAGCAGCCAATGTCCTGTGCACTGACCCATTCACACATGCAAACCTCGTTATGTTGGCCGTAAAGCAGGCAGGAGAAAACGCTCTGATAAGAGCATGGCAAATGAGATGGCTTTTTAAAATCCATGAAAATATCAAATAGTGCTCTGCTTCTCCCACAATTGCAAGTCTCTAGGAAGTAATATTTTAAAAAAACTTTGAATCTCCTAAACTGGAGCTAGCTTTTTATTGGTGAGAAAAAAACACCCTGAGGGATACAGTTTGCAATGCTGTGTGGATAAACGGAATCAAAATCAGTGAATCGCACAAATGTGTAATACAGCTGCAAGTAGCAAAGAAGACTTTCTACTGTAAATATCAGCAGGGGGGTTGCACTTCTGTCTCCTGAAGGTGCTGTAGAGATAAAGCAGAGACAAAAAAGAATAGATTAGAGTAAAGAAAAACAGAGAGTGAGATTGATAGAGAGTTGGATTCAAGAAGCATTTAATTGCTAATTAATAGGATAATGTTTGGGCTGCAACAAACTGTAAAGCCTTATGGGACCTCTGCAGTGCTCCTTATGGCACTGCCTTTAAACTGCCTTTGGAACACTAATTAATTCACATCCTGCTGCTAATTAATTTGCCACCGCTAATTAAACTGAAAGGCACCTTCTTTTCACCCAGTCCCCTCTGTCCCTCAGCTCCTCTCCTCTTTACAGTTTCCCCATCTTTTTTGTTTTTCGCCTACCTCGATTCAGCGACTCACCCAACGAGCTGCGCGCTCACTCTCCCCACAGTGTCTTCATGGCTGACAGCTGATGCTATTATTGTGTTATATGCCCCCAGCTAAGAGTGAAGCATCTTTCTATTTGTACCTTTAAATGGTTTCACCAACAGGGGGATTGTTAGCAGGATGTCAAATATAATCACTCTCTAAATCCCAACACCACACTCAGCTGATAGGATTCAACCTCTTGTCTCCAACACAGACAATCAACGGCTGCTTACATTGCAAATGGCACCCGGACTAACGCAATACTTGTTTTTTCCTTAAAGATGAAACATTCTGCTAATCTCTGTTCTTAAAAACACAGAGCTTCCGATGACTCACGACTTTCATCAATCCATAATGTGTTTCACTTTCATGCATGTAATCATTTTGTCGGGCGCCATCGCTGAATATTGTGCTTTAAATTATGTCGGAAGCACTGCACTGTGGTTGAACTGTGGGAACAAAGGAAGGCCACGCAAATGAGCATGTGATGCGCGGCTGCTGATTTGTTGATGTGCCATGCGTTGACTGATGGGAAGAAGACAGCTGTGTTGGGATGCTCTGTGATTCTTGCCTCGCTTGGACGAGCTCAGTGCGAGTTTAGTTTAGTTCCCCGTGTGCGCACGCCGGCCTCCTGACCCCTCCTCAATAACTCTGTCATGGAAATGTATAACGTGTCAATTTGACCAAGGCCCTATGAATATTTCCCTTCCCACATCTGCGCAGGAACGAAATGTGCATAACGTTGCATGACAGTTCAACCTCATATGAACTCGAATTGGACAGCTTTTCAAAGAATTGATTAAGTCACGCAGAATAACATGGTCGGTATCATTTATGATTGAAATTACCTTATTATGTCTTCAATTTAGTCAACTTATTGATACATAATGAGCAGCCACAGAGCCCCTCACACAGCACACACATACAGTGAACCGGGGTTATCTAAACATGGGTTAATGGCTGGCTGAGGAGTTTTTCACACAGAGACATTAACATGGCTAACTGTCATCTCAGGTCAAGTGATTCTTAGGCAAACTGTTTTTGCAGCAAAGTAGCATGTCATGTATTTCACAAAGCAAGCAGATCATTGTTTCTAAATGCTTTGTTGCTAAATGCTGATGTGTGCTAACTACTGGCATTGGAAACCATTTCAAATGAACATACATTATCATCTTGTGCTGAGGGGCATTTAAGGGAATATTATACTTTTTTTTCTCAACCTAGGTCAATGTTCCAGAGACTCCAGAGACACTGCTGGGCACACATAATTGTAATAATGTACAAAGCACTGCCTTGAGGTACTTGCACTTATAGCTTTATTCATTTCATGCAATTTTATACTTCTACTCAGTCTTTGAATTACGGGCTAACCAGGGGGGATGAGTTCCCCTGGAATAAATAAAAGTTAATAAGTTAATATTTCAGCAATACATTTACACTAACTAGTTATTTTGCAGTAATGCATAAAAAGTACTTTTACTTGATTAGTTTGTCTCAGTACTTTTACTTGAGTTTTGAATGCAAAACTTTTATTTGTAACAGAGTATCAGTACTTTTACTTTGAAAAGCATTTTAATACTTATTCTTCCACAGGTTTTATAACCCATGATTTTATTCTACACAATCCATGGAACCAACTGAAACATTGACTCTTACTTAACTCCACATAACCTATATTCCCTTATTTTGAGTGAAGCTTTTTTCAAGGTGAATACGCCTTAACAGTCACTCCTCAACACAGAGGAGAACTGTGTGCAACATACATTTGACTCAAATGGTACAGTAGGTTCTCTGCTCCGAAATGAATGCACCTTAAATGTGGATAGGTCAAATAATTGAGTTGAAAATAACCTTGAGTTCATCAAAATGCACCAATGAATCTTCTCATGAGACAGAGACATGTTCAACCTCTCTCTGACCCAAGCAAACTCATAAAACACAACATTGCCACAGATTGTTCACCCATGTAATTGGAAAGTGTTTTACAGCTCATGCAACAGATCTTAAGGATATTTGGAGTTCAAACTAAATGATCTTCCAGAGGATCAGTGGAGTGCTTCCCTGTGCTTTAAATATCCATCCACTTACATCAATAACAATTATGACGATGATTATGACGATAAAGGATTGTGCTGCAGTTCTCTCGGGCTATGATGTGATTAAATTACCAACGACAAAGATAATGAAAGTCATACAATATTGATTACCGCTGAGATAAACCTCTACGGTGCTGGTGTAGAATTTAAGGGCTCACTCTTCAGTAGAGTGTGTAGGTGTGCATGCGCATGTCTGTTTCACTCTGTGTCTGTGGTATTAATACAGACAGTACAATGACCTTGTAAGGGTCATTAATGAAAGTATGGCTCAAGGGGTTAACTGGATGCTAACAGAGACCAAGAGTGTTTGTTAGTGCGTGTGCTTTTGTGTAAAAGCAGATACATGCCACGAATATAAACATTCACAGCATCATAACACCTTCATATGCTCCATATAGAAATGTCATGCGGTGTGAGTGTCTCTGCGTGAGAGCGTGAAAGCTGACAGAAGGTATGTGTGATCTCATAACAAGAGCTGGTATTAAAAGATGTGTTGAGTACATCTTACCAATTCTCATGCAATCTTTCAAATGCATGTTTTGTTGTAAACCTTTTCATCTGTTTCAGGGCTCTATATTGACTCATAAAAGTGGTTGCCAGCAGCTTTTGGTCGCCGGGAACTTATAATATGCTTGGTATTTTTAGTCACCTTATAATTTGAGTAAGTAAAACTCATTGCAATAATATGTCATCTCAAACATGAAAATGGAACATAAAAGGATCAATTCTTTGTAGTTTGTGTTTTGTCTGCTACTTTATAGAATTTGAATCGTAAGTGTTAACAGACAGTTAACATGTCAACCCTCAGTTCCTGGTTAGCAATTATTTTTTTTTATGATGTGAGCTGTTCCCAGTTTGTTTGCTTAAAAATCTGTATCAACTGATGGCAACCAAAGCCCCAGAATGCCATTTCTCACTGCTATGTTGCCAATAGCAACATAGCAACCCTTACTTTAAAGCCCTTTGTTGTATTGTTTTGTCTATTCTGTCTATCTATGTCTATTATTTTATCAATTTTATTGGTGCAATTCATTCCGAGTTTTATCTGTATATTCTGATCCTTTCATGGAAAGTATACGAAGCAGTATGTTTGCATTGCCAGTGAAATAATTATGACTTTTATCAGCATATTTCTTTCATCTTTGGAGATCTTTTCAGATTCTCAGACTAACCATCCTAGCCTGCTCAAACACTCCTGTAGTCCATGTCATCTTAAATGCAATGAATTCCTAATGACTAGTGAAATTACATTTCAGTGTTTGCTCTTTGTGATGTGTGTGTCCACTGAAATCCACTGGGAGATGTGAGGAAAGAGAGTCTGCCAAAAACATCTGCTTTAGGACCCATACGAGTGACAGATGTGGCCTGGGGACATTGTTTTTCACTGGATTTATTTTCAAAAGAGGATATAATCCTTAAGGAAGACCTCAGAGGTAATCACACAAAATACTCTAGATAGTGAATAATTTCAGAGACATTCTTTGTTATTTCCACTTGTACAAGCAAAAGAAAACCTGGATGACCATAAAAAGGCCTGGCGCAGAACTGTGACAGATGAGCTAGCCAAGATCAATTTAACTTGGGGGGGCTCGACATGTTGCCAAGGCTAGGGAATTACGAAGGGACCTCACTGTGGCCTTATGTCCCACAAGGGACATGGAGGATTAAGTAAATTAGGAGTTTTAAGCTTCATTTATGCTTCTGCATTAATGGGTTACACCATCCCTACGGCAGCAACGTTCGACAATTTAACAGCACCACAAACTACATCCTCCAAAATTACCATACAGTGCATAACCCTGCTCTGATCAGGAGCTTTGACGCCAGGGCAATTACTGCTACAATAATGGAACCTGATATGCTGTTGTAGCAGTGCCGTGTAAATGGACTCGTGGCATGTAATCTTACACAACCCCAGGTGAGTGGCTACTGGGGTCAGATTGAAATGTCTCGGGACAGGTGTATTAAAGAGCAGGTAATTTGTGGACACTCAGTGAAGGTTCAGCGTAATGGTGATGCACTGAGCAATGCCTCAAAGTTCAATGGGTTATTCTTAAATTGTCTCTTTTGAATTTTTTTGGGTGGAAAAAAACAATGTATGAGATGTACCATGATTATTTCAATTGGTTTGGAATTGTGTAGCTTGAGGAAGTAACAAATGTAGCTCTCTGTAAGATTTATTTAGATTGATATTGTGCAGAGTCAATGACTGTAAATCAAATCTAATAGTGGAGAACATCTATCTTCCTCTTCCAGGAACAAGGATATTCTCAGTAGCTACAGAACCTCATTTTGATTTAGATTGCTTTTGATTGGTGGAGACAGATTTTGTGATGAACCCATTTCAGAAGAGCTTTGAAATTTTTGAACGGGATAATGAGGTCACTGCAGCGGGCTTTGATGATGGCGAAGAAAACATTTCTGTCGTCGTTCCTAGCTTCTTTGCAAAGTGAGCTCTGAAGGCTAACGAAATTGGAATGTAAAAGAGGAAAGGAGACTACACAATGTAGGAGTTTAATTCGGTTAGACCCAAGGTGGTTTTACTCTAAAACGTCTTCTCTTTTCAAAGCTTACTTACTATATGTGGGAAAAGAGGGGAAAAAAGGGGCAGTTTGTTGTCAACATCAGGGATTTACTGGGACTGCAAAATCACTTGTGGTTCTAATAAATCTGATGCCCACAATGTGCCGCCACGCTGGACTGTTATCATGTGTAGTATCCTGGGTAAGTGCTCCTTTTAAGCCAATAAAAAGAGAAATATCATGGTAGGGTAGCTGAATGTGCTAGACTGGAGGAGTTATAGTTGTGCTCTACCACTATGTGGAGACTACAAGTGGTCTTTATCATTTCTGGACCATAAGAAACAGACATGCTTCTGTTTCTGCTGCTCACTGACACGAGGTGCATGCAAGTTTGGAGCCCAAACATAGCTAATTACACACACGTGGTGACTAAATCAGGACTGTCCAACTGAATTATTAATGGCGGACTTCTCTGAATAAATATTTGAATGGATACAATTAATAATTTTGGCTGATTTTGAATATTTCAGTGCTCAGATTATGAAATCAACCATTAAACATTCTCATAGTTTCACTCCTCTCCAAGGAAGAAAAAAAAAAAGGATTCAGTATCTCAGGCGTTGCCATAAACCTCCTTGACGCAACTTTCCCTTTGAAGAAGTTTAAAGAATCAAACTAAAAGAGGAAGGCTCGACTTTGATACTGCCATCTCAGCATGAACATTTTCGATTAGATCAGGAAAAATATCCTCCCAGAGGCAGTTTGCTTTCCAATATATGTCACGTTTTTACACGCTGTAAAATATATGGGATTTTCTCGAGTTTACAGCCCTGCATGAAAATCTAAAGGTGCTACTGGGCTCTTCGTGGCATGTAGGTAACCGACTGCACATGTTGGAGTGCGTTTTCTGTAAGTGTGATAAGATGATAAATATAGAGTTGGATAAACAGCTCCAGGGAGAAGCAATGTAAGATGTATGGTGATGTCATCAGCGGTACTGGACCATATATGAGTCATCCGCAAGTTTAGCAGCCTCGTGATGAAAACATCAGCCCTAAAATAGGCTAATCCACTGAAATCCACCAATTCAAACTGCGCGCACACACATAAGCACAGACACGTACTTAAACCACAGTGGTGCCTGCATAGATAATTTTAGATAAACTAGGGATAAATAATGGAATACTACATGTGCTAATACATGTGTGAATTATTGACCTTAAGCTGTAAAGTTATCAAACATGTTAATTCAAAGGCTTTACACTCCCATGTGTGCGCGTGCATGCATAGATCACTGAGCTGCAATAAAAGCCTACTGGATTTTACAAATCCGCTTTGTGTCACAAAACTTTAGAAGAAGAGAGAAGGAGCGAGTGAGGGCAAGTTAGTGTCTCTGCAATAACAAGGTCTCCTTACTGCAACTCTATCCAACTCTCATTTTCCGTTTGGATTTTACCATTCCCTCCATTTATATCTCCTTAACATGTCCTGACATCATGGATTATTCAGTGAGGTTTCCAAGCACAGGCCTGGAGCCCAGAGGATCAGGGGGCTCCTGTGTCAGAGCAACAGTGTGAAGTTAACATTATCATTTTTATCGACATTCAAATTTATGTTTACATTTCTAGTTGGAAAGTCAATCAAACAAGGCAAGGCAGGATCTTCAAATGGTTACAAAGAGATACAAAATGACTACGGAGATGCAAAAAGACCACAAAGACAAGCAAATCGACTACAGAGAGACAGACTACAAAAACATACAAAAGGACATTCAGAGTTCCAAAGCGATGCATAACGTTTACAAAGAGATGTAAAATTAGATTAAATAAGAATATAATAAGGTAAAAAAATGACAACAAATGCACCTAAATGTCTACAAAATTTCACAAATCATCACAGAAAGTCTTTTTAGTCTGGGAGTTCTTGCTCTTTCTCAGTTCAGAGAGTTTGGGGGACTTGCACATGTCTGTTCCCAGGGTTCCACTGTCTCATAATTGGACAATGCGTGACATTTATGCACCTCCTTTTTTTTTTTATTTGCTCTTTCCTCCAGCTCCTTTCCTGCCTTATTGTTCCACCACCAACATCCTTTCTTTGCTCACCTTTGGGTAACCTTTCTCTGGTTCGCACAGTCCCTTTCTACATTCCTTCTCTTTCTGAGGACAGATCTCATCTCTGACTGGCTGATTGGGTTACTGCGGCTGTCCCTGTCGACACATGCACACGCACATGCACACACACACACACACACACACACACACACACACACACACACACACACACACACACACACACACACACACACACACACACACACACACACACGTACACACATTGGATGGCTTTGCAGGGGACTGAGACTGCACTAGGATGAAACGGAGACAGACAGCTAATAATGACATGGACCTCCCACTGATGTCGGATAATCTTCTACTGGTGACTGCTGGCTGACTGCTCGACTAGTTATCTGGCCTTGTTCCTCCTTGGTGCTCTGGTTAGCTGATTGGTAGCTCTCTGCCAAATCTTGCTTATATCTGACTGATTTTCATCCGTCCATCATCTATACCCGCTTATCCTGTGCAGGATTGAATGGGGATAGAGCTTTACCAGCACACACGTGAGAGAAGTGAGAGTATGGAAGCATGAGTCGAGTGCTGCAGATGATGGCAAGGAGAGACTTTCTTTGGGAGCGTGATGGATAATGAATGATAACCCTCATTATGCTGTGTCGTCAGGTTCGTTGACAGTTTGGCTGGATTGCTGATGGGTTCAGATGACATTTTTGGTGATAGAGTGAGTGTGTTCTGGGCCATCATTAAACTAAATGGCTGTTTGGATGGCTGACTGACAGGAGTGGATAGGCTGGTTAACAAATGGATAAAAAGGATCATCAATACTTTAAATACATTAGCAGCGGTCATTGATCCACCCTCGGAAGGGCATGTGGGGTAAAATCTCACTGGAGTAGATTACAAAGGAACATAGAAAAAAGAGAGACATGATATGGAAATAGAGGAAACACTATACACTTGATGTAGGATCACTCCAAAGTTATGCTTTCCATAATAAACGGGAAATTTAAGACACACTATAGATCGTTTTCTTCTTATATCTGTCTGACCCACATTGTCTTACAGAGAGGTTAGAGCAGGGCTCTCCTTTCAGAGCGGGCTTTTTTTCTGTCCGACACAAGGAACAGACAGGGTGAGACCTTTGTGTGCTTTCTTTTGATAGAAGAAGAGAGAAAGCTGAGAGGGTTACAGACAAAGAGGGATCGCAGTACAAAAAGTGCCACAGATGGGAATTAGACCCAGCTGGCCCACATGGGGAGGGGGATCCATCTGCAAATGAAACTTTTATTTTTAAGAGAGCTGCGATGATGAGAGCCTCAGAGCAACCTCCAGTGAGACAGCGTTACTTTCAATGACTTTTTTATTTTTATCTTTTAACCTTTGAGATAATATTAAAAAAGAAATCTGTACTTGGCTGGAGTTCTTCATTACCATATATTGTCAGCTAATTTCTACCAAAGATTTATAGGGATTGCAGAAAAACCTATGGGACGTAACTTTCAATGGCCTTATTTTGAAGTAATAGTTTTTGGTCATTTGCTGAGAGTTGGATGAGAGGATTGCTACCACTGTGAAAACTGTCCACTTAAGATAAAGCTACAGCCAATCAGCACCCTCCAGTTATAGTCTCAATCGCTGGTTTCAAGTGTTCTGCAGTACATCATTGTGTTCATTTGGTAAATTATGGTCCCAATTAGAGAAAAAAAGAATATTAACCAGGGTATGTTTAGGGCGTGGCTACCTTGTGATTGAGAGGTCGCTACCACGACGTTGTCCGGTCAGGGGTTGGTGTTTTCATAAGAGCATCAGACTATTATAAATTCTATGCCGTTAAAATCTGTCTTGATCCTCCTCTAGGGAACACAATGTCTTTTGTTTGTGGGTGAGTTTTTGTGCTTAGGGTTGCGTGAAAGTCTTAATTTGTGTGTGTGCCAGCTTGGAATCAATTGCAGGTATAGAATGTCTGACCTTTGCAGTCAAGGACAAGGTTGTGGGAAGGCATCGGCTCTGGACAGGGCTGAACATAGACTCTGTATAAGAAGTGGAGGTAGTGACCATGACGTCACATACTGGGTTGTGGACTGCTGTTTGGAAGCATTGAGTATGGCAATTTGTCCATTATCATCTTTGTTTTTGGGCTTTTCCCATCTTGTTTTTGGTCATTGCCATCTTGACTTTTTGGCTGTTGTCTTGTTGGCTTTTTGGCCGTGGTCATCTTGTTTTTTGGCTATTGCCATCTTTTTTCTTTTGGCCGATGCCATCTTGTTTTTTAACTGTTGCCATCTTGGCTCTTAAGCCGTTTCTATCTTATTTTTTCCAACCAGAACGGACACGAGAGGGTGGAGCCCAGAACAATCGATTGCTGATTAATACAATTTTAGGTGACCAAAATGTTACAATAACCTTTCATAAACTGAATGTTTACTGAGGTAATAAATCAAGTATGAAATAGGGTAATTTTCTCATTGACTTATATACAATCTGACATCTATTTGCCTCCTTGCTGGCTATTAGAAATAATACAACTCAAAGGCACTTCCACAATTGGTTTTACTGGTCAGCCTGCAGGTTGTGCAGTGAATCAAAAATCCATCAACCCTACAAATGTCATCAAACTATAACTTTATCAATGTATTTTCTTTTTTTTCATTTGTTTTCGGTTAGTATCTACTTTATTGCTTTCAGACTTTCTCCTTAATGACTCCATTTTGTTTTCAAGGCCTTTCCATTATTTTGAATTCCTTCATCCTTCCTCTTTCGCTCACTCTGTATTCTCTCATGGCCTTGTCTGAGTTACACTAGCATAACTCAATCCATTTTCTTTGTGCTGATCTCCACCCTGGACAAATCTATACTGAGTGACAGTCAGAGAGTACAGAAGTGATGAGCAGCCATGGCATGCGGATAGAAGGGACATGGAGCGAAACAAAAAAGAGTGGGAGTGACAGGCATGCCGTGGAACAACACATACACTAGAATTTGAGAGACAATGGGAGACAGTTTGATGAGAGCATCGGAAGATGAGGTGAGAGATTGAGACATACTGAGGGAAGGACAAAGTGAAGGTAAAGAGGGGGAAGTGGTTTGAAGTGGCAGCGGAGGCAGCAGGTGACTGAGATGAAGAGGGAGATTGAGGTTGGCTTTGAGGAAACCTAGCGTGCTCATCCTCCCTAAGTTTATTGAAGATGTAATGAAAGAGGAGTGGAGAGGAGAGGAGGTACAAAGAGAAGAGGAAGATGGAAAGAAAGTAGAGGAGAAAAGAAGGGCATGGAACAAAAGAAAGGAGACAAGTACCAGGCAAAGGGGAGAGGTGACAAATGCAAGAAGAGAAGTGGAAAGATTTAGAGCAGAATGTGAAAATCTACTGAATACAGTCACCTTATTTTAGATAAAATACGCTAGAATATGTCAAAATAAATAATACATATGAGGGATGTAAACGAATAGGAATACATTTTCCAGATATGAACAGCATCAGAATCTTTGCAGTAATATCTTCTGAGTCCCCATCCCCCAACTAACCTGTCACCAGATTGTCTAATAAATGTTGCGGCACATCTTCTCAGCAGCCCAGACGCAGGATAAAATAAGGTGGCATTCTACGGATTCCTAGAATGTGGACGATTTTGCATTCGGTTAAAGCAAGTTGCATAAAACCACAGATGTGCTGTTGTACTACAATTATTACGTTTCGTTTTAGCTTAATTATTTAAACACAAACTATGATGTTTTTTCTTACCTTTACTGACTAGTTTTTGTTAAGTTGTTGTGTATTAACACTTGTGAGTATGAGAGGGCATGGTGTGTGCATTTTCAAAGTATGCAATGTGTAAAATAGTATAATTTATGCAAAATTTGTATTATATTTTGGCAGATAAACTTAAACATTTATGTGAAAAGCATGAATTGCAGTAGAAAACAATAAAGCTGGGCTTGGCGATGTGGAGGAAAAACTAAAATCACAATATCTTTTACAAAATACCCATATATCAATATTGTAGGGTTGACAATTAGTGCTTTCACAAAATATTTAGACAATTTAATTTTTGATAAATAGTCATCTGTAATGTGCACATAATGATGAAGTTGATAAAGGGAAATAATAGAACAGCTAGAACAGTATATCTTCCTATCACAATATCGAAATAATACTGATATATTTCCCAGCCCTACTAGAGGACTTCTAATAACTTCTGATGTAGGCCTGCCCACTTTCAGAATATAAATCCTAACAGGTATTTTTCTGACATATGCAGAAGATGGAGATAGAACCTTTTAGGTTACAACCCTAATACTTAGATATCCATATACTATTGCATGAGATGTGCCGGAGAAAGACCATGACAGCAACAGAGTGGAAAATGTGCTATTAGCCAAGCAAAGAGAGAGAGAGCGAGATAGGGGGAGAGAAATGATTTAAGACAGATCACCCATTCGATCTGCGCTCTCTGCCCTCCATCTCTCCCCTAGGACTCCTCCTCTCCATCCATCTCATCCCTCTTTCCTTTCCGTCTTGATTTTCATCCAACACCCTTCGCTCCCCCGTCTCCCTGCCTCTCGGAGCATTGAGAGGCAGCATCCTGCCTTTCTGACGGCAGTAAACCAGTCTTTATTCACCACAACTTTTTTATTTCTATCTCTTAATTAATGACCTGCTTTCCATTAGGGGAAAATGTGCTGAGGACACTTTAATGTCAGACTGCAGGAAGGAGGAGGATTAGCTGATTTGTGGCTCTTCACAAATGAGTGTGAAGTCACGGCAGTGTGTGTCGGCATGCCATGTTTGTGTTCATTTCCTAAGTGTGTACGTGCATTTTTTGACACAACTCCCGATGCACTCTGCCAACAATTTTAAGCGAATTTAGGCCGAGAGGGTTGGATAGAGTACAAACAGCAAGGGAAGACGAGCTGGGGGTACTTACAGCAAAAACAACAACAACAACAAAAAAAGAAAAGGACAGTGTGGCTCAAATGCGTCTGCGGATAGTGTCTGAAAAAAAGATAAAAAGATAAAAAGGAGAGGGTGACAAGCAAATGATAGAAAAGCCTTTAAGCTTTTATGTAAAAGAAGAAAAGTTTGAAAAATGAATATTTAAGATGAATATAATGTTTGCCACTTAAAAACAGAATAAAAGATTAAGCAGCGTTTCCTTTGCTGCTGGTTTTTTTCAGTGTTTTCTAATGAGGTTTGCCCGGTTCATGGTCAGGCCCAGAGGCACTACTTCTCTCTCTTTAAAATCTAGTTCACATTCAATATTATTATCGGGGATTATTCAAAATTCATAACACTTTGATTCTCCATCTCTCACTTCAGTTGATTTCCTGGGAATTTTCTGGGGCCTTGACGGAAGACTATTCCTTCTCTCTTTATATCCAGGTCTAATATGTCTCTTTCCCTCGAAATAGCGTAGCTTTTTCCCTTCCCCTCCTACCTGTCTGCACCTTCTTCCTATCCCCTCTCTTCCTCCTTCTATCCCTCTGTCAGTTCCTATTCCATTTGCTTTCCCCATGTTTCTTAATCCCCCTCCCTTCCCTGCGATAATTCCTATCCTCTTTCCCTCCCCAGCTCCTCTCTGTCAAGCCCTCTCTTTGGCAGCTGCTCCGCTCTCCTCTTCTCTCCTTTCCTGCCTCCCCCTTCCTTTTCTCTTTATCTCACTCTTGCTTCCTACTTCCCTCTTTCTCGCCCTCCATCCACCCCTCCCTTTCTCTCTCTCTCTCTCTCTCTCTCTCTCTCTCTCCTCCTTCCCTAAATCATCCCTTATAGACTGCAGCATCACACATGTTCCAGGCACGCTACCACAAAGACTGGGGTGTGCAAAGGTATTAGTGCGGTAATTACGCACAGGCACGAACGCAACACTCACACACACAGAGATACACACAAAAACATGCATCACCCATGCACACGCACACTGTAAAGGTAAGACAGACTGCAGGTAAACTGAGATGAATGGATATAAAAAAAGGACAGATGACAGGAATGGAGAGAACATGAAGGTAACATGTGTGTTTGATAGTCGGGAGCCCAAAAAAAAGAACGTGGGACAAAACTGGGAGAAGAGTGTCAGTGACACATAATGAGAGACAGAGGAGGAGAGTGAAAGGGAGAGTCAGCAGGCTAGAGCTGCGCTCATTTATGCACAAAAGACATAAGTGTGTGTGTGTGTGTGTGTGTGTGTGTGTGTGTGTGTGTGTGTGTGTGTGTGTGTGTGTGTGTGTGTGTGTGTGTGTGTGAGAGATAGAGAGAGACTGAAAGGGAGGGGAGGAGTGAGTTGGAGAGGGAGGAGTGAAAGAAAGAGCCAGAGAGCGTGTAGTGTACATTGTCATCCAGTCCTGGCAGAGAGCAGCAGTAGTAGCAGCAGCGCGAGCATCACCAGCGGACGGGATAAAAGACGCACTGAGCAGCGAGGAAATAAGGAATACACACTGATGAAGAAGCAACAACAAAGGGAGAGGATGGAATAAAAAAAAAAAGAAAGAAGCATTTTATTGCTTCTCCTTTCTCGTCCCACTTCTGTCTGGAGCATCCCACAAGCAGAGCACCAGTGAAAACACATACATATGATATATATATAAAATTCCTATACATATATATCAAATTATGACTGTTTTCAAAGAAGCTGCAGCCGGACAAGGACTGAATTGACAGCAAAATCCATTGCATCAAAAATTGGGAGATGATATGCTTAAAAACTGTTGAATATTAATGCTTTGAGAATTTTTTTGGTCCGTTTATTTGCTCAGTGGGGGGGGGGGGGGGGGTGAAAGACAAAAAAAAACATAGATGCAAATGGAAAATTTAGGAATAAGACAACTGAGTTGTTGAACAACAAAGAGCTTCTGCTGCAGGCAGTCCTATATTTCCAAACGGGGGCTTCTTTTGAAAGCAGGATTTTTTTTTTTGATCTGCCCTCATTGCCACACGGCTGTTTGGCTGTCGCATCTCCACTTGTCTCTGTCGTCCGAATGGGCTGGGAGAGTATTATTCTGATGAGGCTTTCACAAGTGCGACACTGAAAGTGCAGAGGGCAGTCTGCGAGCTCTCTGACCCCACGCTGGTGTTTCCTCAGCAACGACAAAAGCCCCACCTCGAGCCGAGAGGAAAAGGGGGAGGTAAGTTGTGGGGGAGAGAGAAAGAGGCAAAAAATTATCAAAGAGAGCTTAGAGGGAGATTATGATCAGAGAGTAAACAAAGAGAGATAATCAAAAACTGAGCCAAAAGCAAATCAAGGAAGGAGAGACAAAAAAAAAAACCATCAAAGCCACGATCCATTAAGTGGGACGCTCCACTCTGGTCAAGTCATCCAAGCATCTCTTTTTTTTTTTACAGCTTCTCTTGAGTCGTGGATGCAGCACCGCTAAGACATTACGATCAGAGATTCAGTGTCACAACATCAGCCCCCCCCCCCCAATCCCCCCCCCCTCCCCTCCCACCTCTCTTCTTTTTTCTTCCTCTCCCTTTAGTCTTAGCACTTGTAGGGCAGGACCAAGCGGGCTGACAGACAGAGCACCCAGCTGGTGTCCCGGGTCTGTTGGAGACCCTGGGATCCACACAGAGGAGGAGGGTTCCAGTGGAGTTTTTACGCAGCAGCAGCAGCAGCAGCAACAGGAGCCCCAGCACACAGCGAGGACAAACAGCAATTGGACTCCTTGTGTGTCGCTTAAAAGCTACAGACCGACACTGACAGAGCACTGTCACCAGGGGAATTTGAGCTGTTTGTGAATGTGTCTGTGAGAGAGAGTGTGTGTGTGTGTGTGTGTGTGTGTGTGTGTGTGTGTGTCTGTGTGTGTGTGTGTGTGTGTGTGTGTGTGTGTGTGTGTGTCTCTGTGTGTGTGTGTGTGTGTGTGTGTGTGTGTGTGTGTGTGTGTGTGTGTGTGTGTGTGTGTGTGTGTGAGAGAGAGAGAGAAAATCACGCCTCAGGTGCAAGAGCTTTTGGACTGTAATCATCAAAGGATTTCAGCTTGACTAGAGCCTGGAGCAATGTTTTGAAGAACACTGCACAGCTGTTGTTGTTACCTGTTGGGTTCTTTGGCTAGAAAAAGGAAGGAAATATCCTGCGCAATCTTTCCAAAATAAAATCTCCATATTTAATATCGCTCATAAAGACTGGATCTACACATCTCAAGGAAGGGGGTAACGTTCACCACAGTGGAGCAAGGTGGCAGCGAAAAAGATGCCCACCACAAAGATAAAAAGGCTCCCTTTGAACAGTGACATTGAGAGTAGGGGGATGATAGATGCAAGTTAAGCTCTGAGAGGGACCGACGACTTCCAAAGGAAAACCCTGCACTCTGGTCAGAGTGTTTCCAGGACATCAGAGCTGATTTGACTCCAGCGTTGAGCAATAGAGTTGTTATCCACTCAGGAATATGAGTGCGTCTCTGGAGTAAAAAAGCCTTTCATGTGGGAGCCCGTGACTATCTGCAAGTTTGAGAGGAATCCGCCTGCTTTTTCTGCGAGAGCCGTCAGGAACCAAGAGTTCTCACTTTTCACGGATTATTCAACCGCTCAGCGGGGGAGCTTAGTGCAGGAAATGCCAGAGGCAAGTTCATTTGTAGGTAACACGCCCTCTTAAACAAGATTCCCTCCAAGCCACCGGATTTGGATTTGTCTACAACCGCCTCTGCTGTCTGCTGATGACATATGGCTTTGTGAAAGGTGACATTTGAGTTTTGGAATATTTATCTGCTTTGATAAACACACACCTACACACATACAAACAGCCATGGACTGTGATGTGTCTGTGCAAGAACTTATTCACTCTTGTTGAGATGTGAGATTGTTTTTTTTTTAACTCACTTGTTCCTCTGCTCCTTGATGACAATTTAGTCCTCTGTACCTGTGTGAATTAATAACTCCCACAGCGCTAAGTGAATGCTGTTTTTTTTCTTCCAGGCATGCATATTGTCTAAAACCTCTCTATTCATGGAAATTGCTATCTCAATGATTTCTCATACCTAAATCGCTCACATTTTCAATCAATGACTATAAATTGAAGATCTGGATAAGAAGGATATATAACTCCATTTCTTTGTTTGTTTTTTTAAACCCAGGAGCTTTACTATCATTTAAACTTACACATCGGCATTGAGCCACCACAAGATACTGGAGTAAATCCAAGATGGCCGTCTCCGTGCATCCACTCTTGATTAGCTTCTCCCTGGCCATTCTGCTGGGTTTGACCTCTCTGGGTGGACTGAACTCTTGGCCATCAGGTCAGGTTTCGGCTCAGATCTCTACCAACAACCAGACAACAGAGCCTTCCATGATACCGGAGGCCGCGCTGGCAACCCCAACACCGGACGCAGAGGACAAAACAGCTCCCTCTAATGGTAACCGTTGCTGGGGTTACTATGATGTCATGGGCCAGTGGGACCCGCCTTTCAACTGTAACGCAGGTATCTACCTGTTCTGCTGTGGCTCCTGCTTCTACCGCTTCTGCTGCCAGTTCAAGATCCACAGTTTGGACCAGACTTCCTGTTCCAACTATGACACACCCGTATGGGCAAACACCGGGCGGCCTGCGGAACCCGTCACAGAAGTCCAAGAGGAACCGGACAAGGATCGGACCCACATGATCGTGTATATTATCTGTGGAGTGGTGGCCATCATGGTGTTGGTCGGGATTTTCACCAAGCTCGGGCTGGAGAAGAGTCAGGGAGGACAGACGGACATGACCAACTCAAGGTATGAGCTGAGAAAGGTGGATGCATGGATGATGTTGGGCACAGAAGCGGGAGAGGGTGATGATTCATGTGTAGATGATAGATGTGGTAATGATAAGCAGCGAAATAGATGATGACAATGATAATGATGTTGATGTTGCCAACAGTCATTATGATATTGATGCATTTAGTTTCATAAAATAATCTTGAATTGCTGGCTGGCTTGCTGGATAGGAAAATGAGTCAATCAGCTCATTTAAAAATATATGATAGTGATAGAAGCTTTCTATTTCCATAAATGTCTAAATGTTTATATTAATTCTATACAATACATATGTTTTACATTCTCTAGAATCATGTTTTTCTTTACATCAATAGATTGCTCATTATAATAATATTTTCCAGCTTTACATTGTTGGGATGAGGGAATAAATGAAGAGTTGCAAAGTGTCATTTAGTATCTCTTTTAGCACAGGCTAACGTCCTCCCCACACCTCCAGCCCCTACTCTAAGCTAACGCAGTTTCTCCAATGAGACAGTGCAAACCAACTGTAAATTGTAAGCATCACAGAATAGTCAAATTATTGTACATGATGGCACTTTAGGGCATTACTGATTGAAAATCACACAGAGGGCAAAATTTTCCTACAAATACAACAGTAATCGGACATCTGGCGACGCTGATGCAGAGACCAAACTGATATTGACTCTCCACTAATCTCCTAGTAAGACAATGAACAAACTTCGGCCTTCATTTTCAAAGTAATAGAGCGTGACTGGGATTAGTAAATGTAAATTTCAAAAACTATTACACTGCTTATTAATGAAGAAAAGTACTGAGTAATGCATCACTGTCAGTCACGAACGGAATTAACAGAAAAAACTAATCGGAAACAATCCAAAAATCTGAAATCTCATCTGCATATTCATGTGTTTTTTGCATGTGCATGGCCTCTGTAAATTCCTGCATGTGTCAATGATTCTGCATATGTGTGAGAAGGTCACCAGCTGGTTAATGAATCAAGTGACTGAATCACAGAGGTGACAGTGGGTGTGATGTCTGTATCCATGAGGGAGCAATGGCCAAAGTGATGGAGAACATGAGAGAGAGGACCGGCTAGAGGTCAAGCAGTGGGAGATGGATGTAGATTCCTATGGACTGATGTCAGGGGATAGTAAGGGAGAAGTTTGGGGTAAATTACCGTGCTGTTGTGTGGTGTTTTCTCTGTATCAGTGTAGCCGTTTCACATTGACGGATGATTGATTGCTGTGACACAACTATGACTGTGGCAATGTGTGGCCTCCAGTGAACAATGAGATGGGAGAGGGTGTTTTTTTGGAAGGTTGGTATATTGAGCGGATCTGACTGGAGTGCAGCCAACGGCTAATTCTAGTGCAGAGAACAAGGGTTTGTGTGTGTGTGTGTGTGAGGGGGAGAGGAAGAGGAAGAGATGGAGACAGAGTGTGTGCTTGGTGTGACCGACCAGCCTATCGGGTGTTAAGAGTCGGGCCATGGGGGCTCCTTTAAAACCCTGTCATTACCGGATCTCCTCTCAACCTTCCAGGGGAGGATGAGAAAAAGGAGGAGGATGAGGAAGAGGAGGACAGCGGTGGACATCAGCACTCATTAGTGGTATACTTCACTGAGCCACCCATATAACAATGAAGGCTAGCAGCTCTTGGCACATTTTCTCCCCTGAATCAAACAATCATGTGTGACGCTCTGTACTTGAAAGAAGGAATTGTTTGGGAGATATTTCTGAAATCTGGTGTTCTGTCTTCACCACATGCAGTACATATACTGTTAAAAGATATTCAGCATATATATATATATATAAGTGACATGTGAATGCCTTGAATAAGCAGGGCAGATGTTGTCAAGCGTCCTGCTGTTTGGAACAGGACACTGAAACTCTCCTCACTTGACCTTTTACTTTGACCTTAGAGGATGAAAAAAAAAAAATCCCAGTGAAAATAAAAAAGATAGGTGATTGAAATGCATTATTATTACCAGTCCTCTTTGAAATCAAGATGTTTGTTATGGAGCAATCATGCAGAGAACAATTTATTTGAGAATTAAAAGCGACACATTTGTCACTGAAATTATTTCTGTATTTGCAAATCAGAAATGACCTTCCCCAGTCCTGGCTGAAATGGTGACACACTTTTGTAGTATAAAGAACAACTTTATTGTCAGACCAACACGTTTTGGCTTGAATCCTCATCAGGGTCATAAAACACATCACAAATAACAGTTGAATACGATGGGTGTGAAGAAACTCTTTAAATTGTTAAAAACAAAAATGACAACCAATCTTATACAAAAACATACATATCAGCCATAGGGGCACCGACATATTTATGGGCTGGGTATATGGTCATGTTGCCTCCTGTGAGAAGCTACTTGTGACTATTCATTCTAACAATAAACAGAGGTGGATGGTTTTTCTTTATTAAAAAAAAAGAGCAAAGACGACACTGAAGGCTTTTATCCATGGAGAAGATATCTTTGCTCTTTTCCCGACATTCGGCAAGAGTTTGATTGACACCGAATCAGCACCCTGCTGGCCATTAGAAAGAATGCAAGTTTCATCTGCCTTCTGTCTGCCTTGCAATATTTCATATCCAACATACAAAAGTATTGTGAAAAAAGCTGAATCGTTATGAAAGTGCTTTTTTTATGTACCACCATGGCGTAATCTCAAGGATATGTTTTAACTCATAGGAGTTGACGGATGGAAGGCTCAGTGACAGATAAAACAGAAGAATGGGAGAAGGCTATGTTGGGGAAACAAAGGCATTTACGATTGACTGTGGTGATGTAGTAAAGGAGCCTGTAAAGGAGCCTGTTAAGGGACCGTCCAAGGGAGCATGAATAAGGGAGGGATAGAATGAGTAAGGGAGAAAGTTACAAAAGAGAGAAAGAGGTGCTGATGAGTGAAGGGCTTAGCTGTTGTAATTCAGCTGATTTGCCACTGAGAGCTGTGGATGACTGGTTAGCTTTGTGGCCAGGCTGCATATGTAAACTTTCATGAAAGACATTTTCACTTTGAGGGCTTGTTTTAACAAATTGAGACTACTTTCGACTTCTTTTAGGATGGAACATGACAGTTGTTATTTAAACTGCAGTGGTTTCTGGGTTATTAAATCTTATTTAAAACCTATTTCAAGGTACTTGGAAGTGTTTTCTGACCAGTTGTTGGAAGATTTCATCCTGTTCACTGCTTACAGATTTTTATAGGAGTTTGGTAATCCATATGTGTTCTGTGGGTCTGGGCAAAAACAGCTCTCCCTGAGATATTCTGGGAAAGATTTTTGGGGATTAGGGTGTGGGTAGAGTGAGCAATGTGTTTTCATAACTGATAAATGGTTAGTTATTCCAATCATAATTGTCTTTCAAGACAAAACTTAATTGCCTCAGCACAGTCTCCCTGACAGAAAGAGTGTATTCAGGCTAACACACATCTTAGAGGCAGCACTTTGCACACAAAGTCAGTGAAATAACACAAGTGGAAGCAAACAAAGCAAACAGAGTTGAAAATGTTTTAATTAAGAAAAAAAAGTACCCTAACCTTGAGTTCTATGACTTATTTGTACTGAGACAGAGACAGAAACAGTAAATGAGATGATGTTGCAGGAAAAACAGAAAGAATAGAAGCAGAAGTCATCTGAGTTATAGCTGATTGTTAGTTGTCACCTAAAATGTAAATATCCCAAAAATGCATTCCGTTTTAGATCCCAATTATGAAAAATGAAGTCAGGATTTTGGATAGTGTCACAGTTTCCGTGTAAGAAACAGAAACCTGTTGAGGCCAATATGTGTCCTCGTGTAGACTGGATGAGCCTGGGTCAAATCACAAAAATAAAACAATCTCATTCATTCTCAGCCTGCATACATTTGACAGCGAGACACTTTCACCCAGTTATGAGCGAGAAAGTGTATTGGCTCTTCGTGTAGACCTGTGCGTGTGTGTTTGTGTATCTGCCCTGTGTGTGCACTCAACGAATAAATCCATCCACAAAGCTGTTAAGGTTGTAATGTGCTGAAACCCTGGGTCAGGCAATCACAACAGGCAGCGGTGCAATGATCTATAGCACCAAACACACATGCACACATGTGAATACGCACACACACTAACTGACAGACACACACACACTCATTATAAGAGTACTGCCCCCCCCCACTGCTTCTCCTCCCAAGCGGCTGTTTGTGTTTTTGTTTTGCTCTCAGTCTGTCTGCTGCTGCGTCTGCTGTGTGGAAACTGCCGCAAAGCTAAATTAAAAATGAATCATATCCTTTGATACGTGATTCAGCTGTGGAAATTAATATGCCATATCAAGCTTTATTTTAAGTAATGGCAACTCAGCTCATCATATTATGGACTGCAGCTTCATTGAAGGTGAAGAGGGAATACAGAGGGAGGGAAAACGAAGAGGACTTACACAAGGACCTTTCAAGTAGTAAAAAGGTTAATATTTTCCACAAATGTTTAAAGCTTACACTTTGCATCATTGAGGCAAATTGGTAGAAATCAGCTCAGCTTACATTTCGACAAGTTACCAAAAAGCCCAGAGCAGCAATATCCTGTCCAGAGACCAACATGTAATCTGTAGCTGTATTAATCAGTTCATGTGCAATTAAGGTGTTGGCCAATAAATATTTGGCACATACACCTTTCATAAAATGTAAGTATAAAAAATACCCACAGCTACTGGTGCATTAAGCAATTCAAAAACAATAAAACAACACTTAACTGCCAAATTAATAAATAATCTAAATGCTAGGCATGAATTAATGCCAGTGTTGGAAGCACTAAATAAGCACAGGCTCTCTTATGCACAATCAAAAAACACATACAACCACCATACATCATACAAAATTATTTCTTACTTAAGGAACAGTATCAATATTACACTGTGAAAAAACTCCATAACAAGTAAAAGTCTGACATTTTAAACCTTACCTACCTAAAACGTAAAAGTATGTAAGTATTTCAAGCAATTTACACTTAAAGTATCAAAAGTAAAAGTAGTGACTGTGCAGTCAAATTTTTTACTATTACTTATGATGTTTTGGATTACTGGTGCATTAGACATATGTCTAAAGAAATAAGAAAAACCCTTCTGTTATATGAGGCAGAGATCGGGACCAGAGTAACTAAAGGCACCTGGATCTAATCCTGGGTTTAGCAAGAAGACCTCTGCCTAATTACCTGAAAGGCCTGATCGGGTTTTAATCTGAGAGCAAGTCAGAAATGTACTTAGGAGCCAAACCATTAAGTGCTTTATAGACTATTAGCAGGATTTTGTAAGTGATTCTGTATTTTGCCGGAAGCCAATGAACAATTTGAGTACCAGAGTAATATGTTCAAATTGTTATGTATGTTTTAGGACTCTGTCATTTGAATGAGTTAGAGCCATAGACATTTAAAATTGTTATTTTAAAAGTAAAACGTGCAATATTTGCCTCTGAGATAGTAGTAGAAGTATAAAGTTGAATGAAATAGAAATACTGACATAAAGTAAAAGTACCTCAAGGCCAGTACTTGAGTAAATTTAGTTTTTCTTTTCACCACGGTATATAGGTCAGTCTGTCTCGATGGTGATGCCTGTTGGTAATCAATGTAAACAAAATTATTTAATACAGCATACCGTTGCATGTTGACAGAGAAAACTACTGTGCTTAAATAGAGGAACTCTTATGAATTAATATAACTAATCCTGCAAATAATACTGCCCATGTGTTATGCACTTACAAGTGCTGACGGAAGGATTACTCATAACAAGCATTGTATGTGTTACCTTAGTGGTGTCCTTGTTAACAAAGCTGATCATGTCTAGAATGTCACAGGGATTTTGGCGACACATTACGCGGCTAAATTGCCTCTTGTGTTTTTGTTGCAGGGAACAAGTGACCACTTGATACCTAAATCTATTAATTCAGAAATATGCATCCTGATACACACACACACACACACACACACACACACACACACACACACACACACACACACACACACACACACACACACACACACACACGCACACAGACACACACTAACTCCCCTTAATAGCATTCTACCACTTATTATAAGTTATTCCACTGAAAAGCCATGTGTTCAAGGGCACAGGCGATTGAATGACCCACTGGGGATCCACACAAGCATTTCCACCGGCCATTCTATTCCTCTACTGTATTGTGTTACATCAACAGCGCTTTCTATTTCCTTTATTGTTCAGCCGCAGTGGTGCTCTCCATCATCGCCTGTGACAGGTGTTTAGAGCCAAGAGATAAACATGTGCACACGGCTCTGCTTTCCTGAAACTGTTGCAGCATGAATCTAGCCTTTTATAGCGAAGTGTGCAGTCCAAATTAGGTTTTCCGTATGGAGGCCTGTGGGGTGGAATGAACCGATGATGTGAGGTTTAGTTGCTTTTTCTTTGAAACCAAAAGTTTTCAGGTACCACAAATGAAAAGAAATCAATTAAAATCTCAAATGGAAAATAAAGCAAATGACAAGAAACAGATCAAACAATTCTTGAAAATGACTTCACAATGAAACTTGTTGGAGCTATTTCTATTCTCACCTTGCAATTAAAAGAGCTAATGTTTTTCTTTTTGACTAAAGCAGAAAGGCTTGTTAAACTCACCTCCTCCTCCTCCTCCTCCTCCTCCTCCTCCTCCTCCTCCTCCTCCTCCTCCTCCTCCTCCTCCTCCATGCTTAATCTGGACCCAAAATAACCTCTTTCAGGGTGTGGCAGCATAAAACACAAACTTTGACTCTACCAAAGTTCACTCAAATAAACAAGAAATTATTGTTATTAACATCTGTGCAGGATTATGGAAGAATAGTGAATATATAGTCAACCTATGCTTTTTTTTTTGTTGTGTTAACATTTTATTCCTGACTTTACTTTATGCTTTCCTTTGCCAGTATCTCTGCTCTCCAATTAAGGCCAGAGTGATCTTTAGCAGTTGTACTGTAGAAGGGATTAAATATACACAGTTATTTTCAGCACTATAACACACTCTTTGCTCTTAGCCAACTGATGGCTTTAATGCACAAGCCTGAAGTTTTCTTTGACGAATCTTACTTGTTTTAACTTCTTCATCTGAATAAAGGGTTTAACCGATTAAACAGCAAAGTTGAGGTTACCTGCTCAGAGAAGCAGCGCTGCACCGGAGAATGACATTTCAGTGAGATTTTTTACATCCGACCAAACTAATTTGCTTAATCCGAACAGTGCGTTTCTGTTCTACTATGTTACTATTTTGGTGTACTCAGACAAGTGCACTGCTGTGACAAAAATATGATTGGTTTGTAGTTGTTGTCTTGACCTACGGATCTTGTTCACATATGACCAATTAATAAAGTGCAGTAGTGCAGTGACTGTTTTGGATCACGTGTTCATTAGATAGCTAGATAAACAGTTAATGCAAGAAAGAAATTATAAATGATAGTAATCAGACAAAATTAAATCCAGTCGCTGGTTGTTTTAATAACCATCTAAGGTTTGTCCCTTTTATTTTTTAGCAATACTCAGGATCAGATATTGAAAGAGACATAAGAATGTCAATGAATGTTTTGCAGATGTATTTAATATTGTATTAATATGTCATGTCGGGCAATGGTGGAATGTAACTAATTCCATTTCTCAATTACTATTAACAATTACATTTATTTAAGTACCTCCTAATACAATTAGGACATACTTAAATATTTGCATTCTATTTTACTTTATACTTCTACTGTAAAACTGTACTTATCTGACAGCTACTTTGCAGATAAAGATTTTTGCCTGCACACTTATGATTAGCTTATAGAGTGTGATGTATATTTATAGATTAAATTACCCTTCAGCATGTAAAGTAGGTATAATAATCTTAATCTTGACCAGTTACAACATAACCAGTAATAATAATCCAATTATACCTCAGAGGGGGTGCTTATACGTCTGTACTTCCACTTAAGTATAATAATGAAGGCAAGACTTCTACTTCTTAATCTCAATACTTCCCCCACCATAAGACGTATGCATACTACACTCTATTTCTGTGTATATAGACAGAGATGTGTCTTCACATGCATGTCCGATAGAGGCTGCTGTGTCAGTTGTGTTATGATTGTAACTCCACACCACACCTCAGTGCAGCAGAGCGCAGAGAGACGGATTGCTGCAGAGCACTAAAGTTACTCAGCTCAACTGTTGCTGCAGTGACTCCACAACACTTTTTCTATTCTTTCCTATTCATGTACAAACGGTCCATTTCTTCCTATTTCTCCCTCCTCAAGTCAACCAATTTCAGAATACTGGATCCTATTATTTCTCCTCCCGTTTCTACACCTCATCTTCTCCTTTCTCTCATTCTCTCCAGTGTCCTCGTGTATTAAACATGTGGCAGACATGACGCAGAAGAGTGTGCATGCAGATGGTCAGATTAAAAATCAATGACAGGAGATTTAGCATAGTCATACATTATGCTCCCATTAAAAATTGTACATTAAAAATTGTACATTAAAAATTGTACATTAAACATTGTACATTAAGAATTGTACATTAAAAATTGTACATTAAAAATTGTACATTAAAAATTGCGAAGGCATGGCAAGATTTTTTGTATTGCACCTTTTGACAGCAAGGCAATTAAAAGTGCTTTTCCTTAAACAGACAGGTATTGAGAATAGAAATCAAAGTAGGAAAAAACAAATCCCGTCTGATCTCTGTGTTTCACTGAGGGCGGAGCTTAAGAGACGTTGAGAGACTTCACTCGGCTATCCACTAACTTGTCGCTCTTGCTACCGATATAGGCTATTGAGCAAATGGCAGGTTTTTAAATATGTTATATTTAAAGACAAATCTTGCATATAGAGGAACTTCTAGCAAAGTGAGAAGTGTCGTTTTCACTGCTCTGCAGAGTACAATATTTTTTTACCCACACACACGCACAACAGCTTCTTGAGAAGGTAGACTTATTTTTTATTTCTTACATGAACCCTATTTTCCTATGTTATGTGTCCAACTGACTAATGATTACTGGGGACAACAATGTTTGGAATTGATCGGATATTGACCAAGAATGCTGCAGACAGCAGTCGCTTAACAGGCTGCAAAATAATCACTTGGGGCAACTCCTTACAGTGAATGTACTTCCATTAAAAGTGCTTGTTTTAGCCACTGACAACCTCAGACTGTTATCATAAGTGTCTCATAACGTTGTGTAATGGACATAACAGAGAAATAAAACGTTTTTTGTGCCTTTTGCTTGATTGAGTGTTATTTGAAGAAGTCTCGTTCTGAAATTTCGCTTAACGACAGGTTGTCGAAATCAGCTTAATATTTAGAAACATTGAACATCTTTTGGATAAATCTAAGCTACACTTTCTGTACTCCAACAAAACAAACTCTGACAACACCAGCACTCCTTGCTTCAACACTCATTCAAGTTGCCAGCATTGTCATCCTGCAACAAGTCATGACAAAATAACAAAGAGAAAGTGTAAAGTAAGAAAAACGTGTTATGCCTTGGTGACACTATTAACAATCTGAGCCTGTCAGTGACCCAAACAAGCACTTTTAGTGGATGTCAATTGATGGTGAGTAATTGACCTGAGTGATTGCATTGCAGCCCGTTTAGAGGCTGATATCTGCTGTGTTTTCCCTCAATACTGAACCAATTTCAAAAACTGTCCCCATTAGTTACCTAGACACAAAAACACGGGAAAATAGGGGTTGAAAAATACTAAACTCACCCATTAACCTTTCCCACATCTTCCCTTTCCTCCCAGCTACTTACATAATGAATAAAAATTGCAAAAGCCCAGTTGCCTCTTCGCCTCCCCTCTCCTCTCCTCTCCTCTCCTCTCCTCCCCTCTCTGCTTTGCCTTTAATTAAGTAACTTGCCAAAGCATCCATTCCTACTTCATCTGTGTGATATTTATATCAGATTTTCATCAAAGCCAAAACACCCAAATTTAGCCTACCAGATATCTACCATAAGTTACGTAGCTTAAACACCACATGTCACTTTATATTTGAAAAAGATGACAAATTATAGATAAATTAAGTTTGATAACTTCAAAATTAGAGGTTTATTTTTGAGCAGGGCTGTGGGCTGTTAACAAGGATCTGTGTCCTTTTTGACTTTCTAATTTGAAGGCACTGTAGGAGGTTTGTGAGAGGCTCCATTGTTAAAGTGTGTCAATGTATCTCCGTCTATATTCAGTCCAACAATGTTTTGCTAACTCCTCAGAACTGGAGAGTGTGTGTGTTACATTGTGTGTCAGTGAGCCTCTCTGTGACTGTGTACGTTTGTGTGTATCGTCTACATAGTTTGGGAACAGGCCATCCAACATGGGCTCCATTTTCACTCCAGTGATCCTGGTAATGGTCTTGTCCCACTGTGGATTGACGCAGGATCCAAGTCGCCCTGACAGAAAATCAACTGCTTACGTGTAGCTGTTTGCTGGAGCGCGCACAGTAGCAAGCATTATCACTCCCCGTGTACTGTAGCTATTTAAATCTATCTGTACATCTATCTGTCTGTCTGTCTGTCTGTCTGTCTGTCTGTCTGTCTGTCTGTCTGTCCATCTAATTTATATTCATTGCCATCTCAAGATTCTCAGCTATTATGCATATCTTCATTTCTTTGCAATCTGCCCTTCAACCTTCTGTTTCTTTTTCATCTTTTAATATCTTTCAGTCAGAGGAGAGAAGAATACTGAACCATTTTACTCAGGTGGAAATAATTTTACCTGAAGCAACTAAAGTATAAAGAAAGGTAGCCTACTGTTCAAACAATTACTTTGGGGAAATGAATGTGTATAGATTTAATATGAATATTTTGTGTTTAATTAGCTTATGACTATTTGAAATTTGTCAATTACAAATGATTTGTAAATACATACATAAAACTTGAGGCCTTCATAACTGATCATTATTATAATCCTTTGTACAAATATCTAACACCTTCTACCACTGTTCTCATCATCTTATATCTGCCAATGAGACAATACAGCTCTTATCTATTACAGTGTACACATTAATTTCTTACAGGTTGTTATTAGTAAAGGACATCAACCAATTTTCTTTGTTGCATATGGCTGTAAATCTGTTGTTCTTTTTCTTCCTCTCTTGCTTTCTTTCCCATCCTTCCCATCTCATCCTCTACCAATCGTGGCTCTTTGCCTTCTCAGTAATCACATCTCAGCTCTAATTTCTGAACACCATCGCACCCACAGGGAAGCTTAAACTTAAACACAGAGATTAAACAAGAGAAAGAAATCCATCCCCTTTTGACATTCATCTTCGCCCCTTCTCTTCCTTCAGCCTTAAACATCCATCCCTATCCTCCCATTTCTACCCATTCCTTTTCTGTATAGTCCAAAAAAGAATTACCTGCTAGCCGGTATCACCCAAACCGCTGTAAATCTTCAGCATTGTGCAGGGACAGAGATGAAACAAGAGTGTGGATGCGGGGAAACTCAGAGGGGAACAGGATGGCACATCGAGGAGGATTTCACTTCTTTACTTTGCTCTCTACTTTCATCTCTAACCATCATCCTCGTTCATGTTCTGTTTGCTTTTCATATTCATATGCTTGTGCTTGTCTCATTCCCCGTTGGTATCTCTTTGTCTCTATCATGCTCTGTTTCTCTCTTGTCTCGCTATCTCTCTCTGTCTCGTCATTCTTTCTCTCTTCCTCTCAGCCCAATTTCTTCTCCAAAGTTATTTCATGTGCTATGATAGAACATACACTGTACAGTATGTAGCAAATAAGATGCACAGAGACATTGATGCAGCCATCGTCTAATAATCAAATAAAGTGTTATTTTCAGCACGTATCATTCATAATGGTCACATTTTTTTCTAAGTGTAGAAATTTCCCAACAAAACTACTCGCCCTCTTTTGTTATACACTAGCACCAGCAAGCACTCATACACACACACACACACACACACACACACACATTTTCACAAACAATAACACACACAAACTTGTGGCGACAGGCTGCAGAGTGCAGTGCCTATATATGTTCAGACCAATCTCAGCAGTCGTTTCTCACCTTTCAGGCCAAAAGCCGGGTTATTCATCTTCCTCTCATACCAGCCGAAAAACAGGAGAGGAGACAGAGAGGGGAAGTATAAAAAAAAGTTAAAAACAAAAAAGAAAGAAAAAGAGGTTATGTTAAAGTAGGTAATTCACAAGCTAACCAGCAGTATATAAAAAGCTGCAAAGTGAAGGTGACATTCACATCAATATTCATAATTTTGAGGCTATTACATTTTTACTTGAATACAATTTTATATGCATTAAATTTACTTGTAAAAGAGTATGCCTACACTGTAGTACTGCTTCATTTACTTCATTAAAACATTAGAGTACTTCTTCCACTGCTGTTTGTTACATATTTGTTAGAATATTTTAACATTGTTTAGGATACATATTTGTTCTTGTTTGTTGTGATTGTTGCAAAGTGGTATAAATCAGTACCCATGACACTGAGAATAATAAATCAGTGTAATACAAAATTCCATTGCTTTGTTGTTGCAGTCAGAAACAAAACACTACACTATAGTCACTGAACTCAGCCAAAATTGACCCAGAATGCAAAACTGAATTAATTTGAACTGCTGAATGTATAACAGTGTGAGTGTCCCACAAAGCAGCCTGCATTTAAATCATGTTTCCCATTTCCAGTTGATAAATAGATAATTCATGGTAATTGTTTTAAATGTGGATTATTATACCATGTGTGTCTGGTTTTGGCTGGATTTCCTTCATACAATATATATAACTGGTGTTTCACCGCAGCTAATTGGGGTTTACTCTGTATGTTGGTGTGTGTAACATGTCACATGATTGATGAGACCGTGGTGGGTTCAGGGTCCACAGTCGATACCACCACTATATATCATTTTGTCGTCTGCTCAACTCCCTTGAACCCCCCACCTCCTACCTACATGCTCATATTCATTCTAACACACACACAACAACAACAACAACAACAACAACAACAACACAGAGCTGTGCTTAACGTTTGCAAACACAAAATAGAAGTGTTCTGCTACATACAAGGCAGCAGTTAGTTCAAATCAGACTGGAAGACAATAAGATGACAAATATTGTATTTGATTAACACTTACTCGCCTTCTTTTTGCTCCCCCTCTCACAGACATGGAAATATTATCTTTTTAAATAACTTAGCAAAATGAATTTGTTTTTACACAATCTTGGTTTTTAGTTTTTTTATTCACTTTGTCCATCTTATTCTATTCCATCTCATTTGTTTTGTATAGCGGGTTAGTTAGAGACACATCACTGTCATAGTTAACCTTTTGTTGCGTTTTCAACTAGGATTAGCATGACCAGAGTCTTCAACAACAAAGAGGCGTGTCACTTTAAGTATTCTATTATTTATTAAAACATGCCACAAAACCCTGTGTGCTGTACAGAAAACAGCCGCAGAGTGTATCTCTACTATCTGTGTACTGAACAGGATTGTGTTTGTTCTTTGCACTCGGATTAATAACACAGTGCCTGAGCTATAATGAAAATCAATCATGACTCGGGCCTGCAGTTACAACGCATGATGACACTGTCATCATTATACACAAGAGCCACTGTGCTGTCTGTATAGCCAACAGCAAATATTAAATTCAATATTTTACCTGCATCTTTCTAAGTTCTTTGGAAGCCTCCCATCTTCACTGGAGATATGCCCGGACTGTCAACTCTTTCCAATTTTTATATTATTTTAAGCCAGTCACAATGATGCCAGTTTTGTGCCAAGTGCTGTCTTCATTTATAGTTTTTTTTGGACACCAGTGAATCATCCACTTTTGTAGTGTAATAATTGTACCAAATATTTAATAACATCAAATATAAGGGTGAAAAAACATTGTTATTTTTTTTTTTAAAACATTAGATACAAGGTTGCAACAAATAAAATGTTTAACTTGGTAACTAAAATGCAGGTTTAAAAGTCAGAGATCCTTAAAACCTTTGCATCATGATTGCTCTCAGGGTCATTAGTCTGAATTTTTTGTCGTACTGCACTCATGCCCAAACAAACACATACGCACACTCACATTTGGCAGCAGTGACACAGTCAATATGTGTTCTAATTATACCGATGCTGTATCAACGTGTTAAATGTCTTCGTGATGCAACACTGACGCTACATGAGGGGCATAAAAGAGAGAATAATAGCCAAATAGGTGGACAAGGGAGCAAAGGAGGAAAATAGATTTTGATTTCCTGTCCTTGAGCTGCAGTGAGAACAATATAGCATCCCCAATAGGCCACTGTGAAATAACAGAGTCGACAGAAAATGACAGGGGAAGTGAGATTCCTCATCTCTACATGACAGCCACGACGGTCAAAATACAACTCTTATCCGTCCACTCCTCCCTCTCTCCAGTCATCTCTCTTTCAATCCATCATCCTCATCCTGTTGTTACGCTTCTTCCCCTGCTTTCCCCTCCTCTGCTATCTTCCTCATAAACTCCCCAGCCTGCTTGACCCCTCTGATTTCTAACCCCATATTAATTGTTAATAATAAAACACTGAAGAGTGGTGATTCTGTTCAGTAATATTGATATACTGCTGAAGCTCTAGAAACACCTGGTGCCTTTACATCAATGAACGTATTGTGTCCTTATGTTTGAAAAAAATATACAGCCTGTGCTTGTCTAATTTCTAAATTAAATAGTCTAATCTGCTGAATTCAGCTAATTTAACTGAGACCACCCTTCAACAAATTATCACCAGACTCTGTTGCCCTCAGTCTCTCTGGCAGATTGAGCTGAGGGGTGCAAACAAAGATATTAAATGCTCTGTCTCCTGCAGATATTGGCCTGTGGCATCCAAAAGGCCAACACTGGAAGACACAATGAGTGAAACAGGACCATAATCTTGAAAAGAAAACAGCATATCTGGGATATAGTCAGGCTGCAGTTTGTTAAGCCATTTGAAAATAATTGACAAGTAGAAAGGGAAAGGTTTTTTCTGACATTTACATGTGTGGGAACACCCTAAATAGTTTACTGTAGATAAATGTTGATTTGGTTGTCACCTTACATTAGACCTGGTTTTCGAAGAGCCTTATAAATATTTATACTCCTACACACAGGCGACAGCAATGAAGTATTATGTTTCCGTCGGTCCATTCTTGTGAATGCGATATCTCAAAAACACTGGGAGGGAATTTCTTCAAATGTGGCACAAACGTCCACTTGGACTCAATGATGAATTGATTAGATTTGGGTGGTCACAAGTCCCTGTGACCTCACGTCCATCCCGTCTCAGGAACACCGCTTACAAGTTTTTTTCAGCAAGATAATCTTGACAAATGAACACCACTTTTTTATTATTTTTATATATTTAAGTGTAAATCAACCACCAAAGGCAAAAAGCTAACGTTAGACTATTAACAAACTACACCGCGGTGGCATGATGTCACCACCAGTAAGCTTAAGGTGGGGTAGTGTTGGTGTGATGACGTTTAGTATGCTCATTAAGTGGAACGACATGTTCAAATCTCTGAAGTTTATGTTAACCACAGACCTTATATCAGGCCTCTAACCAAAAACCCATTCAAAAAACCCATTGACGTTGAGACAAGGAAACCGGAAGTGCAAACATGTTAGTTTTTTTAGTGTTTAGTGAAAAGGTCTGATATATCCATTGACCCAGTTAGCACAAAATTTCCATGGAAAAGTAACAGAAGTGAGCAACTTTATGAGGTGATTATATATCAATGTTGTGCTAACAGTTTGTTGTGCTGCCCCAATGTGGCCAAAGAAACCTTTTGATATTAATACAGGTTGTTTAAGTCGTGTGACAAGTATAACCTCTATAACTTTCCACAGCGCCAACTGTTGTCATAACCAATGAGTTATTAGCAATTTTTCTTCCCTTTCTTTAAATTTCCATTTACTGCAAATATAACACAAAGCACCAATGCATTAGTAAGGATGCAACCCCTGAGGACATTCTCTACTGTGATTATGTGGATGTTGGCAGTGATAACCCCACTAAAGAATATCCACTCAGGTATAATGGCAACAAAAGAGCCATTAATGTTAAGACTGCTCAGTCAAGTTACACAGTGGCTGATGTGAAACAAGCACTCTAGAGTTCATCCATTGCTCCAAGAAACAAAGTCACTTCATGTATGCTGTTCATTCCTGCTCTGTCCTCGGTGAAGGAATAAAAACAATGGTTACTGTTGGCCCCCATGACCAATAAACCCAGCACTGTGTCCCAGTGCTCAGCTGCACTGTTCAACCATATAGGGTCCTTACACTCCTTACCAAAAGTGGAGCACAGAGGCACAGAAACATGGTTACATAACACAAGACAACGGGTGAGAGAGTTTTGGGAAAACAGAGGCAGAAAGCTTCAGAAGGAGATAGAGAACAGAAAGGTAGCTGGGAAGGGAATCTGGGAAAAAGAGGGTAGGTTTGTAAAATATAGGAGGTAAGTGGAAAGGGACATACTTCAACATGATATTATTTTGGTGTTGATTCATTTTTACAATCATGAATACATATTGATTAAGATATTTTCTCAAATTTGAGTGCAGCATCTGTCTTGAAACTAGATTAAGGCACAGCAAGCTCTGACAACCAGACGGTGACAACGCTTTGTCACCAGGATCCCTAGACTAAAAAAAACCAGCCTGGCTTAATTACTATTGTTTTTTTCTAGTAAATGAGACAGGTTGTGAATTGACAGACTGATTAATTCAGTTGAAACATGAGAATGCAAACTAATGCCGGGATGATATTAGCCAAGAAGTCCTGTGCTCTAAATTCCAAAATAGGTAATTTGCCATGATTGTTGTCAGGAGAACAATCCACACCATATTGCCTCAATATTGTTCTTGACATCACATGATTTTGCCTTTATTTTAAAGTGGCAAAATAATTTAACTCATGTATTTACCTAAAATATTCACTATTTATCTCCAAATGTTTTTAATTAAGCATCCCTTAGATGTATATAATAAATTATAGCTACTCACTTTAGAGTACTCCTGAGTCCTTTACCATCTATTTCTAATGTGTTTTTCCTCCATTTCCAGGCCATATGGGCCCATTTATAGCTGAGAGTCAATTCAAATATCAAATCAACACTCAATTACATGTGTCTGCCCTACGAGATCTAATGTAAATTATCAAATAATGCATATATTGTGTTTTGCAGCCAGCTGGATCTCTAAGGAATCATTTTCTTTCCATGCAGATGTAAACAGATAATACGATGAAACTTATGAAAGATGCAACCCACTCATGCCAGGATTTTTTAATTTCCACAAACACAAAGCCATAAGTACATAATATGTATTCTTGACAGACCTTAACTCTCACAGCAGCTGCCGCAACTTAAATATTTCAGCCATTGGGAACACTGAGGAAGACTGATGGCTGAAACACGTTTTCATAGACTTAAGTTTTGTCATTCTGTCTTTCATATACATGAGAAGTAGAATAAAAGAGAAGGACAGAGAGGAAATCTTGGGACCTGCTCATCAAAATTCCTGAGAGAAGAGAGGAGGAGGTCCCAAGATTTCCTCTCTGTCCTTCTTGCAGCCCTCCTGTGTCCTTTGCTTCTTGCTTTCAGTTTGATGCTCTTCCTGCCACGACCATCTATGTGACTCTTTCTTCTTTCCTCTTATTTTCTCTTTTATAACCTTCTTTTCTCCTTAGACAATTTCAATTGTATCTCCTCCATCCATTCCCTAGTCCACTCATTCATCAATCTATCTTCCTCTCCTCCATTTGGTGTGTTTATCGGTATGAACCACTGTGAAATGTAAAGGGACATTTACATTCCAGCCACATGCTTCCTCTCCTCCCTGCTTTTTTTCAAATGATGGGATAAATCTTAAGGTAGGGGAGGATCGTTGTATATGCTGCATACATATTGTGGCCGAAAGGCAGTAGACATGAAACCAGATGTTCACTGGTTTCAGTTGGAAAACAATAGTACGAATTTCCAGCTGAGATAGCCACCTTATGCAGGCACAACTCGTGGTGACAAGAGTTAAATATTCTGTCATGCCATGACAAGAAATGAAAGAGGATATTTGAAAATCTATTTGACAACTGACTGAGAAAACTGACAGACAAATTTTAGAGATAGAAGCAAATTACATGCCACAAGGCTTCGAAGTCATATATCAAAGCAAAAGGGATGTGTGTTTCAAAAACAAACAAAAATCTCCAACAAAAGCTGCTTCAACCATTATAATGAATTACAGCTGTAAGGCATGCATTTTGTTGAAGGAACACAACTGCCTTGTTCCCTCCATGTAAAAAACAGAGCTAAAATTAAATTAATTGATACATAGATTTTGGATGTTGTCGAGAAGCATCAGGGGAAATATCAGAAATGACCAGTAAAGTAGAAGTGATTAGGCAGGAGAGAGCAGGAACTCACTGTTACTGAAAACGATGTACTGCAATTTTTGGTTTAGCTTGGTAATGTTTATTCCTGCCTCTTATTCAGTTAGAAAGGCAATCAACAGACATCCTGGAATGATGAATAGAAATAAAGAATGCTGTTCAGGCTAGCATTTATATTTTATCAGTATGTATCAAATGGTCGGTGCTTGTGAACGTTTTCACCATGACAAAGTGAAGGCATTGCAGAGCACTGACATCCCACAATGCAAACTCACATGGCTTTTTAGGCTACAATTGTCAACCCCTCCCCATCTTTTGTTTGCTGACTTGTCTTTTTACATTCCCTCGTCTTTCATCCATCTCCAGCAGTGGGAGATGCTCAAAAAAAGAAAAAAAAAAAGTGGTAAATTGGGAAACGGAGCAAAGCAGTCTGCATCCCACTCATAACACTAGAGATTGTCAGAAGGAAGAACCTCTTGTTTAATGGCATGGTGGTTTTGTAGTTTTCCATCATCATAATGTGCTTTAACATTGTGCTTATGCTTTTGAATGTAGTAAACCACAACAATCCCAACCCAATTTAATCTCTCTCCTTCTCTATTTGGTTTGTATGTGTGTGTCCAAGACTCCGTAGATAATGTGTTTCACAGGTACCACCATGCACCTAATACATGTACCTGAAACTGTAACCACACATACACACAGTCTTGCTTCTGGTTTAATGCTATTCCACTGATTGACAGTTGCCGGTGGTAACGTGCCAAGTAATGTAGCAATGCGCCAACAAAAGGCAGTGAAGAAGTTTCCTAGTAAAGAAACACGGATGTAACAACATTGTTATCAAATTCTTCCAAAAATCAGCTCTGAATTTTTTTTATCAGGAGGGATCTTTTTTCAGCCTCAAGGATGCACACAATGTGTTTTGCTGAGGTAAACATTTGTTTGTTTGTTTGGAAAAAACTCCACAGGGTACCTTTAATTGGGACCACATGCATGTTTGTATTCATATGCACCCTAGTTCCTTTGTTAATGAGCAATTTAGTAATTTTTCTAATCATATATATCGTAGGTATTCGTTCACACATCATACTGTAACATCAAAGATATGGACTTGTAGATGAAAGGTTATTTTGTATGTTTCTCAACTGATCATTATTGAAAATAATATATTTTTTAACCATGTATTAGATTAGCACAATATTTTGCTGCCAATAAATCTGACGGTAGACAAGTGACAAATCTGTATTTTGAAATTTGGTGGTGGGCAACATTTTGTCAAACAGTTCATTCCAGCCTCAGCATTTTTGTATGCGGAGACCACTGCCTGTGTGTGTGTTTACCTTCATCAATATGTGTACAGCCCTTTATTTACATGCACATAACCGCTCAGCATATAATAAACCACTTTCCACTGTTATTATCCCCTCTTACTCTGTTTGTCTCCCTCCCTCCCTCCATCTCTGCCTTCCTCTTTCCTCTAAGTGATGAATATCTCCAGCCATTAAGTAGATTTATAGCCCTGCCTTTCTGTGAAAGCTATAGGACCCTTTCTCAGACTCCCAATCAATGCTCTTTCTTCCTGCATGTCTGCCCGACCTGTTTTCATGTTTTGTTTGTGCCAGCAACATGTCACACATACATAGTCTAGATTCTTATCCAGATTTAATTGGCAGAGATTCTCTATGCAAGCAAGACATCTATATCTAAAGATATATTTGAGTAATGTTTACCTGAGCAGAGAATGAAGTCCCTCTGTGTGTGTATGTCTGTTTTTACCGAAGCTCCTCCATGCTTTTTTGACATAGTTGGAATGGTGTGTGCCTTTTATGCATGTTACTTTATGTGAACGTGCCCCACTGGCTATCAAAAGACCGTCCTGACTAAAGGCGTCGTCACAAAAGCGTAGCACCCACACTCCGGTTTCCCCTTAGGTAAACAGTGTTAGCGCTGTCATTTAACACCTTTATAAGCCATCTGCATAAGGTGTGTCTGACTGTTAAAACTCCAAAACGGAGTCTGTACACTAGAAAACATTTTTTTGTTTTGTTTTTTACATTACTTGTGTCTGTATTGTTGCAAATCAAGTAGAAGCCTATTCTGCATTTGAGGCATTTTGCATGTTTTGTCTTGGATGAATAAAATAAAGAGCAGCTTTTACACAATAATCCACAGAACACACTCTTTCAGCTTTAAAACAGAAATGAGTGTTATGGTCTGCTGTTTGTAATTAATTCAAAGACGTACAAATATATTAACCAAACCGCTTGGACGTGGATGTTTTCCCTTTTTAAGCTTCAAATATCAGCCCATAGCAGAGAACGACCTCTGTGCCTCTGAGGCCTTAGGACACCATGCGTGTGTCATTTACATTAAAACGTGGTGGTTGTGTAGTTTGTTTGTGGTATTGACTTGAAATACAACTGCTCCGTATGTAACCAGTTTTAGTTTTTTAACAATTTCTTCGGTGCCACCATATTCATTCACTGTGCCTATAACTTAAAGGGATGGGCTGCTCCAGAGACTTAGTGTCGCCCTTCCATTAGGAAACAGTCACTCGCGAAGACAAATTCTAAGCAGCAGACGATGAGATATCCTGAATTTTTATAACCTAGTGCTGTATGTTTCAACCTCCAAAAAACAGTGGATACTACATTTCCCATGATGCAGTGTTAGCATCATTCATTAGGCCCTTCCTGCCAGGTAAATTCATGAGCTTTACAATCTCTTTACAACCCAAAACACTTTCTGATTTAATTGCAACTCCAACAACAACATATCATCTGAGATAATACATTTGTTGCTGTTTCTAGTTGAATATTGAGTGCACTCAATCCAGGAACACATTTTGGTGTCTGTTTTCACACCTAGATAAATTGACCAATAGGCCAATGGGCAAAAAAATAAAGAATATTCCTTTAATTTGTTTGTCGAAAGACAGGCCTGTCTGTTACTGCAAGCTAAAGTCATTCCTGCGTATCAACTCAAAGCAATAAGCCAGTGAAAGACACAGAGATGGGGAAAAGGAGGATTTTTCTGAGAAGATGCTACAAGTGTGTGTGCTCATATATGTGTGTGTGTGTGTGTGTAAGTGAATCAGAGGGCAGTTTGTCATGTTGCTGCTCCACAGCCCTGATCCAAGCTGACAGGTGAAGCTAAGCGCAGCTAAACAGCACACGTAACAGAGAGGACGAGAGAGAGAGAGGGAGAGAGAGAGAGAGAGAAAGAGTCAGGAGGTACCGGAGATAAGGAGAGACCAAAAAAAGAAATTGAGAATGGGAGAGTGGGAGATGAGGAAAGAGCGATGGACATAAAATAAATGCAGAGGGAAGGGAGATAGTCGACAGAGTTAGAGAGCCATTAAAAAGAGAAACAGGCAGACTACAGAAGAAACAAGTGAGAGAGAGAGAGAGAGAGAGAATTTGAGCAAAATAGAAAGCTAGGGAAAAGAGATTGAGATTAACCAGTGCAATAGATTGGTTAATTGGCGTTTTATCAAAAGTGGACTGAGCGAGTTAATTTTTATACTATCACTCCATTAATCTTCCCTCTTTTCACATGTCTCTCCTCTCCACCTCGCCTGGAATGGCTGTTTGTCAGAACGGGACATTGATGACATGGGAATTGATTGAATGTTTTTTCAGCAGTTTTTTAAAATGAGAATAATAAAATTTAAGTGCATTAAAGTCAAAGTGAATCATGGTTTTTGTCTGCTGAAGGCATATATTTAGCGATTGGGCAGAAGGTCAGGAAAAGCAGTAAGTGGTAAAGATAGACATAGGAAGACCATCTAATGGAGGTTGCAAAATGTTCAGCAAGCACCCATTGAAAATGTATTATTCTTTCCTCTTTTTCAAATCATTTTTTGGCCAGAACAAGTGAGGTTAAATAATCTCATGAAAGCAAGGCAAGAGAAAACAAAACAATCTCCTGGTTAGTTTGCTGAATTGTTGAAAATGATATCTTTACTTTCGTATGCGGTAGGGGGAAAAAGACAAAGGGAACCTGCCAAGTATAAAGAGAGAAAAAATTGTTTGCAGGATGAATGAAAACAGAGTTCAAAAGTGAAAAGCAGCACAAGTGAAATGGACTCTTTCAACACTTATGAGGAAAAATATATTTCTAAAAGATGATGCAGAAGTAGACTGAACTTGAGAGAATGAGTTAGGAGATACAGGGACAGAGAAAATAAGAGAGAGAGAGAGAGAGAGAGAGAGAGACGTGTGTGGAATTAGAAGCAGTTGAACAGGTTGATAGATTAGAGTCATTGATGTGACCCACCCTGTAGATACACACTCACTCATGTCAGGGGAAAAGCCAAGATCAAACTTATTGTACATGTGTGAATGTGTTTGATTTCCTGACAAATGAGGAGCAAGAATTGGCTGTGTGACTTGCTTATCCATTAGTGTATTATACCGCATTGTCAGAGTGTCCTTGCAATCTCTGTAAGTGTGTGTGTGTGTGTGTGTGTGTGTGTGTGTGTGTGTGTGTGTGTGTGTGTGTGTGTGTGTGTGTGTGTGTGTGTGTGTGTGTGTGTGTGTGTGTGTGACAAACTACATATTGCGCATAGCTTTGATGTCAAGGCTGAACTTTGAGCTGAATGCAGTGTGAAGGGAATATCTGTGCTTGAGCGAGTGCGTGTTATGAGCTAAACACAGGTTGACTCCCAGCTCCCACTTCTGTTGCACTGCATTGCTAAAGCTTTTTATTGTGTGGCTTTCTGTTACATTACATTTCATTCCATCAATGTTATTGTAATGCGTCAAAGCGATTAGCACTGAGTTGTTTTGTTTTAACTGTGTGAACAACACAGCTGCAGTAGTGAGACAAAGTTGGTTTAGTCTTTGGGGATTAAGGGCAACAAGAAATAAAAAGATAACATAGGGTTATAACCACAGACTGTATAAACATGGACGACATGACTCCTGCCAAAATATCTCGATCACCCACTGGTGGCTGGCTGCAGTATAAGACTGCTGTTAAAACTCTGATGTTAAGTGAATGTTTTCTGGGGTATAAACTGGTCCAAAACCTTTTAAATAATAATATTAGACACAAATCTTTACCTATCTGGCTGCAATTCTACACTGCCAAACATTTTCAGCTAGTTCCTACCCAGGATGTATAAAGATTGTTGAAAAATGTACAGGTTTCAGTGGCTGTTTTAAATAAATAGTTTTTACAAATTAGCTTATTCATTTTCTTCCTGAAAGTTCCATGAGAAGAACGATATTACTCATATATATATATATATATATATATATATATATATATATATATATATATATATATATATATAACCGTCCGCCAAATATGAAGCTACAGCCAGCAGCAGGTGAGCTTAGTTTAGCATAAAGCCTTGAAACAGCAGGAAACAGCAGGAAACAGCTAGCCTTGCTCCGATGCAAGGCAACAAATTCACCTAGCAGCTCCTCTTTAGCTCACTGATTAAGCTTTCTTGGCCGGGCACAGCAACTCCCTGGAGTCTTTGCTGGTTGCCTGGCAACTACAGGGTTACTGGTAGTTGGGATTTTTTTCCCCCTTTGGATGTAGTCAGGCTGGTTTGTCTACCATCGTTTCCAGACTTAATGCTAAGCAAAGCTAACCAGCTGCTGCCTGTAGCTTCATATTTAGCATACGGACATTGGAGTGGTATTGATATAGTTTGAGAATGTTTTATGTTCACATATTGATGTGGAACCATATAGGGCCCACATCAATTCTTAAAGTGAACAGTGCCGATCAACATCAACAAAAATGAATAAAAGTTATTGAATCATTAATCCGACATGAGGTCACACTAACATGAACCTGAAATAGGATCTGTGGATGTGTACTCATTTATCAGGCATTCCTGAGTGTCTACTCAAACTGTTTTTTATGTCCATTGATGGTTCACATTACTGGCTGACCAGCTGCATCCCCTTATCCTCTAATAGCACCCATCAGAGAGACGCAGAGCTGCCAATTGCTCATTGCCCAAACTGCATCCAAAATGAGCAGAGTTAAAATCTTCCATTCATCCATCCATCCTGCAGTTTCTTTTGAGTTTATGCGAGCTCTGTGTGTGTCCCACCTTCCCCGAACCGAGCGAACAGCTCCCTGAGCGAATGACCACCACCCTGGCCATGCCAGCTCCATGTGTCCGCGCCTGAGGTCGTAATCCAAGGTCACTTAACTCTGCAGTTCACACACTGCTAACACCATTTACTAGAGCCTGTCACAGTGCACTGATGATAGAGTGCTGTGGTATTGCTAATATATCAATACTGCCCTGACCATGACATGTTATTTACAGTACAAGACATGAACAGGTTGTGTGTTGGGCACACAAGGGGGCATCCATAAAAGGCATAAAAGGTTGAATTGATCCTATTGTACATGTCAAAAGGATGGATGGTTGGGATGTCGATCTCACTGGCTGCATCGAATTTAGGATGAAGGAATACTGTTATATTCAGTCCTACAATAGAGTTAATTCAAAGAGTCTACCACCATGTATTTTGGATAAAGCTTTTTAACATGCATGCCTTAATAGTCAAAAAAGGAATTATGATGGTGACATAAAGAAAAAAGTCAAAACAGCAACATGCTGGTCGAAATAATGGTTGATTAGTTCACAATTGCATAAATCTTCTGTATCTATTCTATTTGGTGGAAACCTGTAATGATGTCTTCAATGGGCTTTTCCCAATGAGCGGTTTAGACAATGATAGATATCTGATAAAACAGATCAATAACATTCTGTCTATCCCAGTGTAATGATTGATGAGTGTGGGATCATAACGTACTGAGTACCTGTGCTCACCAATACTGTCAAAGGCTTCACAGGATGATGAATATTCTGCTGACAAATGTGTGTATGGGTGTAGGTGTATTCATGCGTGGGATATGTGTGCGTCATACCGATGAATGTTTGAGAACAAATCCCTTGAGGAGAGTGAATCTGTTTTGTTGTTTCTAAAAAAAATTAAAAAAAGAAGGCCCAAAAATAATGAGTGCAGGCAGTGACTCAGAGGTTGACATATGGTATTTTCTGTGACATCATCTTTAGCAACACTACAGCCTCGGTGCTGAGATCCTGCCAGCAACTGGTTCATGCGGCTTCCAGCATGCTGGCTTTGAATTTGTTCATTTTTATTATTATTTTACTGCTCAATCCAGGCACCATGGCCTATAAATCAGTGTAGCAAAAGCTTGTGAATCAAACTTGCCCCGAATCTTCATTGTCATTTCTGTAACATTTGATAGATTTATGAATTGGAGATGAGAGGAGCGCTGATGACTGACAACATACAGTGACTATAATTCAGGCTTCTCTTTATCAGACATGATGAACAAAGTAAAAACTGCTTATGTATAGATCAAGTTTGTAAAGATAGAGTTTCAAGTCCCTGAGGGCAAATATTGATACATAGTTCTTGTTTATAGTTCTCATTTTCAAAAGCTACTTTTAATTTATTTTTGGTATGATTTTTGTTGTGAAAAAAAATCATCTTTCATCATACTTTCATTTGACTGTTCAACTGTTTTTTTTGCTGTTGACCCAGCATCTGACAAAAAAACAAATCTGCCTCTGAACTATGGCTGATATTAACACTTTGGCTTAACTCATATTTTAGGTAATAAATCTCTATTTGTGAATATTAAGGCACCACTTTTGGTTCAAAAAGCTCTTCCTATGTGATGTTATACACACGTAAACACCCTCATGTATGTGGATTAGAGGCTAGAATGCATGAACACAAACCGGCCCTGGCATGGCGGGCGCTCAGCTATGCCAAGGGACATTATTTGGCAGCTGTCAGCTCTAATAGGGGTATAGCAGGGTGGGAGATGGATCCAGGCTCTGAACCAAGCCTGCAAGGGTGCACTATCTGGCAGCCACAGCATATCTGTGTGTCTTGCTGTGTGCGTGCGTGCATGTACGTACGAGTATGCCAATGTTTGTGTGTCAGAGGGACTGGTGTAACAGACCCCCTTTGAGATAATACATGCTACCACTTGTGCCACTACAGCGTCCATTTAGCCTACTATCCGTGTGTGTGTGTGTGTGTGTGTGTGTGTTGCCTCCCTTTGACAGCAGTGGTGGGATAAAGTGCAGTGAATTACCGATGAAGAGTGTTGGCTCCATCACTTCATAACACCATAAGACAAAGAGAAGGAGGAAAAGATGGAGAGACAGATAAACTACCGCAAACAAACAAACACACACACACACACACACACACACACACACACACACACACACACACACACACACACACACACACACACACACACACACACACACACTGCTTTACATGTGAATATCTCTTTCTGCCTCTCCTCTTAACAAAAGGCTTCATTTGGCATTCTAGTTGAAACCGCCCATTCAGAGGCAACAGTTTTGGAACAATGATTGTGAACTTTAACTTCATTAACATAACAATAAGGCTCTTCAAAAAAGCTGCTCATGGAAACAAACTTAATCCTATTACCGTTGAGGTATAAAAACGAAACACTTAGGCGCAATATGTAATATTCAACAAGTAGGTGGTAAATCAGATCATTCACTCGTAATTAGGAAGGCCTTAATTTTTTTGTTTAATTGTTTGGTGTTATGGACTCTCAAATATCTAATTAATAGTGAAATATGAGAGGAGGACAGAGAAGATACAGCCCCCACATGGTCATAAACTCTTATACATCCTGCTCATTTGTTAATTTCATAATGCCTTTTCCCTGCCTCAGAGCGTTTAACATGAAATAATTGTTAACCAATACCCCCCCCCACACACACACACACACACACACACACACACACACACACACACACACACACAACAAACAATTCCCTCCCACTGTAACCCCTCTAGTTTACCACCAAAGAGAATGAAAGGTGAGTCATTCCTGTGTGGCATCTATTAACTCCCTCTTGGCACAACCGTAGGTAGGACACCAGCAGCTGTGTGTGTGGGTGTATGTGTGTGTGTGTGTGTGTGTGTGTGTCTGTCTGAAGCTTCTGTTAAGCGTGCATGTGCGGGTGTGTGAGCATGAGCCGTGCCTTTGTGTATGTGTGTTTGTTGGTGGGGTGGCGAGCCGCGTCACAAACAATTATACAGCGCCCCTGTTTTAAAACAGCAGGGTTGTATCTCCATGATCGGCCCCATGCTAGGTTACAGGGCCCTGGAATCATCCGTGGGGGGCCTTGTAATATAAACTAACCTGCTGTGACAGTGAAGAGTGATTCAGCTACAAAATGCTGTGTTCAGACCCAGGGGAGTAAATGTGTTTGTGTGCAGAACAATACTGACTGCTTATTACATGACCGTGGGGTGTTTTTCTCACTTTATTTTTAGAACGAAACACACTTTGACAATTGAAAGCAATAGTGCACATTTAGTTATACAACCAGGACAGGGCCACTCCAAGACCTGGATACACCGACAATGACAAACTGTATGGTTGCAAGAGATTTGGTTTCACAGTGTTTGGCCACATTGATTTGCAATTTGACCATGAAAAAAATTGTTGCCCTCTCCTGTTGTCTGGAGTTGGCAAAATGTGTTTGGCCAAACCTCACAAAATGTGTTTCTTTATTACTTTCAAATTGAATTATTTCACAATCCACTAACTCAATTGACATTCATTTGCAGATTTGCATGCAGCAGAGTGTGCAAACAAGGGAGCAAGTGACTTAATCATGCTGGTTCCTTAATCGCCCTTTTGAGTTTACCGTTATGTCACAACAACCAAACAATAAATGCTTACATGAGCGAATAAAGTTAGCCTTTAGCCAAGCAGCTCTCCTGGAGTACTAACTGTGACACAACAATGTTCAAGGGCACATTCACAGACACATGGAGGGAATGGATAACATTTTCACGTGCTTTTAGACGATTAATATGAATGTGTTTGATTATATGTTTTTTTGATTATGGTATCTAAAGAAGCAGTTTAAGATACAACACATTAAAGATACAGACTCAATTATCACTTTTATAGTTCTCTAATGTTTTAATAAACTGCATTTCCTCAAGTGTACATTAACTAATGACCTGAGTGTAAATTATATGTTTATCGTCAAGACGGCTGCTCAGTTTGTTATGTGATTTTTAAGCCATGTTAGCGGCAAGGCCCTAGCGATGACAATGTTGGTCTGTGGGATGATAGAGATCCGCCTCGTTGTTCCAGATCCACGGCAAGTTCTTAAATATGCGTAATCAAAGAGCACTCTGCTCGCCCTTTTGTGGGAACTTTAATTCTGTCAGAATACCCAGATTTGTTTCTGTGGAGTTTTCCAGACGTTCCACCAAACCACACAGGATTAAAACCCTCTGTAGCAGATATTTACAGTCTTTGGCTGAATCATTATTGTTTATGAGTTTTGAAAAATACAGTCTCTGTACATCTATACATTAATCAATTCATATCCTGTCTTGCGTTACAGAGAAAATACATTTTTCAAGTAATTTAACAGGAAATGAGGCTCATCTGGTGTTGTGTGAATGCAAACCTCATGAAATTAATTAACAATAGTGTAACAGTAGAGTTTTCCATATGAAGAGAGTTCACACAATTTTTGCCAAATAGTCTTTGTCTTCATACCGTATAACAATGAGAAGTGAAAAAAGTTACTATGTTGTACTATGATTAAAATAATGATTGCAATTTGGGCAGAAAGTAAGAGAAGCTGTTTTAAAAGACATAATACAATTAAACGTGACTCAAACAAAGATTACAGTACTGCAGTTTGACTTTGGGGTGTGAAATAACATGGTGGGCTGTCCCAGCAGGGCACGCCATGGACTGGTGCTGCTCGGAAGCCAGCTGGTGTTCTTCTTAATTTAGGAGATTGGGGCACAATGGCATTGTAACAATAATGCATACTAAAAATACACACATGGCTGAGCAAAATTAGATAGAAATAGTAAATTCCTTGAACATTGTATCCACAAATCTCTCAGACTCCACTAATATATAATTTGTGCTAAACATCATTGCAACATAATCTCCTAACTCCCATGAAGCTGGGGTATTTACAAGAGACAGATTTAAAACAATGGTTAAAACTAATGAGTGAATGAGTGTACACAACAAGGCTATAAAGCCATTGTGATGACGTTTTTACTGTCATATAGCCACTTCTTAGCAACTACCTTTTAAGACACTTAAACAGGCCCTATTATGCTATTTTCCCAGTGCATATTTTTATCTCAAGTTACAGTTACAGCATGTTTACATGCGTTAATGCTCATAATCCGCCTTGTTTTTCTCATCCTGGCTGTCCTGCAGCACACCTTCTCACCCTCTCTCTGAAATGCTCCTTTGTAGCACTTGCTCCTCCCTCCAGAAAGCGAAGTCTGCTCTGATTGGTCAGCTAGCCCTCTCTCTTCTGTGATTAGTCAACGTTTCACATTTCAAAAAACTCTTCTTTCGTCTCTCTCTTTTGTTGTTTGAGGGTCAAACTAGCCGGAGAGTTTTACGTGACTTCCATTACATTGTGACCTCATAAAGTTACGGAAGTGAAGCAGAGAATTCAATCGAGCTGTTTCAGGCAGCTCAGGAGCAGTGTTTCTGAAGGGGGGGGGGTAACTCCTTTTAGGTGTGGACTTTTTAGGCAGCACTCTATGGCCAAGCTGCAAAATCATTAAATCTTACCTTTCCTTTAATGCAACCAATAGCCTAATTTCACTTTAGCCACCTAGTCTGTGACGCATGCTTTTAGTTATACATTTTCGTATTTCTAAACCCCAAGCCTGGAAAATATCCCTGAAATGACTCAGATGCATAATCAGGGTTATTTTCAAAAGCTTGTCAAAGCTCCTCCAGAGCCACATGGCCATTATACAAAGACTAAAATGCCAGTAACATCAGCTCAACTCAACAGCCAAGTCCAGAGGGTTTGCAACTACTTCACACTTGACACATTTTAAAGAGAAGATTGGTTTAACAGATCAGCATTTTATAAGTTGACCAGCTTTAGAAAAAAAGACAGCATTCTCCCAGAATTTCGCTGTGCTAGAAGTGTGGGTTATGTGAAGTGCTGCATGTCAACCTCATGGAAGAGCCAGACATACCTTGGCACATAGACTGGGTGAATGCTATTCTGATCTGGGGTTTACACAGTGTTTGAATTTCTCCACAACTTAAGCAGTGCAGATTTACCATTGGTCAGAACGATGTGGTGAAAAGCTGGTAGAGATGAAAGCTGTTGGTAGATGCATGCCATTACTCTATTATTTATTATTTTCTGGAGTCATTTATTGATTGTGTTTGTGTGTGTGTGCACCAACAGGGGGGCTCTGATGTCCTCATATCACTCTGTATTATTTCATGAGTGCTAATATTGCAAGTGAGAATAGTTTATGTGACAGTTTCCTCGGGGAGGGGAAGAGAAACGAGAGAGGAAGGGCTGAGAATGCTAAAGGGGAAGAGAGAAAGAGAGAAGAGGGAGAAAACAGAAATCGGGCCAAAGGGTGAGACGGACCAGACACGTCGATGTGAGAGTGCAAGAGCGTCAGGATCAGAGGCCTGAGAGGAGAAGAAAGAGAGACTGAGGGTCCAGGAAGCGATACAGGGAGAGATAAAAAAAAAAGGGTTGTAGCGACGAAAAAGATGAAGAAGGGGGCAGAGATAAGAGGAGGGGGAATGGAGTCGGACGCAGGAATTTGAAGAGATAAGACAGACGGGATTAGAAGAGGAGAAAGAGAAGATCTTTCCAGGGAGATTGAGGGTGTAGAGAACAACAAGTACTCAACAATAGCGCTCTTAAGCATTCTCGAGGGGAAGAAAGCAATAGAGCGAGCGGGCGGGGTGGGGAGAGAGTGACGGAGATACAGCCTACAGAACGGGGGGTGGGGGAGTGGAAGACAAATGAAGTAATGGAATGTAAGTGGACAGATATTAATGTGATGGGAGAGAGAAGATGGATTGGCTAGCAAGCAGAAACTGCAAAGGGCAATTGAGATGCATGTTTGGGTACAGTATATGTGTTCCTGTGGCATATAATGCCCATGCTATAAAGTATGAGGACACATTTTATGGGTATTTATCGCACATGCGTGTCCCATTAAAGCACTAATTTCCCCATGGAAATCATTGAAGTTTCATTGTATCCTTCAAACCTCAAATGTTTTGGTTTTAAGAATAAACTCCAAATGTACACAGTATTTGCTAGAACAGATGATTTGTCATATCAGCAGGGGTGTAATATCAAACTTCAAACTTTTCTCCTGATGTTAATTTATCAAGAGGGAGTTTCTGTTGAGCCAGGTATTTTTCACATGCACACCAGGGAGCTGCCCAGTACAACCACAGTCCACTGGAGCAGCAGAGGATTGCTTAATGGCACCTGAGCAGTGGAAAGAATGTCAAGAGAGTTGGAAGAAATACCAATTTAATTTTAGAATTTCCTGCCTGATATTTCTGATTTTGGAGCAGTATTGTGCAGTCACTTGAACTCTCACAACAGCATCAGTGAGCATTTTTTTTGGTGTTTAATAGAAATTGAATTGGGCCGTCTAATTTCCTGAGCCAAGGAGAGCATTTTCTACCCAGGCAGTTAATTTGTTAGTATCTGTCTCTAGTTAACTCTTTTAAAAGCTCCAAAATTGATATTTTGGGACAAAAACAGGTGATCGCATTTTGTCCTGATTACTATAGATCTGCCTTTTTTTTTTGGTTTATTTGGTAGGGACAGTGCAGATTAATAAAACTTTTCTGTAAATGCAGCAGAGTTAGCCAAGAGGCTATTTTTCATCTGTATTCCCTAGATGACCTCAATCGTGACCTAAAGTATACCAGTTTCCATTTAGTTTTCATGCTTTCTTGTCGTTTAATTTGGGATCAAATTAAAAAAAAAAGAAAAACTTCACTCTGGCACTTTATACTAAGTGCCTATTGCAAGTCTTCTGTGTTGAATTGCATTATATAGAACAAGGTTCCATGTGTTTATGCTTACTGTTCCCATGACCAGAGGCAACCATCTCACAGCGGGCTAATAAAAAGACATTTGCTCTGCTGTATTTTAGGAGGCTGTGTTCAGGGTTTCAACAGTGAGATTAACAGTGAGGAAATGTTTATGGGTCTCTTGATAGCAGTGCTCAGGTCACAGCTGATTTGTTGACTATGTCGCTATAATTTCCTTGTCATTGGCTACATGTTGATGCTGAGCGTTTCCTTGTTTTTAGTCCTTGTTAATGTGAGCCAATACTGGAAAGTTTTTTTTAAACTAATTAACAAAGTCAAGGAGGTGGAAAGAGAATACAACTTTTTATATGAGCGACCTATTTACAGCAGGTTTTTGATGTTTTCTTTTTTCATTGCTTTATATAAAAAAAAATGGGGATGTAAATATCCCTTCGGTTTCCACCAGTGTTGTTTACTGAAACAATTAAACTGCAATCACACATGTGACAGTGATGCAGCTTTGTATGAGACACTTTGACAAATCAGATAACTTGGCTGAAACCATCGCTTGTATAAAAAAAAACTTTTTCTTTTCCATCTTGCACAGAATAGATAAAATAATCTGTCCAGAATAAAATCAACCAACTTCTTTTTGTCCTATTAAAAACTCAGTCAATGTCCTTGTTTGCAGCTGCAGGTTCTGTTTGCTCCGAAGGAGTTAAAACTGCATGTTGGAAGGCTGTTTCCTGCTTGTGTTCCAGTTTTGAGGACGCATCAGAACTTGTTCAAAGGCTTCAAACAATAAAAGATGGCAAGAGGGGAAGTTGTTTTATTTATTTTTTTATATAAATGATTGATGCTCCCAGTCGGCAAACATCCAGAGACTCGTGCTTTTCATCCTCGATTCCACTTTCTTGAATTTAATTCTGAGCGTTTTCTGTTTGGGTTTGTTTTTATGGACGTGAACAATTTGCCTCAAACTTGTCTTTGTCCTCAGGTAGAGCTATTAAGCTGTTACTTTTAATAATGGATTTTCATATTATGTCCACATGAACATGTGCTCATTCTCTTCTCTTTAACACTAGTTCAGTCTCACAAGATCTCTCATCTGCCAAACAGCACTCTCTTTCCTCACTCTCTTTGTTTTGTGTGCCACTATTCTGCTTGTTTGCAGGATGATTTTGTAAGTGAGTTAATGTGTGTTTTTCTTCCTCCCTCCAGGACTCTGACAGAGCTTATGAAGCAGCCAGGGGAGGCAGGACTGGTGGATGGAACCGGGGTTCATCATCCTATAGGGACCAACGGGATCTCCGCCAGATCACTACGCTCCAACAATGGTCAGTCCCCAATGTGTGTGTCTGTGTATCTGGATGGGTTTGCATACAGGCTAGGTATTGTTTAAAAAAAACAAGATACTTGTACAAATTCCAGTACCCACAAATATGATACTGATACCAATAGAGTACTTTATTTGACACCTTTTTTTATCTATGGAAGCATGCACATGCATAACATACCATCGCCACCGCGTCTATTTTTGTCACAGGCCTATAGTATAGCCATACTTTTGAACAATTAGGTGGGATCTTAGCACACTGAACTGAACTGATATCAACTGAAAATTCATGCTTTGTCCAGTTTGTTTTCAGGACAACAAACAAATAACTTTTATGATGCTTAATTTTTGAATGTATTCAAATCGATTAGTGCATTGTAGATTATAGCTGACCCCTTCAAACCTCAAAATAACTTAATTTAGGCATAAATACGACAGCAACGTTCCTGGTAATACCATATACGGTCCATTGTTTTAAACACATACATTTATTCACAGAGTTTCGTCATGTCTCTGTACAATGTATGAGGTACTATCCTAGAGCTCTGTGTGCCTACAGACGGCTTCAATATTCTCAATACCGATAGGTTTTGTAACACAACGTCATGCAAATTTCCTCACTCTTTAAATATCGCAAATGCGCTATCAATGACAATAAAGTATTTGCATCTTTGCATTGACTTTGAATGAAATTGTTTTTTTAATATCTACATCATTATGTAGTCTTTTGTCATCCTTCTTATCTGTTTATTGCAATTATATCACAGCAAATCTGTTTATTTTGGGTTTGTACTGCTGTAGTAAATCAGGGAAAATGTTCTTCTTGTTTGGTGTGAACACAGCATAAAGCCTTAGTTACAGTTTGGGCAAGGACTGCGTTTGGCGTGAACACACTGTAAGACCGATCCTCAAAGTTGATAGCAATTCAGAAGCAAGGGGATGGATTAATTGAGAGGACTGGGACAAAGCCTTAATATCCACCGAGAAACAACACAACACAACACAACACATATGGAATGAGCTCATGGGACAGTGAAGATACCATAGACCAATTAAATGCACATATTCTGCACCAAAACGCCCTTGTACCCGTTTATATCGAAACACATATTAGGTCTCACTCTCTGTTGCTGCCTGTCTTACACATACACACTCACATGAGCATACATGTGTCATCCATGGGCAAACAGCAGGGACAGACAGGTCATTTTTAATTAAGATGTAATTAGCCGTGTTCCAGCTCCGAACCCACAGAGGGAACACTGTGTGACCCATCTGTCTCCCTCTTTGTCTTTTGACCACACGCGCACACACACACACACACACACATATATACACATAATCTTGCTCAATAAAACCCTGTGCTTCCTCAGTGCATTGAGACTCAAATTAGTGGGCATGTTTCCTGGGGGCTCATTTGTGACAAGAGTGATGGCATGTTTTAAAGGACAAAGGTATCTCTTGCCTCACTTTTTTGTCCTCGTCATTAGTCACAGCAGAGAAAATGTGAGCCTTGCTTTGGTCCAGTTGTTTTCTAGTATCTAGAGTTACTTGTTTTCTTGTGTGAGGTGAATGTCTTTATTGTACACCACTGTAGTCTGGTGGAAATCTGGTTACTCATGCATAAAGCTATATGATATCAATAAACATGACAGTTACTTTTTCAGGCATACATGCACGGATAAAACAGCGATACCAGATGTTTCATATGCTCTGGTTCATATATAAATTATCATAGTGTAAGGTTATCTTCTTATCTTACACATGCAGTATTCTCACAAATGCAGACAAAAATAAAATGCTGAGGCTTTTCCCTTGACTTTCATCTTCCCACTATTGCAATAAACAAGTTTTTGGCCTCTTTTTCACCCCATACTGCGCTTATTAGCACTCGGCTTGCTTCTATCTTGCTTTGCCTCGCTTCGTCCATTGCTTATTCCCCCTGCTCATACATTTCCCCTGTTAATTCCTTTTATTTCTCACATTTTTAGAGGCCTTCAACATCATTGTCTAATAAGCCTTTTAGCAACAGACACATGCATTTTAGTACATACAGCAGGTAGTACACTATCTACTGTATGTGATAGCATTTTTGTTTGTCTTTAAGTTTAAATGTGTTTGATATTTAGTTATTTTTTGATTATTGCGTAGTTCTCAAACTACAGTAAAAAAATAATACGTTTTCCATCATATTTTTTACCTTCTGCCCACACTATACCTGCATGATTAGATGTATATATATATATATATATATATATATATATATATATATATATATATACATGTATTTATATAAGTATATATATATATAGATAGATATTAATATGTAATTTCCCGCTAACGAAATAAGCAAAAGAAGAGGAAGAATTAGTTCTGCAGATAGAAAGATTATAAAAAAAGGAAGGAATAACAGACGGAAAGCTGTGAAAGACGTAAAAGGGGGGATAAACAGGGTGGACATACGGAGGAAAGAGTGAGTGTTCGTGTGTGTGTTAGGGTTTGAATGGGGACACAGGGTGAGGACAGTAGGGCAATGGGATAAAGCGCCCATTGTGTCAGCCGTCTACACATAATCACCTCTTAATTAAACACATTTTATCCTCCAAGCCACTTGGACAGAGAGAGAGAAAAAACAGAGAGATGTGAGGAAGTGAAAGACACAGAGAGAAAAGGAGAATGACGGAAGACAGTTGGGTATAAATGTAGATGAAATCTATATCTCTTCACAGGTTAGAGTAAAAGTACTTTTCCAACGAGGTTGGCCATTGCACAAAACTTTCCTTCTCCATGATTCAAATTTTGGGGCTCATCCAAAAGACTTCTAAGCAGTATGAAAGATTATATTTCACCACTTTGTAGAAGACCTACAGCAAAATGGCAAACTTATTATGATTATAATGACAACCATTTAGCCTTTCAATGCGAAAGCTTTTAATATTGAATGTCCAGAGCACTTTGAATTTTATCTTGAAATAGATTCGGCAGTAGTTTCTAGCTACACCAGAGGCCTGTCTCTAAAAGAAAGAAAGTCTTTTAGAGACAGGCCTAAACAGAGGTCTAGAGACAGACCAAAGTGGGTCTCCCAACTTTGGTCCAGACTGAAATAGCTAAGCAACTGTTGGCTATATTACCATTCAATTTAAAGACATTCATGGTTGGCTCAGAGTAAAATGTCCCCTTCAATATTGAATGGATTGAATATTTGGTACACACATTCATGTCCCCTCTCAGAAAGTTTAGGAACTAATAGCTTGAAAGCTTACGACAATCACATCAGCCTCAGCTCTGTTGACTGCTAATTAGTAAAAATAAGCATGCTAACATGATAAACATGGTATACTATACCTTCTCAACATCAGCATGTTAGTATTGTTATCATTTAGCTCAAAGTACTGCTGTTCTGAAGTGCGGTATTGCAGATATGGCTGTAGACTCATATAAGTCATTTTATTGATTTATATATAAATGATACAGTTAGTATCATACAGCACCATTTTCATTTAAATACCTTGAATCTGACCTATTTTCTGTCTTTCCCATTTGTTTCTTTCTTTCTTTACTGTGCATTTTGAAATTATAATTAATAATTTGCCTTTATTCTGAACTTGTAGTTTCATACACTTGTAGTCCTCAACTTTTCTTATCTATCCACTCTGACTTGTTGACCAGCCTCCAATGCAGATATAAATGCAAAATGTGCATACCAGATTATGATCACGTTATTGCATGTCCTTGCAACTTCTCTAAACTAATTTCTAGAATCGGCGGGCTAAAAAGATAAAAAACAAGGCAAGTCTCATCAAGAATGAAAGTGTACCCATAAATCTCACATTCACTGCAAGGGAACTATGCAGAAATTACACATTTGTGTGGATAAATGCACCGTGGCTTGCTCTAGACTTTAGCTGCACAAGTTGGAGTGCAGTGAGAATAGGATGAAAAAACACTGAACAAGTTCTGAACCCGTTCCCTAATGAAGAAAGGAGTCAAATCCTCATGTTTCCTCCGTGAGAAAAGGATGATCTCCTTATCTAACTTCCACTCTTTTCCTGCTCACTTGTGATCATTTTCAAGGAAGACATATTTTTAATACCATGTAAGAGATGAACTAAGGGATACAAATGTCAGGATAAAGTAAGGTAAAGTCTAACGCTGGTACATTTGACGGGGAAAGAGAAAAGAGGGAGAGAGAGGGGAACAGAAAAACACAAGGAGGAAAAGTATTGAGGTCATGCGACAGTTACAATTACTGAATCAGTGAAACAGGAGGACCAAGAGGTTTTTTGTGTGGTTACAAAAAGACAGCTGATGAGACGGAGAGAAGAGAGGTTGAGAGAGAGAAGTTCTCAAACAAAGTCAAAGAACAAGGTAATGGGGAGTGGAGAGAGGGTGGAGAGGAAAATGAGATGTTTAAAAAGAGACAGACCTTAACAATAACACTGCTGAGGCGTGCAATGGGAGAAATGGCTTGAATGGGAGGGGAGGAAAGGGCGAAAGACGGTAAAGAAAGAAATAAGGAGACAGGGAGGTGAAAGGGGGCTGATAATGACGATGAGCGGTGGGCGTGACACTGCGTCCAGTGTTTGATGAAGAAAAAAGGGTGGAACAAAAAAAGAGGGGGCTAAGGTGAGAGTGGGAGAAACGTGTGAGAGAGCTGGAGCGCAAAGCAGCGAGGGAGGGATAGAAGGAATAAAAGCGTGAGAGACAGAGTTGGATAGAAGTAAAAGAGAGAGTAAGGCATGAAGGATGAATGGAGTCAGAGATGGAGAGAATAGACAGAAGAGACAACATGCTGCTAGCTGCAAGGGGGACAGCTGGTCAGCTGCTGCTCTGCTCTGTTCTGGTGTGGAGAGCTTCCCTGAGGACAGTCACCCTGCTCTGCACACACACACACACACACACACACACACACACACACACACACACACACACACACACACACACACACACACACACACACACACACACACACACACACACACCCCACGCAGAAGGTTGCATGTATACATACAAACAAATTACACAAAACACAGACTGGGTTACATAGTCTAAAACACATTTTGTTGCGATTTACTGTACAGATAGAGGGCAGAGATAAGGGGGCTTCAAGGAGATGGTACATGAGGCGTGGAAGGAAGTTAAGAAATTTTGGGTGAGATAAGGAAAGATATGAAACCAAGGACAGATGGAAGGAAAGGAAAGAGCGGAAAGCAGACTAGTGCAGAGGACTAGAAATCAGAAAAAAGTGCAAAGAAGTGAGACAGTGAGTTATTATATAAAAGTGAGAGTGAGTGATGGAGCGGGTATCAGGCAATGGGATGTAAATAAGAAATTGTGGCAAGGGGAGAGGAGAGCAGATGGCAGGGAAGAAGAGCAGGAAAGGAAGATGGGAAGTGGGAATGCGAGAACACTCCCAGATCACTTATAGCTGATGTCAGCCGTGCCAGCATTGCCTCTAATTGTAGCTGTGACTTCAGCAACGAGCAAAGGAGAACAATTCTCCTACCTTTGTTTTCTCAAATGGCAGTCAGCTGATTTCAGCACCTTGGACAGCTCCCTTGAAAACAGCGGGGACTCTATCAAGTTTCCCCTTAACTGGCTATGCAAGAACTTCCTTATAATAGATTTTAAGAGTTAAACAAATGAAACCAAGCTGTTAGTCACAAGAGAAATCTCCTGGAGTATTTATTATCATATGTGATATATAACATTTAAATCTGAATATTAAAGCTGCTGAGATCAGGGCTTAGCTACCATTTAGAGTGGACACATTTCTTTTATGTGGGGCAACTTTGCGCTCTACAAATAAAATATACAATGTATAAAGTACAGTACACAGTGGGTATTTCATAGACTGATTCTAGTATTTATTGACTGAAAGTACTTTGAATTATACCTTTAGTGCTTGGACCTCAGTATTTCCAATGCATCCAACAGCTGTTGTACTAACATTCCCATGTGTTTAGGGTTCTGTTAATACAATAAAAGGGGTTTATATCAGATTTAAATGCACAAACTCTGGGGTTTATATTGTATTATGAGCAGGAAATCTGATTTATTATCAGAGAAGCGTCCTGTTGAATCCGCATGGATACACATTTAAGATACACGGTGGTGGTTTTTATTTTATTAGGAAATATTTCTGTCATTATTTCTTTTTAAATCTCCTTTTTAACAGCTGTTGGATGCATTGGCATGACATTTGGTCTCATGTTTCCTTCAGGATGAATTGTCCCTTTACTTAGAAACCAAATTTGGCGGACTGCTCAGTTGAAATAACTTTAAGTATACTAGCTTATTTTTGGTTTCAAAATCGGGGGACAGGATAATGTATCATGCACATAGGATTGTGGATGATTTATGAGTGCACATGCAGCCTTGAAAACACAAAAACTGTTTTCTCAGTATTGTTCAAAGGATCCTAGTCTTTGGAACAATCCTTCAGCAGAATTCAATGACGTAGCATCCTTGAAACTCACACCGTTGAAGGGACCTGCTGTGGTTTCGAGAAGCACCCTTTGTCTTGTTTGAGACTGTGACCTTACGAAATCTAATCAAAAGCTAGCTGTCTTCCTCTGTTTCTTAAGCATAACCATGTAGAAATGTCATTTAGCAACTGTAATGGAACCATTACATGATTCATTTGTTAGCTACGTAACTATATTGTTACACATAAGCCAATACAATAATAATTCCCTACATGAGTTTCAATTATTGTAGCAATGATCAGATTACCTAAACATAAATATAGTCCATTGGAACCTGTGCCCTTGTTTTTATTTCAACTTCAATTTAAAACACATTGAATAATGATGCCTTGGACCGTCTTAATAATGCACATGCACACATGTACTGCTTTATTCAGCAGTTCTCTGAGGTAACCTTCAAACAAAAGACGCCCCTCGGTTACGGAAGGGAAGACTTCAGTGGGGCATATCTTAGTTGGGCAGACTCTTCGCATCCACTGGAGGTCTCTTCCGAGATAGGGGAGGATTTGCATTTGTGGGGCATAATTTGCATGTTGCCGGCCTGCGAGAGAGAGAAATATAAACATCAGAGTGAGAGGGGGAGGAAGGGAGATGGAGATGGAAGGAGGGAATATTAAGAGGTAGAGCAGGAGGAAAAGGCGAGAGAAGCGGTGTTTGTTTGATGCAGAAAGAGAGGGAGAGCAGGAGACAGAGGAGGGGGATAGGATCAGTGTGACATTGAAATCAAAACACGGAAATGAGTATCATGGGAGCCTGCAGGATGGGTGTTAAGTGAAAAGACGTACTATAGGCGGGGGGCTGGTGTTTGTGTGTGTGTGTGTTTGTGTGTGTGCATGAGTGTGTCAGCATCTGTGAGAGAGGGAGAGTGTTTGTTTACATCTGTGCGCCCTTGATTTCTTCACTACAGTGCCACATGGGGCCAGTGCCAATTATATCCGCACTGAGCTCGTCAACGACACCCCGCCAGAGAGACAGAGAGAGGGAGACGGAGGGAATGGAGTGAAACAGAGCAAATATGCTTTAAGAATATGTGAGTATATGTGTGTTCATACAAGCATGAAAAACATGCTCTCATGCATGAACGTATCGTACAGTTTGCACATCAGGTGGCCAACTTGTCTTCTAATCCAGTTACATTCCCACCATTATGTCTGAATGACTGACAGGAACCTATGACCTTCCTACCAATCTGTTTGCTGCTTTTCTGGGAGGTTTCATTCCTAATTAGCATCTGATGGGATGTGCTTGTGAGCCATACAAGACTGATCCTGACGGTGCTGGTCTTGTGATGGCTACTGCGGCCTCAGACAACCGTATTTAATAATTCAAAACAGAACACATTTTATTGAATCACAGGATTGTGTTTTTACCAGACTTGGCAGCTGTGATACATCAAAACAGATGCCAGTGTGTTTGTGCCTTAATATAACTGTAAACAACCAGAAATACACAACTTATACAGATGCCAACTTTCAAGAACAAACTGTAGACTCACAGTTGATAATCTAGTATAACTCCAGAGATGGCAATGTACCACTTTGGTCCAGACTGAAATATCTCATAATTGTTGGGTGCATTGCAATGAAAGAAGCTGTTCCTGTTCAAATCTGCCCACATGTTGATGCTAAGCTTCCTGTATCTTTTACCAATGACTGGTGATTTCTTCTATTCTTATTTAATTGTTTCTCAGAGAGATCATTGATTTTTTTCTGTGTTTTCTTCTCCATGTACACAACAAATCCTTCATACTTAATTATCTATTTGCAAATAGGATTTTTCTACAGCTAATATTTGACTCTAAAACTTGAGATTGTTGAACACAGCAGCTGATGTGGTTCTTTGACAAGACAAGCACACTGTAAATATATATTCAAGTTGGCTATATATAATACTTCTTCTCCCGATATCAGTAGACCGGTGTGTGTTCTTTGCTCCTTTTCCCTATTTGACTCTTTAATGTCTTTCCTTTTTCTCTCGATCTTGCAATTATTGTCTGACTTGGAGAGGGGAAATATCAGTCTACAATTCTCTTCTCTATGTCAAATAACTTTTTGCTGTCTCTCTCTTTCACACACACACTTTTTCTCCCCCCTCAGGCCACACTATCTATATATATCCTTCCAAAACCATACTGACACAGCAAAAAACACTGGATATCCAAAAAACACCCATTTAAAATACCTCACTTACATATCTCTCTCACTTGCAGATATTTTCATGAATTTCTTGATGATTTTAACATCAATGAAAAGGTTGGCTTTCATTATCTTTCCTATTTGGACGAGTTTGCAATTCCCATCTTGAATGTTAAGTGATATGTATCTTTCTCTAACTCATTAAGGGCAGTAAAGGTTTATTTCATGAAGCACTACCAGATCTACAGTAGGATTGAGATATCCCCCCTGACTGTCGGGTGGGTAAGTCAGGTGTAAGTCAGGCCGATAATCCTCTGGCGCATCGCTTGCTTTACTCTCCCACTATCTCTTTTCCCGTCTCAGCCTTTCCAGTTCCCTCTCATTAGCCGCCAATCTTCTCTCATCCTCCGCCTTCTTTCTGCTCTGAGCCCTGCTTCCCTTGAGGTCTCTCTCTCTCTCTCTCTCTCTCTCTGTTTCCGCTTTTTCTGTCAGCTCTCAGTGCCCTCCTCATCTATCTCCCCTCCTCTCTCTTTCTTCCTTTTCTCTCTCTAAATCATAGCCCCAGTGTCAGCAGACTGAGCTGTCTGATCCCTCATTTTCTGACTGAACTCTAAAGTCACCCAGAAATGATCACAGAGCTACAATAAATAGACCTGATGTTCCTTTTGGTGTTTTTAGGAGTTCAAGAGTTGAATTGCACTTGAAAGCAAACTTTTAAGGTTGTAGGGACAAAACCTAGAAGCAACGTTATGAAAATACAGTGAAAAATACAGATTAAAACATGAAAAGTAAAGTAAATAATGAGTTAATTGAAAACAAAAGCTTGTGTCATGTGAATATAAAGAGAGACATACATTGGATGATGTAATTGTTAGTAAAATGAGAATAAATATCATATTGCAGTAGAAAATATGAATAAAATGAAAAATACAGAAAATTAAAGGATTCAAGAAGAGAGCGGAGATATGGGTGGTGCCGCTCTACTCATCCTAGTTCTGTGAAGATCTGTCGCCACTGCTGAAAGTCACCCAACTCACAGAGGAGGAATATCCAGAATAGGCTTATTAATAAGCCAGCACAGCGACAGATTACGGCTTTAGTGAGCCGCCAAAACAATTACTGAGACTGACAAACAGAGAAACACAGGCAGACAGACAGAAGGTCAGTGAATGATTGGACATATTGGCTGATCAACAGAATGCCCGGAAGAAGACTGTCACGCTGAAACGTTGGTAAATTCGTATATATCCCTTTTTGCATCATGGGTGACTATCTTCCTTCACGTCTGTTCTTTCATTCTGGTCTGCACCTCTCTCTCTCTCTCTCATCCTGATAAACAGAATACTCACGAATGCAAACTTCCAGGTAAGCACACAGGAATACTGACGGACACACTGACTGACAGATCAACAGAGAAGCAGGCCTTTAGAACGACACGATAGGATATTGTCTGCTGAAATTAACACTTTACTTAATTAAGTTAAAGGTAGGGTCCATTGTATTAACATCCAAATTTTGGTCGAAGTACATATGTTTTAGCATTAGAATGTTAATTTCCCCAAAGCCCTTCTGAAAATGTTTTTATATATGACCTAATGTGGGTTTTCCTCATGATGACTTTCTAAATTTACACATATACGTATATCATTGTCAATAGTCGGTGTGTATTGCCTAAAGTGACCTGGATGGCGGCTGGCATGCTCCCCTTTTGGAGGAGCATACAGAAGTACCGGCACGGAAGCTAAGCAATGTACTACGCCACTTTAGTACAGATCGGAAAGTCCCAGTAAATCAAATAAACTGACTGATGGATGCACTGGAGTCTACATACAACCCCACTTAAAAAAATCTAAACTAACCCTGTCAGTTATTTCCAAACTTACCACAGCTAACATTGACTCATTTAGTGCTAAGGTTCACATTATTCGCAACCTTATTGATTAGCTTACTTTGTTACCTACGTCACTGCTGTTTGCTTACCGTTGAGTGACTGTTTCCATTTGAAAAACCTAGATAAAGGACACAGACAGAACACAGAATCGGCCTTTAAACTAGCTAATTCAGCATCATCTTCTAAAGCACTTTTTGCAGCTTTTGATTTTTGGCAATGGACACTTTATTGTGTAATATATGTATTAATTCAATAAAAAAAACAATTGGAATGTCATTAGTTTTGCAGTTATTCTGTTATACACAACGTTTTGGATAAATTAACTTTATGACCTGATGTTGGCGCTATATGGGAATATAAGGATTTGCCAATGTGACTACAATTCATCCTGAGTGGGTCATGATGGATCCAATATTTCCAGAGACATTTCTCTCAAAACCACAACATGTACCTCAAGTGGAGAAATCAGGGTTTCAGCTTCTATACAATTTTGAGGCAATCCATTAGGTTGTTGAGGTGTCTCAGTTTGGACCAGAGTAGCTGATTAACGGACAGAGCGCCATTGCTAAAGAGCCACACCTCTAGCCGATTCTAGTATTAATGGAAAATGAGAATCTATTCATATTCTTATTTGTGGAGAGGGTTGTGTTCCTGCATTTTGACATACATGTTAGGAAATATTATTTACAGGAAAATATAATTGAATAGTCAACTGAGTATATACAATTCTGATGCCCAGGGTTTGTTTGAACTTGTCTTAGTATTTTTAAAATCCTGGCTATCGCCTTCACTAAACACTCCTTCTGTCCTCCTGCAAATAACTCAGGAAATGTGCTGGGGGCTTTTATTCATTTATTCTATCTTATACAAGGAGTATTCATGTAGATTCCAACTGCAGATATACAGACATATTGATGAACAGCAATAGGCAGACTGTTGACCAACTTTTATCTATTGATTGATCTTGTTAATTTATGGATTTAAACGATTTAGTTTTAATTAATCCAGAATCACATCATGCAGATCTCTGCGCTCTTGTTTGGGTAACGTTAATACACTAAGACCCCTGCAGCTGCTACAGAGGACGTGTTTATAATGTATACAGCATGTATAAGGGACAGTAGAGTATCTTCAGGCATTTCTGTTCTGCTATTTAAGCGTGTTCGTGAAGAGGAAAGATGCTTGTGTATGTGTGTGCGTGCATGCTTGTGTGTGTATGTGCGTGCATTGATCCGGTGAGGTGCGGGGGATGTTTTCTCTCAGTCATTTGAAGGACACCAAACCCCCGCCTAGCAGCAGCACGCTCCAAGCAGTCATGACAGCCTCCTAAACACACACACACACAGCAATGACGGCAATCGTGGATAGCACAGACAGACAACTTCATAAATTGCCGCTCAATGGAGACAAATGATGCCACACATTGTCATTGTGTGGTGTCTTAATGTGTGAGGGTTGTGTTTTACGCACATGAATGTATGTGTGTTCGTTTTAATGTGATGTTTTGGAGTTGGCGAGAGTAACTGAGGGAGGCTGTGTTGTGTCTGTCACCTCCTCTGCCTCCAGCTGTCCCTAGAGTAAAACATTATGGATTGACACATTTTACACATTTTGACCTTAAAAAAAAAACTTGCGTGTAGGAGCAAGCAGAAGCACGTGCAGCAATGTCAGTGCATGTACAGTAGTTGTGTGTAAATGTTTTGTTTGTTTTGAACTGTTTGTACCTCTAATATATAAGAACTCCAAATGTGTCCATGAATATATCAGAATGAACTACATTAAGCAAAAGAGTCACCAGTCTATTATTCCTGTTAGGGTGTTGAATGACACGATGAAGATGAAGGTTTTTCACTTTCCATGCGTGCAAAAGCACTTTGCTGTGCTGTACGTGCAAGTAGAGGGTGGCATTTTTATGTGTAAGGAGCAAGAGTGGAGGTTCAAGGGGAAAATGTGGATTTCCATGAATGTGAAGAGTGTGTGAATGTGTATATATGTGCGTGTGTCTGTTGGATACTGATATGAGCCGCTGTTGAGCCCCTGAGTGAGGTGCAGTGCGTGGCTATACATTAAATGGCCAGGATTAGCCCCGACTGCTGCAGGCTCACTGATAGTATTACTGTTATGGAGCAGCTGGGAGGGATCGGGCTCCATTTTGGCTCTGTTATTCTGTCATAATGAGGCATAACCCCTCTCATAGAGGGCTCAATGGTTTCCTGGTTAATGTATCAGGCCAATGGTAGTACTTGTGCTGACTAGCAGGGAGGGAGATGAAGGAGGTGGGAGGGTGAGAGAGAGGAGGGAGGACAGAAATTCTGCCAGCAGAAAAGTACATTTACAGGAAGAAACAGACTGTTCCTTAGAATGTCATTTTTAAGTCTGACTGCCTGCTAATATTTGAGTTAGATTATTTAAATAATCAATATTTTTATATACAGTATATTTCCATCTAAAATTCAATGCATACATTTAAAATGTATTGGTTAAAACAATTACCGACTTTAATTTAATATAGCTTGAATGCAATACTGGCTTAAGTTTTAGCTCAAAACAGAAACAAATTCATTGTTAGTTGTACAAAACATTGTTAATATGACGTCATTGCGGGAGTGTAGCACTCACCCTCCAGTTCCCCCTAAGTGAAACACTGTTAGATCTGTCACCACTGTTGATGTTGATGACACTGTTAGCGCTGTTGGCACCGTAAGCAAACCACTAACTCCACCACTGCCATGTTGCCAATCAGAATGCTCCCAATCTTGTAAATAGCACCTTTAACAATCGGTAACAAATAGTGGAATAAAAGTTTAAAAAGTGCTTAAATAAATTATATCAGTTGCTGTTTGGTTCAACAGTAATATGAAAATAACACTGGTCTGAAAAAGCCCTTGTCAGAGATTTTAGGTGTGTAAGATAAATGTTATAAAGTACAGACTATCAAACACAAAAGCATGTTTTATTGTGGTTAATTGATAATGCAGCTCTGTATGACAAGAGTGCGTTCTTGGATTTTCAGTCTCATAGGCTGATCTACTATGTGCCATCCAGTTGGTTCATAGTCTTTGTACCACTCTTTACCACTCTGAGAATCTCTACATGTGGTCTGTCGTGTTCAACTAGACTAATTTCCTACAATCAAGCCAGCCATCTTGTTCAAGCTCCATCCTGTGATCACCAGTTTAAAGATGATATCAGATGAAGGGAACTTGTCCTCTGGAAACCTTGTATCTCCATGACTAAAGTCACAAAATGCTAGTTTTTATATCTTTTCTTTCAATTCAGGCAATTCAACTACATCCTTTGGCTTTGTCCTGTAGCCACAAAGCGTTTTGTCAGTGACTGGAAAAATAAACCGTGACAGGAAGATTAAAGGTGCCAGGTTCTCACAGGACATTTCTGATACATAAACACAACTACATGAGTAAAACCAATAAGACGTAACAGAGGAGGATGTCTCTTTGATAACCATGTCTCCTTCTGTCTCTGAAGGTTGCTCCTACTGTGAGCTTCAATTGATGTAGTTATCACTAAAAAAACAGTGGCTGAGCTGGGTTCTGCTTGCATGTGTGTAAGTGTGTATAAATGTGTGTGTGTCTCTAAGCTAAGCCAAACGATGCTGTAACATATCTGATTGAAATCAGTCTCACATCGGAAAGCCAGAGCTCCGGGTAGGCAGCATGGGAGTCCTTGGTAAACACACACACACACACACACACACACACACACACACACACACACACACACACACACACACACACACACACACACACACACACACACACACACACATCAAAGAACAAGGAACCACAACGAGCAGCACACACCTTAAGAATCTAACAACACATATGTGAGCACTGCACATAAAAATGACAACACATGAAAATGACACACTCTCTCTATCTTTCTCCAGCGCACACACACACATACACACACACACACAACACACCATGCCACATCACATCACGTCATTTCAGAGAGCGTGTTTAACCTAATCACACTCAGCGATGCGTGATCCTCGGCGGGGGATTCAGGTCTGTTATGACAGTCGATGTGCCGTGTGACGGCCACGGGGTTGAGAGAACACCGACCAGCACCTTTTAATACTCACACACTCTTTAAGCACACATGACGAAGACCTGTGCAGGACGACAGGAGAGGCGGACATGTGGACAGACAAAGAAGGAAGCCATCACAGAATGAGTGACTCATTCTGTGATTCATTTCCATATCATCAACCTGTGAGCGGACACACATGTTTTATTAAATATTTTGTTTACTGTAACAGTGGTTGTGGTGATTCAGTGCTTACCTGTGGGGAGATAATAGTGGCGAGACGAGAACCAAATGCATGAGTAGGAAGTCATAGTTGCCATGTTAAGAATGAATACAGTCATCTCTGTTACAGTTTTATTTGAAAACAGATCCTGACAGTAGCACAGAGCCTCCTATATTCTTCCCAAAGCCAAAATGGCGCAAAAACAAAGTTGACCAGACTGAGTAAAAACCAGAGACAGACCTTTGTGCGTTACCATGAAAACATGGTATCCTAGAAAATACAATTTGGGCATGAAAGTGTCTCAAATATGATGAAAAATCAGGTTGCAGTGATAGAACTCTGGCTAGTTTAGGTTGGCTGTTCAGATAGCCTAAGCTAAAGCTAATCAACTCACATTTTCATTTTGTTTTGCTTGTTTGTCATATTTGTGAATCTCCAATATCATTGTAATTTAGTTTTTTATATCAAAATAAGACTTCAATCTTGAGAATAATAAAAGCACTGCATAAACTTTGTTTTGCTTAAAGCTAATTAACCTAGCTTATTAGAGTAGCAGGAACTGCTATCTCTGGTTCGGATTTAATTAAAATTGTTTGATATGGTTTTAGACTTTTCTGCTGAAAACTGCTGGTAATTTGTGTTGATTGAACTAATGTAATGTAAGTTGTGAGCCTGACTGCTCAACAGAGCGCTGGAAATCACAAAAAAAACCTATAAAGTCACGGAAAGCCGTAGATTAAGGTAATAAGTCTCTAGCGTTGCCAACTGTCCTATAGAAAAAGGAATCATCAGATACTTTAAAACTAAAAGGGGAGTTCAGTATTGAACTGAAAAGAGATGCACTTTGTTTATTTTTGAGAATCAATTTGGTGAAAATCTATTGGATGTAAATATTACAGGTTACACCATTAAGACAGAGTGGCTTATGTAAGGTCATGACTCATGACCAATTAGAAGCCGCTGTCAGGCATATTTTAGGAATGACAACGGCACTACATGATGCATTGTATTTATAAAAAATTAACTATAGCAGTTTTAAAACAGAATTGTAAAGTAAAACCAGATAAATTAGCCATGCTAAAAGTGGACCAGCTTGATAGTAGTAAATGCTGTTTTGCAGTTTCTCACTCTAAGTTATTATATATTTAATCACATATTTAAATGTATTTAGTTAAAGATTAAGGTATTAAACTAGCTCAAGAAAGCTGAAGAACAAATAATTTATTTGGAGAAACTGTTTTCCCTGCCCACTTTAAATTGTCCAAACATAGAGTGCAGCCAAATGTTTTGGGTTTAATGTAAGGTCTGTTAAATCAGTATAAAAATGGAATCAAAATTCAGGTTTTACAAAGCACATATCTGTGACAAAGTTTGTCTAGGAGCCTTCAAACTCGTAAACCTTTTTCTCATCTTCATTGTTTCTGTACTTACTCTCTGCCTTTAAAAGGGTTCAGTAGTGTCATAGATACCACAATAGTTACAATCCATCACTGGAACCTATAGAAACAGACCTTCACTCTGTGTGTGTGTGTGTGTGTGTGTGTGTGTGTGTGTGTGTGTGTGTGTGTGTGTGTGTGTGTGTGTGTGTGTGTGTGTGTGTGTGTGTGTGTGTGTGTGTGTGTGTGTATGACAGACAAGGTGAGATTGTCATATAACAAAGTGAAGTCATATACCACTGCCAGTATACTGCTGTGCAAGTGACAGATATCATTTATCTAACAGCGCTGGAACAAGAGAAGTGCTCTCTCTCACTCTCTTTCACACATAAACACACACACTCACACACACACACACACACACACTTTATACTTTCGTTATCATTAAAAACAAATATCTCTCTTAAATGAATCATTAATCCTTGCACATTTACTTAATCCCACATTGGATGCCATTCAAACTTTCCCCCTTCCCATTGACTGTCACTCTCTCATGGTGTTCATCCTCGTCCCGTCCCTCTCGCCATATGTCGAAACACACTGCTGCAATCCCTGCCTGCCAATTACCAATCTGCAATAGGGATCTAAGGACGAATCAACACATAATTCATACCTCACATTAAACCGTGATCTGCATCTGGAAAATCATTAATTCAACAGTGTCCTTGTATTCACATCTGGAAATTATGCACACATGTAATGCAATGTGGCCACTGTGTCCAAGTTGTGATTGATTTTTATTATTCATAAATACTCTTGAAGCTAGATGGGGAAGTAGCAAGTCCTTTAATATAAGCTTACCGGGTAGAGGTGATGTCATTGATAGAAACCTTTTGCTGCTCAGAATCACATAATAATGGGCGTTTTCTGTTATACTGTCAAACCGTCAATCTTATCCCATACACTGCTATCAATCATCAGGCTTCTTTTTTTTTTCGACTGTTTTTTTTCGATTGTGATTTGACTGTGTTTCTACTTGTGGTGACTAAATTGGCACAAACTTTAATACAGATATTCATGCCCCCCCCCCCTTAGGATGAATTGTAATCACTTTGGGGATATCTTAACTTTTCATGTAGTGCCAATCATCAGTTTGTTCTGTCCAATATTTTGGCTCTGACCAAATAGCTGCTAAACTAATGACTGTCTCAGCAGCCTCAGCTCTACACAGTGTTGAGTGCTTATTCATGACTGAATTGATTATTACCATTCCAACTGCATTTGAAACACCCATCTCCCTTCGTGCTTTTGCAATTTGAACAGCAAAGATTGTCCTTACCAATCTCTTACAAACATGACACTATAGAGCCTCACACAGCTGCTTGTATGGCTGTAGACTCTCAGTCTTGTTTTGATGACAAAAGGCAATAAAAAGTTGATTACACACTTTAATATATGTCACCTGTTGCTGTGTTGTATCTCTAAAATCCCCCTTCACAGCTACAAACTGTGGTTAATTTAACAATATCCACTTACTACAATGGCCAATTTTTGCCCTGGCACTTTCTCTGTGTTTGCTGAAAATGGGAAACTCAGTGTCAATTTATCATTGTCTGGTTACACGAAGTGGTTTGTGTCAGTCTTGCCGTTTTTTGTGGGCACAAAATCGAATTTCTGAAGTGCCAAGAACTTGTGCCATGTGCAGTTTATTTTCAAAAGTGGTCAAATTCAGAGCAAATGCCATTTCTCTTTGTATAAAAACAATGGTAATGGTTGGGTTGGGTTGGGGGGTCAAATTGAGCTCTGAAATCGTTGCTCTGACCTTCCACTGACAGAGGATTTGTTGACTTTTTATAACACAACCATATTTAATGTGCATTGAGGCGTTCCTGCTTGTGCGTGTGTGGCAGGGAAGAGTGGGAAGCAGAAAGAAAGAGACAATAAATAAATCACAAAAAGCAAGGTTGACGAGATAGTGAGAGAAGGCACCATGAGGGGTGGAAAGGGTTGTGAGAAGTGACAAAGAGATATCATAGAGGTGGAGAAAAAGAAAAGGGATGGTGAGGAATAGTGAGAGAATGAGATAATCAAATAGACAGAGAGGGTAGAGAGACCAACAGAGAAAACAGTTCCCTGGTGACACTGCGCTATTGATCTTAGCTTGTTGCTTAGACATAGTCTCTCTGAGATCAGGCTGAGCGCTGACACAGCCATCACTATGCATTATGGGGGATCAAAGGGAGGCCAGTGTTGGCCACCATGCAGGAGCAGACGCCTGAGGGGTAGGAGAGAGAGGGGGAGAAAAGAAGGGGGGAGAAGGAGCTTGAGAGGAGAAACGGAGGAGAAGCAAACACACTGCTAAACAGGATTTCCAATCACAGCCTGTCATTCGCTGGGCATCTCAATCGTTCACCATCGCACAGGAGAGACGACGGGGAAGGAGCATTAGAGGTGGGGGAGAGGGGGAGGCGAGGGCGAAAAAAATGAGAGGGGAATGAGAATTAGAGCGCAAGAGAGGAGGTAAAGGAGTGATAGCCGAGATGCCAAAAATAAAGAGATACTGGAGAGAAAGTGCAATGTGGCAGCGTGTGCATGCGTGACAGATGGAGGCAATAGGGTGACGATGAGGTGAGAAACATGGTGGGACTCGGGGAGTGAAACTTGAAAGAGAAAGTGAGAAGGATGAGGTGAGGCAAGAAAGACTGGATCCAATAAGGAATAGCATGTTGTGTGTGTGTGGTAATAAAACCTGTTAAAACCTCTTCAAATCACTCTTCTGTTTCCCTTTACTGCACCCATTTATTTCCTGGTTTCTATCTTTTTTCCTCTGTCTCTGTCTGTCCTTCCACCCGATGTGTTAAATGTCACAGGACAGCCTGCATATGCTGTCTGCAGAAATGTCAAGCATGGTAAAACCGCTGACGTATTTCACTGTGTGTGCGTATGTGTGTTCTATATTAAGTGCCTTGTGTGTGTCAGTATATAAGTCATGCGGATGCAAGACTAGAGGCGTGTTAACATGCAGCATGTATGTGGGCAAACAGTGTAATTACAGTGACATATGGCTTTCAAGTAGTCTTTAATTGTGCTATTAAATGTGCACTGTCTGTCTCTTACGGGCTGTTGCAGATTGCTTGTGAATATCTTGCACATCAGGAGGCTGGTAGCACTAATTTAATGTTAGAGTTCAGGGCTTCGGGTTGGAATATGAGCTATGGAGGATCGGTTAGTTAGATGAGCACCAGATTAAGTCTACCATTAGTTTTGGGTTCATATTAAGGCCGGGCATTGAGATCATAATTAGGATTGTATCAGGATTTAAGTTAGCCAAGTAGCAGAGACAGTTACTGCACTGATTTAGAGGTTTTGAAATCAGTCAGAATGCCTCACAGGTACATATTTTTTTTTGCATGTGTGTTAGCATAAGCTTTGCCCAGCCATGTGGCTCAGTGTGAGTGTGTTTTTTATAACATACCCTGAGGTGGTACACTTCACCCAGCCCATCTCCATCAATAACAGGCTGAATCACGTGTTACAAATGTCAGAGTCCTGACCTTGGCATATGAAGTCACAACTCTTCCTTATTGACTCGTTGTGATATTTTGTTTCTCGTTTGAAGCAACAATAAAATTCGTCGTAGCTCAGATAAGATTTGAACCAGAAACCTTGAGACCAGTGGTGAAATGTAGGGCAGTGAAGGCATAGTTGTTGTGGAGAAACTCAAGTCACTTAACCTCTGCTTGTTCCAGTGGAGCTGATCTCTGGCCACACAGTGTGTGCTGGGCAGCTCTCAGGAGTGACTGTACAACACGCTATGAATGAAAATGAGCAAAATGCTGTAGAAGATGGTTACCAACGTCCCTGGGCAAATAAATGCTACAAAGAGGCCAACAATGTCAGGCACAGGTCACTGAGCTCAATTTGTGTCATGTGCTGGTTGGATTGTGTCGACACGGTTCGACATTGAATACAATTCATGTGTTTTTACTGTTAACAACTTAGATATATTTCCAAACAAAATCTTTGTTCTTAAGATGTGCATACGCTGCATCAATGGGATGGCTCACTGGGCAACCAGGGTGGAACAAAGGCATTGTTCATGTCATTAATGGCACTTGCGCTTTTCCTGCTATGAGAAAGTTTGCTTTGAAGATGGTCTATTAATGCTTTAAGTGGATAGACTTGAAGAAAGGGCTGCATAGGTAACATTTAATAAATCCAATTAGAAAAAGTTGTGTCAGACAATAAGAACACTTGGAAAATGTTTTAAGATGTATGAGGACAGCTTTATTGAAACCAGGCAATTGCATTGAAAATGTACATTTCAGCTGATCAAGCACACTTTGAAATCTGGATTGATGCTATTTCCTCATGTATTTAAATGGTAGGGGGTCCAGAGTGCGACATTTTTGGAACGTGAAACCTCACATTGCACTCTTACTCAAACGACATACCCTTTAAACCTCCTGGTACTTCAAAATGAAGAAAGCTATTGATCATTTCGTCAAGAAAAACACTACGATGGCTGTTACATGGTCCCTGGACCTTCGAGGCCCAACCCAGACCCGACATCATCCGCAGAGTTAACCTCTCCACCAGCTGTCTCCCCTTTCCCCTGTAACATGCCTAATCCTGACCAGAGGCGCTGGATACATTTCCGAAGTGAGGGAAGGGGAGAAAAAGGTGTGTGTGTGTGTGTGTGTGTGTGTGTGTGTGTGTGTGTGTGTGTGTGTGTGTGTGTGTGTGTGTGTGTGTGTGTGTGTGTGTGTGTGTGTGTGTGTGTGTGTGAATGAGCAACGCTGTACATTTAATAACAAAAGACAACTTAACCACAAATTTCTTCTCTGCTTCAATCCAATTGAACCTCAGCGCATCCAATCTCTCTGTCACTCGACCACACACTCACTCGCACACATACTCTTATACCAACGTAATGAGTGAAAGGGGATTGCATTTAAATCCTTCCTTGGCCATTTTCACATTCTAGTACTGCCAGCATCAAAGCATGGCATGGTACTTTACACGTTGCTTTCTTCATTTACTCGCGTTCACAAAGCGGGATAGCGGCAAAAGTGGGGCACACAATTCAACTTTGGACCTACTAGAAGATGGCCTCATCTGACTCCAAAACATTTATCTGCACCTTTATTCCTGTTTACAAAAATGTACAGAAGAAATTACTAATGTCTACCTGAACTGACAAAAAAAGGTTTGGTTTGTGCGTGGTGAAACATTTTGGGGAGCACCTAATCTCTATAAAAAGATTCATCATTCATATGCCGAATCTGTGGGCAACGGGACAATATTTTCGTAACTGAAGCACTCTGGGTACCGTTTGAGTCATATAGACCAATCATGTTTGAGAAGGCTTTGGTTCAATGCAGGTAAGCATTCCGTGTTGAGAGCACCCACCAGCTATCGTCTGACGACTATATAACTTCAGGTCTTACACGTCCTCTATGAACTCTCACAGAGTCTCGCATCTCAAGTTGCTTATTGGACAGTTAGAAAAGAGCAGAACACGAAAAAGGAAGTCCTCACCCAGATATTCAGTGGCTACACCAGAACCCAAGAAGTTTAGCTCCTTGCCCTTAGAGGCTTATCCATTGTTGGATCGTTAGATGATAGGTTCTGAGACTGGGGTGCGGAAGTATTATGTGCTGGTGCACAATTTAATAAGTTAGTTATAATAAGCCCTGTGGTATGAAGACCAGAAACTATTAATTATGAAGATTAATTATTTTTAGCAAGTGCACAGACGGGTAGGATAGGATGACCTTTTTTGTAATGTGTGTGTTATTAATGTGTAATTAATAACATTTAAATGGGTGAAATCATTTAAGAAGTGTAATTGTCAGTGTAAAAGGCAACCGTTTTGACTTGTAGGAAAAGCACAGGTGTTACAGCACTGACAACATGATTGATGGCAATGCTCTATTCAAATGAGCCGTGAATGTGCTTCCAGACTGTTTGACAACAACAAGCCTAAACTTTATTCAAAAATAGCGCTTACAAAATGTCACGTCAGCCAGTGTTTAGGCCCTTTTCAAAGCAGCCATTTTGGCGTGTCATAGGGTAAATGCAGGTGTAATTGATCAAACTAATTACATTACATTACATTACAGTCATTTAGCAGACGCTTTTATCCAAAACGACTTACAGGAAGTGTATTCAACATAGGTATTCAAGAGAACTACTAGTCACCAGAAGTCATAAGTGCATCTCCTTTCTTAAACAATCATCTAAAAGCATAAACCAGAGCAAAAGTATAGTGCAGAAGCAAATTACTATGAAAACAATAATTGCAACAGACTAATACGAATACAATAAGTGCAACAAATTAATACGAATGCAATAAGTGCTAGGAGGAAGGCTCAGGGTAGTACTGCTTGAAGAGGTGAGTTTTCAGCCTGCGCCTAAAGATGGGCAGTGACTCTGCTGTCCTGACGTCAGTGGGGAGTTCATTCCACCACTGAGGGGCCAGGACAGAAAAAAGCTGTGACCGGGTGGATCGGCCGCAGGGACCTCTGAGCGACGGGGCAACCAGTCGCCCCGAGGCAGCAGAGCGAAGTGGTCGGGCGGGGGTGTAGGGCTTGACCATTAATTATGGTCCCATTCTGCTTTGTGTGTCACATCCATTCCAGTGAGCCAGCATGCCGAAAGACCAGGGCCTAAATTGAACAGGGACATAATTAATGTTACCCCTGTGCTCACCCTGCAAGGGCCTATTCTGCGTCATTTCGTGTTATATTCTAATTGGTTGGTTCGTAGACTTGGGTCATTCCAGCAGCCACATTTTGTGAATTTGGTGCTAAACTTCTTACACAATTGTGACATATTTTCCAATTTTGTGACAGGATTTCTTTGGTGGCCAAAGCTCCAAGTCAGACAGCCAGAAATAGCACAATGTAAAGGGGCCTTGGTAAACCAAACTGAAGCAGCTAAATGGAATTCAGCCATGGTTAACTATATTATTCATACCTGTGTTTTTCTTGTTGTGACATTTTTAAACTTCTTCTAAGAAAAGGTATTTTTTTACATCTGTTGTTTATGAGACAGACTGTTAACCTATACAATAAAAAACAACAAAGAATGGATGAGATGATCATCATATTAAAAACGGGACCACTGACCCACGAGTGCTCAAATGAACACTACATGTTTCAAGCTCAGACATCTGGGGGCTGCATGTTGGTCCAGATTTCCATTAATGCTACATCTACAAGCTTGGTATGAGCAGCCAAGTCAATCAATCATCTGCTGAATCCCAAACTCCAACACAACAACGCAGCACACTGCACAAAACCCTGCCAACCCTCAGACTGAGCAGAGGTCCGATCAGCAAGAGTAATTGAAAAACACCTGTGTTGGTGTTCGGAAGTGAACCTGGTCCTTTTAAGAATGGGAGAGTCAGTGAGAGCAAATCATCCTAGCAGTCCAGATTATTTTTAGTCCAGTAGCCTACATTTCACACTACCTAAAGGATGACAGCACATGGAGAGAGGGGACATGTAATTATTCAGAGGTGGCTAGACCCTTATTTCCTCTCATCCTCCCTTTTTCTCTCTGTCTCTGTCTCTGTCTCCTTCTCCTCGCTCTCTCTAAGAGGGGACAGGAAGAGGATCCAGCTGCCAGAGTATGACAGAATCCACAAATCACTGCCTTAGGGGAGCAGCAAGTGGGGTACATGCAGAGAGGGGGGGGAGGAAGTAGGGCTGGGCAGATTGCAGAGTGATAGGGGAAGAATTTTTAAAAAGATGAAAAAATTGAATATAATTGGAAGCACTTCAGAGCAGTGGGAATGACGATTATCCATGGAGTGACTTCTAACTTTCTACAGAGTTGAGTGAACAAGTTGATGACATTCCTGCAAACATGCGTACAACATTAAAAATGGGCAGATTGCTTCGCTGCGAGACAACACCGCTGCTGGATGGAGCCATGTAGCATTCTGCTCCTTTGTCACTCTCATGTCATCCGTTTCTCTTTCGACGCCATCTGCTCCCTCTGTTTCTCTTCATGAGGCCCTTCGCTCCCTCTTCATCTTCCTGTCTCCCCCATCCCATCCCATCACACCTCTATATCCCAGGATATATCACGGGCTCTCCCCCTTTCTCTTACTCCCTCCACTCATTGCCACTGTCCATCATGTCCTCCCACTTCTTCCTCCATCCTGACCTACCTTTGTTCCTCCCCCTCCGCAGGGTATATAGCAGCCAATTAGCAGTCTATGCAGGATAAAGTAGCACCCCTCCCCTCCCCAACCCCCACCCTCAGGTGGGCCTTTGCAGCGCTGACCCAGTCTTCCATGTAAATCTGTCAGAACATACCAAGATGGAAGCACATATAGGGAGGATGGGAGGAGATGGTGGTGGTGGGTTGTTTGGTGGGAAGGTGATTTGAAGGTCAAACACAGGCATGCACGCTCATACAGCGTCTGTCTTAGAGTCCGTGGAGCATCAATCACTGTTAGACATGGCGGGTGGGCACACTGGCAAGAGATTCACGCTTTAGGAAACACGGAGAGGAGCTGGCTCCTGATCCGACAAGACAAAGGGACAGAGGGAAGGACTAGCTCAGTGCGTGCGTCCGTGTTTGTGAATGACCATACAGTACGTGTGTGTTCCAGTGCAAGTTGTGCGTTTGTACACAGTCCCTCATGGGCCGTCCACGTGACCGAAGTGTTTGTGTGTGTTTCTTCTAAAGGATGTGGCAGAGGAGTAAACTCGCTGCATGAAAAGGAGCTCATTAAAGCGCAAAGCATCTCTCACAACAGTAGCTGGCTGCATTCTGTTGTTTCCTGTTCAGAGGTGTTGGTTTATAAATCTTTTTGTTATATTATTCATAAGATACTGTTATGATCTTATTTTATCTTCATCCTCTATTTCCACTTCCTTTCTTCTAATTCGCATCCTCAATCACACACAGAGCATCTAGTCAGTAATTGAATACTGTCTTTTGGTGAACAATACAGAAATATTTGTTTTCTATTTCAAATTCCCAGTAAGGGTTATCGCAGTGATATAGCAAATACAGCATGTCATTTTTTTGACAGGACTTAATACATTTGGTGACATGACAGGATTAATAAGAAATTCCAGATCTTATGGTGTGGTGTGTGTGTGTCCACGTAGGTGCACGGCAGTCCTGTGAGTGTGTATGTGAGTTCAGAGGAGCCATAGGGGGGAGTGGTTTTAAAGCAATGGAAAAAAACTAGAGACAGCGGAGAATAAATGGAGTTTGCTTGGCAGTGGTAAATTATATCCCATGGACTAACCATTTTATGGTATTTTGGTATATCTGCATGTTTTGAATTTCCCTTTTTATTATTCCAAACTTTGCACGCATTTCGGTTTTTGCTGCCTGAGGAGGTGGTTACTCTCCTTTAGCTGCCTTCCAGGCCCTGGGGAGGCCATTGGGAAATAGCCTGTTCATGTGTGGATATATGATTTTATTTTTATTCACCACAGCCATGACACGGGCAAAGTAAAGGATAAATAGATGAATGACACACTTGACAGAGTGCGGGGAAGATAATGATTAATCAGAGGGAGATAACGGGGTGTTGCATTTCACAGGGAATTGATGACAAATTGATGACACGTAACATTGGGACTTTTCCATATGAGGTGTATGATGAATGGCAAACCTAATTTTAATTAACATTGCTGTGATGCAGCTTTAAAAAAGCATGCTAGTTCTCTCAGATCACCATACAGATAGTTTTAAAGGAATACTTCTGCTTCAGGGTTGTTTAGGTGCCAGACTATTTCTTGAACGAGCACATTAACTTCCTGGAGTTTGTGGATTTGCATAAGGGGACTTCAGGAATTTACTTCCTCCAGACAAATACGTAAGAAGCAAGAATGTAAGAATTTGCAATTTGTACACAGAAAAATATCAAGATCTAAGTAAGCAAAATTGATTGTAACATTGATATTTACATCACTAATATTGGTCTGACCCTTCTGCTTGTTTTTGTAAGCTTTTCATGTTGAATGTTGTGAAACCAAAGTTTTTTTCACTGAAACTGCTGCACTTTGGTTTAAAATGTACCTTGGATAATAGTGTAACCCTGAAAGTCAAAATGGATAGAGTGTTTGAGGTTTTGGTATCTGTGCTAGTGTCATTATTCATCCTCAGTTCAATCAGTCCATGTCACCATCTACTGATATGTCTGCCAAAAGAAGACATTTTTGATATTTCAGAACTATATCAATCCATCTTTGGGTGTTTGAGTAAATGAATCTCGTCAAGGTCTAGAACATGCACTTACAAGGGTAAATGCTGGAGAAACTTGCACAACAGGTGCAGCATTAATGCTGGGTAGGTTGCCCTACTCTGATGGTTGCATCAGTGGAGGATTTTAAAATCACTTGATTAACCACTACATGAACAGATGAAAACATTGTCTTTTTTCTTTTTTGTGACCTTCATGGTTATAATTCTACGATGCTGTATGAGCTTTTTTCCTCCACCATAGGTTTGCACTTAATATTCTTGACCAGTCGCCCCTTGCCAAGTGTTGTAGCGGGAGCCGTAGAGTGAAGGGCAAGGCCTACTGGCTGCTGGGTTTTTATGGTGCTGCGTGAAGTCAGTGAGCTGAGCGATTCCACCACCACTGCCGCTGCCTGGAGAATATAGATGAGATCAATCCCGCAGATGCACACATGAACAGTACACATAAAAAAACTCAACCACCCAAACAATAGGGCTCAGAGTTTGGTCTTTACACATGGAAAAACACGCACACACAGGGGAATTAACATGATAGGGTATATACCTATCATGTACAGAGTGAGGGGAGGCAGAGTCAACAAGCATGACACAAACATACAAATGCACACACATGTATATATATAAATGCATATACACATACATGCAAACTGGGATTGGGTCTATAATACACACGGTAAATGTAGTCGCACTTTTACAGGCTGAGATGTTGGCTTTAGACAATGGACTTTCAATTTATGGTTGAAAAAAATATTTTCATATACATTTCTCCATTATATATATTTATTAATTAATTGATAAATAAATCAGTCAAACAAAAAGGTAATTATATGTTCACAGAGCAGAAAGGGACGTCATCAGATTCTGGTTTTGTCCAACCAACAGTTTAAAAATATATTTAATTTACAATGATAATGAAGAAAGCAGTTACTCCTTACATTTTGAGAAAGAGGGATAGCAAACGCAGAAAAGCATTTTTTCTTTAAAGGAACTGTGTGTCACATTCAGGAGGATCTTTTGTCAGAAATGGAATGCAATATTAATAATTGTCTTTTTCTTAGAGTATAATTGTCTGAAAAGTATTTGTTGTGTTTTTGTTAGCTTGGAATGAGCTGTTTATATCTACATAAGGAGCGGATTTTCTTCATTGAGCCAATCCCTATGTTTATGTAGTAGCTCAGAACAGACAAACTAAACACTGGCTCTAGATAGGGCCAATCGCATTTTCAGTTTTTTTGCGTCAGCCATCGTAGTTCTTCTACACGCTTTGAAGCCTTTGAAGTTTCAGTTGGTTGCAATCTGCAACCTCACTGCTAGATGCCCCCTAATTCTACACAATTCACCTTTTAAAAAGACAAATTAAACAATTATTTGTTCAACATAGTTGCTAATTGTTTTGTGTCAATCAAATAATGAACTACCTGAATAATTGACTAATTGTTTCAGCTATACCTCAGTTCAGCCATGTAAGGGTGGTGTGCCAATATAGTACAAAAGTATAATGCCATTTAAAATACATTAAATGTGCATTAGTATTTAAACTTATTGCACACAGTTCAACATATATATTACATTTATAGTCAATGAACAGTCATAAATCTCCTCTTCTCTTTCTCTCCCTCTGTTTTTATCTCTTTTCCTCTCATTTCATTGTCAGTATCACATAAAATACTGCAGATCTTGACAGTAGAACAGTGAGACTCACCTTGCTACTAAATCCTCATTTCCTATTATCATTAATTATAAACCACAAGTCAAAGTAAGTGTGTGTTTAGATGGATGGCTGATAGAGATATGCATATATGGTCATCTGTGCAAGAATGAACCTACTTGGATGGTTGTCCAGTAAATGGGGAGTATCCCGCTTTGAAGCCCGGGAGCTTATAAACCTACACACAACCGCACGTACACACATTATTGTGTATCACTGTCATCACCCATTATACATCAAATTACATCACAAGAGATTGGGCCCACTTCAGAGGCCAAACTATTAAAGTGACACTAAGGGAGAGCAGCTCTTGTGTAATGGTAGGCTTGTAGCGTGTACAACATCCATACACACTAACACGCGTTCACTCTTTTCTCTCAAGCTTGAATGCCTCACAACCAAGTCAGCGATGGTTTTCATTTTCTTTCACTTTGCTCTCTCTCACTGTAACCTATCCTCGTTTTTTTCCAGCAAACTTTTTAGACTATTCATCATATCTCTGACTTTCTGTCTCTTTTTTCATGCTCTCTTCCTTCTCCATTACCAGCGCCCGCCCTCCCTTCCTCTATATCTCCTCTCCTCTCACCTTTATTATATTCCTTTGGCTGCATCAAAGGTCTATTCAGTAATATTTCAAAGATAGACTAGTATGCACACCTCGTGCCCTTCTTCCTGTCTGGATGCATGCATACATAATTAAGTCCACGCTTGATGCTCTCCTTTCACACAACCTGGCAAGGTGAGGGTGTGTGTCCATATGTCGTATTATATGTGTGTTTGTTCTCACTGACCTTGACCACTTGTGTCTGCTTTTTAATCCGCATTTACAAGTCATGTTTGCATGCCTGTTTTACACTCACCAGCAAACATCAAGCATCCAGATTTAATATTTATTGTTTCTTTCTGCTGACATTCATCAAGTAATCATTTGAACTCTTTAAACAATAACCAATATCCATAAAAACCAATTATTCTTTAAACAAAGTCTGATGATCTTAGTATTATGACATCCTTTTTTTTATTCTCACCTACTGGATTTTCATTAATTTCTTTCAGTTTTTATGGCCCTTGGACAGCTACTTAATCAGTTAAATAAGACATGGCCCTAACTCTGGCTGACACACCAAAGAAATAAGATTTGATGGACAATATGTTTCAATTATTTTCTTCCCTCACCTCTTTTATAGGTTCAACATTAGCCCCTGGTCACAACTTAAATGGGTTTTTGGAGGAGGAGGTGGCCTCTAAATCTCTAATGCAGACTTGACTTTTACTCTGGTACAGAAGATCACAGAACAATAAATAGTGAGGATGTGTCTGATTTTTGGCACACCAAGCAAAGAATCTGATCTGGACATTTCTTTAAACAACTGTGACCGTTAACTGGCCAGAGAACAGTTTAAAATAATGATTAGTATTGTCATATGTCTTTGGGGAAAAGTACACAAGATCAAGGAATTTGTGCAAGAGATACATTAATGTGTGTTTAAGGGGAGTTGAAGCGAAAGATACAGGGGTTTTTTATGTATATTTTTAATCACATAAAAATGGGGTCAAATCACCGGACGCAACTCTGAACGGTAAGCGTGCAGACCAGGACAATGATGCCAGAGCTGAAAAAGAACTAAACAGATGGTTTCATGTCATAAAAACAAAAATACAAAAATACATTTGAGCAAGGCATCTGACAGGTGGGCTCATAAGGGTCATCCCGAAAGAACACTAAACAGGAAAAGCAAGCAGAAAAAAAATGCACTTAGGCACAAAAAATGTAAACAAAATGTGGGTTTAAGTGTACACTTTTATGTTCCAGTGGATGGTAGAGTAAAGGGCAGACTAAAACAACCTCAGACAACTTGGTGTGAAAGGATTACATTTCTACTGAGAGGTTTAAATAATTACAATATAATAATTTGATGAAAAAAATATTTGAAAGTAACTAAGATAATGTTTTATTGAGGCTTTTGAACTTAATGTCAAACCAGTCCTTCGCAATAAGGTCCTTTGCAATAAGGTAATATGGTGAAATGTTTTGTTTTAGCGAATTTACACATGATGTGCTTCAGTTATGGCGCAATAATGCAATGAAATTTCCTTTTCTGAATAAATGTATCCATGCAGAAGGAATGTCTTGTGTGACTTTAAATGTTCTGACCCTCTTGAAGCAAGTCTTTGAGTTACATTTCAAAGATTTGTGAGTGTAAAGTGAAGCCCGGGGGGCTGCTTGGTCTCTGTGATGAAAGGGCATGTTAATCACTAAGATAAGCTCAATAATTAACTAGTTATCTACAGCAGTAAAGACTGTACCTGTTTTCAGCCACTGCAGTGACACACACATATGTACTTACACAAACAAAAACATACACAAACAAGGATCTGTCAGTTGGTTATTATTAATTAATAAGTTCTGCAGTAAGAGTCAATAGGAAGCCTTCAAAACTAATTATCTGCACCAATCACAAAGATGTAGAAAGTTATATCTGTAACTACAGGTTTGAACTAAAGGTTCACTATACGGCAGATATTGCCATATATCTGTGTTTGATGTTTGCTCTTAAAGATTAACACTCTTCCAAGATGTTTCATCTCTTCTACTGAGAGCTGTACACATTTTAAACCTCTTAGGGGCTGATCATATCTAGACCCTCCAGATTGCCCTTGCCATGTAGAAAATGCAATGCAGGGCACTTAGGTCTGCCACATGTGCTACAAACCTTTATGAACACTGGTGCCCCACTGTATGCAGCTGCTACCCTATATATATTTGTTTGCCTCTCAGCAAACAACCAACAAAAGCCTAACCAACCAACCAGAGAATAGATAGGAATCATTTTTGACCCATGTTGCGCATTATTGAGGTAGTAATACAAAAATCAAAGACCAAACAAAAACCAATCAACCCATCAAAAAACAAGGAACCTACCAAACCAAAAAACAAACCGAAAATAAACTAATCAATCAAAAACCAACTAGCTTGAACAGATAGGTCAACAGCTTGATAAAAGCTAGATTAAAAACTAAATAGCTAGAACAGAATGAATCTCAATGATTTTTAACATGTAACTAATTCACATCTTCCTAACCATAAAACCACATCTTTACAGAAGGATGTATGTGGATGTGATTCATTCCAAGGGGAAAAGTACAGTAAAACGTCCATGTGAATGACAATTGTGACAAGGCACTCTTTTAGATAGGTGAAACAGTGACCTTGAGGGGAGTGGTCCACAATAAAGTATGTTCCTTCATGCAAATATGAAAACAAATCAAAGATTCCTATCGAATACCAGTGAGAATACATTCCAGAGAATAGATATGTTTTACTTTCGACCCATGATGCACATTATTGGGGTCCTGATACATAAATAGTTTTACAAAATAAAAAAAGATAATGCTAAAATAAGTGTTGATGAAATATTCAGTGATAAAATGCATAAGGGGCAAAGATACAAAACGAGGTCATTCACTTTGCTCACTTTTGACTCATGCTGTGCTTCAGAGAGTGAAACAAGGTCATACCAAGAGTGCATGACTCACAAATGTAAGACAATGAGAGAGACAAAGGCAGTTTTAGATCTGTCAACAATAAGATGAGAGATACAAATTAACCTTTACTTGACCTCTGTAGTGCACCAAAACTCTGAGGAGTCTGAGGCAGTTGATATGAAATGTTTCCATGAAAGATAAATTCAGGCAAATTAACTTAATGTATGAGACGAATTGAGCCCTGTTTCATAACAAGGATTTCTTTACCTCTCCGAATTCCTGCAGCTGTTAGAGGGAGCTAGAGCTGATTACGCAACAGACACACACACACACACACACACACACACACACACACACACACACACACACACACACACACACACACACACACACACACACACACACACACACACACACACATTGTGCATATACCAATACACACACACATTGTGCATGAACCAATTCACACACACACAGTAAATTTGATTCACACACAAGGTTACAAGATTGCTTACAAACACAGACATAGAAAAAAAGAAACAAGAACACAGAGAACATCAGTAAGTGTCTGTGGGTTAGCGAGCGAGTTTTAGATGACTGTGCAGTACAATTACCTCTTTTGAATAATTGAATCTTCAGAAGTTAAGAAGCGGTGGCCAGGGGTTTGCTTTGTTGTTCCTTGAAGAACAATTAGAGAAAGAACCGGGGAGGGAGAGAGAGAGAAAGAGTGAGTCATGGTAACTTTGGGGGGGGGGGGGGCTGTGGGACTTCAGATGCCTGTCAGAGTTAAAGAAGCTCTTTGTAGATAATGAAAAAGAAAATACTGGAATAAAAAGATTCACTCACACCGTTTGAGTTACTGTTGCATAACATGCACATGCAAGCACAAAATAATGCATACACCCTCATGCACGCATACGCCGACTAATTATCACACACATCATGACAACAGCTACAGAGAGTCTCTCAGTGTTTGTCTGTGTGTATTAAGAAAACCCAATATTCTCCTGCATTTACCCGTCGCTTCGCATTTCTTAAGTTATGCCTGACAGGTTAACCAGCCAGACAATGAATTCTACATGAACAAGGATCTAGTGTGCTGCAACTTGACAGTTTATTTGAGAAAAATTTGAAAAAGTCGAGGGTCCAAAGTGAGGTAAAAAGGACAGAAGTAAGACAGGGGAGTGGGAGGAACGAAGGATGCAGAAAAAGACCATGAAATAAAACATATATCATGAGGAGGACAGCCTCCCCACGTTTTGTGTCGCTCTCTACTGTCCATTTAAGTCAAAGGAGTAATGGGTGTGATGTGGTAAGGTATTGAGGCTAATGACGCTGTCCATGGTGCTGAAGTGAAACAGTTGAGCTCTCAGTGGGACACTTGATTGCTCTCCCCATGGTGTTGAAAACAGCTGATCTATGTTCTGGGAAAGACGAGACCCCAGAGGGAGATTCTCAGCTCTTTTTGTTGTCCTCTTTATTTCTCTTTTATATGTCTCCCATCTGTTCATCTCTCACTCCCTCTCCCCTGACATTCCCCTTCATCAGCTTTTACGGCTCCCATCTTTCATTCCTACTTTTGTGACATACCATTAACAACATTTATATAGACTACAGTAATCTACCAAATGTATCTATCTTTATTCCTTCTTAGATAGTAATACATTAACTTAAAGCTGCACTGATCAATATTTTTACATTAACAATGGATCGAATGACAGTTATTGATACATAACTCTCTGCATTACATAACTCTACAGTTTCCTTCAACTCATTTCATGATTTTAGCATCTTTTTTTGAGTTAGTTTCTTATTATCCTTGTCTCCAGCGTCAGAATTAAAAGAGTGAATATCAGAAATACATTCATCAGGTGCCCAGAAATATGACTCCAAATAAATGCTAATGCTTACAAATTCATCAATGTGCTGTTTGAAGCTGCTAGTTTTTTGCCAAAATAATCAATGATTGCAGGTTTAAGAATTCTTTATATTTCGATATTGATATTCAGTAGGAATAATATAAGATCCTCACATAGTTGCAATGAAAATCGCAATTTTATGGTTTCAGAGTGAAATTAGATCAGTGTAGAATTTTGACTATTTGCTTCATGATTTCCAATATACTTTCAGTAGTGTTTGCCTTCATTCCCTTATGCCTTATATCCGTCCTTCATTTCCTCTACTAACTCCCTTTATTAGTCTGTTTCACTTCCACTTTCACTGCCTTCCCCATCTATATCTCTAACATGAAGGTTTTCAAAGTAAAAGCCGTTTTACATCGCCATGTTTATTACCACTCCAGTTTGTGTGTGTGTGTGTGTGTGTGTGTGTTTAGATGTATAGCGGTCCACTGCATTACGTAAAGTGCTGAGCAGACAGCCAGTCAAAGTTCAATGCATCCAATGTGTGGGCTGAAGGAAGAAAATAATGGTGTTATCCTGGGATAAGTCCTTGTTTACCCTGCAAATAGAGTGTGAGATGGAAGAAGAAGGGAGGGGGATGACGGAGAGACTTCCTCATTGAACTCAGTGTACTGAAATGACTTAATTTACTCCATTTAACACACACAAACAAGAGCGAGACTAAAGAAAGAAAGTAGGAGAGAGGCATGGAATGAGTGGGCAAGCAATGGCTGCAACAACTCTTTCTAGTCATTACATCACTCTCTTTTTGTGCCAGATGTCATTGCAATGTTTAAACCTTTTGCAACTTAAGACAACCAGCAAGGGAAATTTTACTGCATGTTAAATGTAGCAATTTCGAAAATTACAACTTCAGTGTCTCATGGTTGATTTCTGAGAAATACAGTGCAAACATACCACGGAATAAAAAACAGCACTTTTCATGCTTGTTTGCACGTCTATCAATTATAATAAAAATGATGGTAGAGGTTTTAAAAAATGACAGGTGGATGAGTGCTCCCAACACATTGCTTTCATTGCTTTATTGCAAGACAACAGATGGCCTGCCTTACAATCACTGAGAGGGAATAAAAGACTAAGACAAGAAGAGTTATGGGAAGATGCAAGGCAGTGAGAAAAGAAGGAGGATAGAGGAAGGGAGAGGAAGGGGAAAAGACATGAGCTGAAGAGGCATATGACAGGAAATGTAACTGAGAAAAACTAGGTGATACACAGAAGGAGAGAGAGATAAAGATAAAAAAAAAGACACATGCAGAGAGAATAGGAGGAAGGGAATGGGAGGACAGGAAGAGAGCTCAGCTAAGCAGCATCTGCTCATACGCTGTAGATGTTTTCTTGCGTGATTTAGAGGAACTATAGCAAGATATACTTCACACGTTTTCCAGCACATTGAAAAAATAATTAATGAAGGAGGCCCATATGTTACACACATGCCACCCAATGAAAGCATTAACATGCAAAGAGTGCAGTTATCTAGCACGTTCATGGTTAAGGAGGTATTTTCTTTACATTTTATAGCAGCAGCAGCTGACGAAAATGAATGAATTAAAAATGAACTCATACTAAAATTGTTGATATAAAATAAAATATGGAAATATTATAAAATTATGTCAGTGCCTTCATCAGCTGTGATATAGACACACATAGATAGATGGTGCTGTAAGGCTGGCTGAGAAATGAAAATATGTGCATATTATACACAGTTACAGCTTCTAAATATTTTCTAGATTTGCTGTAGATTCATGTTCCTTTTAGCCCAAAATAACTCATACATACCCTAACATGGCGTTCCTCAAAATGATAGTATGTGAAAATGATAGTTTAATTATTTGAGGTGTGAAATCATGCATTCATCAGCTTTGGGCAGCAATGTTGTTTAGATATCACATTTCAGGTACACGTTCAGCTACCAGAGCAACTCCTAATATTTAAAGAAATAGTTTGGCATTTTTGTAAAGAATTAGAAGAGAAGATCAGTACCACTCTGTGTGTTTGCAGTGGTGCACTGGCCATTTGGCATAGTGGGACAAATCCCAGTTGGCCACCGCATCAGTGGGCTGGTGGACTGTCAAAACATCCATCAAGTTTTTAAAGGCCATCCAACCCTGTTGGTCTCTTTACCGACCCTCTCTGTGTGCCTTTTATGAGAGCATGCTGCGTGCATGTTCCAGGACTGGGCTCACTTGCCAATCACAACCAAGCTAGTTAAACTTATGCTTACATCATAAGCCATACTCTACTGCTACTGCTGCTACTGTTGCTGCTGTAAAACGGTGGACACATGTTTTTGAGCATCACAACCCTGAGAAATTCCTCAATTATCAGAATTTGATCAATTTAGTCTGATAAAATTTGGAAAATCTAGAAGAGCTGCACGACTGAATATTTAGCGTACAGGTATGAAAGTGGCATTTATTGTCTCATCGAACATTCGGCAAGAGAGCAAACAAGTTAGTCACCCAAAATGTTGAAGTATTTCTTTTCTTCCTTTCTTTGAATCAAAATCTTTAGATTTGCTACAAATGATAGTTTTCAAATTTGTGAGATAATGCTGGTTGCATGCAGTGAAAGTGAGGACACGTGTATGAGTTTGTAGCTTCTGCTCTAATAATTTGATGTGCAAATTGGCCAACATGGAGGCCAGTCCCCTAAACAGCTGGTTCATTACTCTAGGAACATTCTTTGTATCCTTTGTTACACACTCATATAAAAAATGTGCTATCCCTCGTGCAATCCAAAAATGTTTTTTTTCAAAATGTGTCATAGAGTAAAGTTCTCGTTCATGGCTTCCTTTGACCTGTCCTGTCCTCTCAGTCATTGTTTTTCTCATTCCCTCTCCTTCTCTGATACAGTTACATGAAATGATGTGACATATACGCCACTTGGCTGTTCATCCAGTGTGCCCTACAGTTCTATAAGTGCACTCATCTTAGCCTGCATGGCTAGCAAGAGCCATCTATTTTGCTCTCTTCTTCTGTCCGTCCATCTCTCTCTTTCTCTGTGTATGACAGTAGTCATGTCAGAGTAAGGCTGGATGAAGCCCTTGCAGCAGTCTGCCTCTTTGATGTTGAGCCCTGCTGAATTAGGCCATCACCCAGCGGTGCTCTGCTGCCTGCTGCACACACTAGACACACACACACACACACACACACACACACACACACACACACACACACACACACACACACACACACACACACACACACACACACACACACACACACACACACACACACACACACACACACAGTACTCTTGCAAGCACACACAAACAAACAAAAGCAAATGGATGCTAGTAGCAAAGCATGCAGATGCAAAAAACAAAACATTAACAACTCACTCAGGTCTCACAATACCTTAATAATATGCTCCAAACCATACATCTTAACATCCTATTTTCACTTACACGCATTGTGAGTTGCATTCATATATGCTGTAAGTCCTCATTTCATTCTCTAAACATAAATTTGAATTCTTATGAGTGCTTCTCCTCTGAGGCCTCCATACTATAGTACATCAAAGAATCCGCACACACACTCATGAACACGCACACACAGGGAAAATGTAGGACATTCAGAGAGAATTTATTCAAGAATACAGAGTACAGGGAAGAATTTATTCCCTTTCAATCTGCTCTCTCTTGCTCTTACAATATGGTAGTATGAATAGTAGAATAGTGACTAAAGCAGAAAGCTTAAGCAATTACGCATACAAACAGGCTGCTGACCTGTCATCTCATAAAATGAAAATTGTGTGATAAAATGGAAATACACTTTGTTCACAAAGAGGAATTCAATTCAGTTGAATAAAGATGGAACTTTGGTATCCCATGTGCAGTTCTCAAATCATATTAAGACAAATATTTTACAACCCTGAGTGAGGTCATCATGTCAACTGAAAATCTTGTATTCAACCAAAAGCTAATCCAAACACTGAAGCTAAAGTAATTTACATTCTTATAGTACTATTGCATACAATAATTATGTGTATTGTGAAAGGTTTCTCTAGCAGTGACAATCCCATAGTAAATTACGACCCAACTCTGCAGCCCCCTCAGTTCTAGCAGCTTTTTAGCTTCTTTCAGCTCATTGTTTACATTTTAAAGCCCACTACTTCACTATTCACAGAAGTAGTGTCATTTTCAGCAGCAGCAGGCAGTTGTTTTCAGTGAAAAGCTCTAAAAACACACAGTATGCTACCTGCTCTAACAACAGACAGACATAGTTCGAAACATGCTGGTGGACATAGTGTAGCATTAAGAAGCTTAAGAACTTGATATCTGCATGAACAGCTGGTGGAGATCCAAAATAGAGCTAAAAGAAAAGTGAAAATTTGATTTATGTTCATCAGATGGAAAGAAACACGACTTCAAATGAATGCTAATATATCTCCATATCTACTTGAAATGTAAATGAGCCACTGTTTGCTAACATCAACTGATGTCGTGTTTACTGATAATTTTGCTGCACCCAAGTGGCAAAAATCTATTTATTCAGACTTATTTGAAATGCCAAGTGCCTAATTTTAATCAGGAATACTGTAGGAGTGTTACTAATTAATTAGTATCACTCCTACAGCGACAGTTATGTAAAATTGCATTTTTGTGTGTGCTATTTGTTGTGCTTTGTGTTTGAGAAAAATTGTTTTAAGAGCAAACATACTTATTTTCTGAACTCATATACCCTCCTGTACCTTTAATGGAGAAATGGCTTGTTTCACTTTGCACTATGTCATGTTTTTAATAACTTTTTTTGGAGTTATATACTCTGGATGAAAATAGAGAAATCGGTAGGTTGTTTGAGACATTCAGCATCCATCTTTACAGAACTAATAAATGGTCGCACACCTTCTCTTTAGTATACTATATTCTTTATCACATCCCATGCCTTATAAGCATGACTATTATTTAGTATAGTATTGTCAAAGCAGGCTGTACAAGATTTATAATGAGATCTCTCCTCTATGTCTCTCTCTCTTTCTCTCTCTTTCCCTCTCTGGTGGCCAGGAACAGCCCTGTGGTCAAACTGGAGACCGGCCAGGGAGCTTTCCATCAATTACTTGATTTTTTTTCTCTTCTGTCCATCTCTGCCTTCAACTCTCTCTCGTAATCTTTCTGTTGTTCTCTATCTCTATCTCTCTCTCTCTGTCTGTCTCATTATTTCCACTGTTATCGGCTCGGTAGAAGAACGCTTGAGAACATGAATGTAGGACACTTAAAGAGCAAAAGCTGTTCTTTTAAATGTTGTTATTAAAGGCAGAATGAGCAGGATTTGTCGGCTGCAGTTTGTAAATTTGCAGTTTTTAGGTTTACGGTGCCCCAGATTATTTTGGAACAAACATTTTCCACTTGGCGCTTCGCCTCGTTATATTTGTGGGGTTTTTTCTACGCTGTGTCCACCATTTAAGTAGCCTCCCTTTCTGTGCTTGCAATCTGGCACCTGGTTGCAAAGTTTTTTTTTGTTTTTTTTCCAGATAACAGAAATAAGAAGAAAATAAGAAAATATGGGCAGAGGTCTTAAAAGATACAAACACTTCCACACGCTTAATGGGTCATAAGTAATGATTCCTAGGGATTACTTTAATATGAGTCTATGTTTTGTAGGAAAATCCAACAATTCTGACTTTAAAGGTGTCAAATCCAACTCAGCATTACTGAGCATTAGTATAGCTGCAAACAACTTTCTTCTATGTAAAGATATAGATAAGTAAATATCTACCCGAGCAGAGAATTAAGTTGCCCCACGTGCATGTTAGTACCACTGTGTGTTCCTCACTGGCTAGCTAATCAGCACCGCTTTGCACTGAGCTCATACAGCGGTTACCACTGTTAACGCGCGGTATTGTCGCAGAAGCTTGTGCCAACCCTTCATTTACCACCAAAGTTTCTAGCCACTTATTATTTTTTATATTGCTTTTGTTTTTGTTTATTTGCTTTAAGGTCATGCACCTTTAAATTTCTATTTTTGAAGTGTTGGTAGATGAATGAGTGAGGAGAGCTTGTGGTATCAGCAGTTTGCATAAGACAATAACAACTCACATTTTACACACACACACACACACACACAGCTACACATGCATTAAATTACAACACACAGTTGTGCATTCCTGCACTCCAGCGTGTCATAACTGCATATCAATTACAGGGGGAAGTGAAGTTCTGTTTCTAATTCAATCAGTCCCGGCCTCGCTCTCCTTTCTCCCCATCGCTCCATTCTTACTGATGCGTGTCTGTCATCATTGGGCTGGTGGACGTGTGTGTCAGGTTTGTTTATGCATGTGCGTGTGAGTGTGAGTGTGTGTGTGTGTGTGTGTGTGTGTGTGTGTGTGTGTGTGTGTGTGTGTGTGTGTGTGTGTGTGTGTGTGTGTGTGTGTGTGTGTGAGAGGGTTCTTCTAACACAGTGGGAACATTGTGTACACCAACAAGGAATTTAAGTTTTACCTGAAATTTGAAATTTCAATTTATTTATGTTTTTGGATTTTACTTTTGGTTTAAGTGTGCAAACATTGTGTTTAGAGGACAAAACATTTATGTTATCTGTAGTCAGAATCAATCCTAAGGCCCTGATGTACCAGAGTAACAGAGGACTTGTAATATTGTTACTCCCTCTTGTGTATATTCTCATAACACTAGTTTATGGAAACATTTTTGGATTTGCATTTCTTCTGACTAACACTTCAGAAATGTATTTTTTTTTTTTTATGTGCACATCATTAAATGGAATCTTTCTCTCTCTCCCTCAGATCATAACCATTTGAACAATGCAGCCTTGTCTCCCCTGGGACCAGCCATGGCATTGTCTCACCCTCACAACAACCTGGGAATTGGCTTCAACAAGTACACCTCGCTCAAGGCCGTGGGTGAGTAGTATTACACAAACACACACCGAGCATCTTCATGGACACACAATCGATAAAACTAGAGGTGTCTATCATGAGAGACACAGAGCACATACTAAATAAAAAAATGTCAGTGAGGTTAAATACTGTAAAGTATAAACAATCCTGAATTAGGATGAGTAAAAAAATACTAAATGTCCCCACATTGGTACACACATAGGGTTGGAAAGTGGTTAAGGGGAAGCAAGCACCAATTAGGATAATGATTATGTTTTAAGTCTGACTTTCATCTATGTTGATCCATGAATTATGCTTGAGTTCTTTGGCTGATTTAAGATTTATATTAGATGACTGCAGCTATTATGTAAATATGACTGTGTTGACACGCATACAAACCATTCACACAACAATTGAGGGTCCATGTCTGTCTGGCATTCCACGCATGCTCTTTGGCAGCGGTTAGGGCTGTCAAAGTTGATGATTGATGATTTGTTCTAAGATAACACTTATGTTTGAACTATTTGAATATCTATTTTTGAGCATTATGTCCATGACCATGTGTCCTAACTGGCTGTGAGCTGGCTGGATGGACATCGTCATGAGATCATTACCTGTTGAACGAACCTGAAGCATGCACAGTTGGCAGTTGGCACTTGTTATGCATACAGTCTGCATGGTGACACATTTTGGGCTGCACACGGACATCTACATAGGACTTGGGGTTTATGGTGACTGGTCATGGACCTACGGAAAGCATAAATGGGGCCCTCCCAACATAACTCCACAACCTGATTTCAATAATGCTACTTTCCCAAAACAGTGGGATTATATTTAATACTTGGAAAAAAATGAATGATGTTCTTTTCCACCATGATGCGTAAACCAATGCTGCAACAAAAACTAACCTTTACAGGGACAAACTAGAGTGAGTAAAGGCATAACTGGAAGAAACCTTTTCTTTGTTGAGTAAGAAGAAAAAGCTGTAAGCGAAGATCTCTTCGGTGAAATGAACAGCACAAGTACAACACTGGGAACTTCAGTTGGGCTCATGGTGAAGCACAGAATCAATGTAACCTCTTATTCTGTCCTCTTAAGCTGAACATCACACACTTCACCGAAAAGCTGTCACTGCTGAACAAGAGATTAGCAGGTCAATGTGGATTTAAAACGTAGAAAAACCGATGGACTACATAAACCAATAGTAGTCTTAAATATAATGCGTGTCATTTATGTACACAATGTACAATATGTATGGACAGTATATTTATATGAATTGTTGCATGCTGTTCACTTCTAACTGAGTAAAACATATTTTATGTAATGCTTTATGAAACTGGGGAATTCCTTTATTGAACAAAGCAAACATTAGGATCATTGTATTGCATGACAAAAATCACTCGTGTCCACTGTTTGTTATTGGCATATTAGTCATCTGCCTAAAGCGCAGCCACTATAAGGCTGACAGTTATTGACAGCTCGCCTCTCTGTTAATGGTTACTGTGAATCAGCTGTGGAAAAAAAAAGATGTGATGATGGTATAAATTAAATGCTGATGATAAAATAACTAATGCTGGACTGGTAACTTAACTGTTTCACAATGTAAAAGAAAGGGTAAAATACACACACAACATTAGTAAGACATTGGTGGGTAACGGTTGTCTGGACAGCAACAGTTGTAAACGACTGGTTCAGGCTTAAAGTTTGCCTTCTCTCTTTCTCTCTCACACACAGAAACACAATCACACTGAGAAAAAACACACATGAATGTTTCCATCATGAACACATTATACTTTATCGTACTTCACAGGCACACATACTGTAAGGGGCACGAGGGTAAACATGTCCATAAACGAATACACACATATACATACCATACATCATCTGATCCCTGCAGACAGATAAGGACATTGTGACGATGATGAGGAACGGCAGTTTGACACATGTACATGTGCTGTTCATTGGCACCATATGCAAATAGATACAGGACTGCCCATCATAGCTGAAGAGTATTAAACACAGAAACTAAGGAGCGTGACACATCCAAAGATTTTAAGGAGAAAAGCCATAATTGGTTGAACCAGCCAGCTTTAGCTTATTTGGTTACGTTTGTTAAGCTTTCTGTTCTTAAATGGCATATTGTGCAGTTTACTGTCTTAACAATGGCAGATTGTTAATATTTTTTTTTACAACCGGTCCTTGACTTCAGACTGTGGTAGACAAACACAGGCTTTGGATTTCTAGCCAGCAGCAAACAGTGGATGAGCTAGTCATGGACAGGGCCTTTTATGCCTACGCACCAGCGACAACCACTTGGACTCAATTATTAGACTGGGGGTGACGAAACATGACGAAAAACATGTTTTGGCCATAACTCAATAATTCATATGCTAATTATGACAATTTCACACAAATCTCTAACAGGGTAATATGATGAAGTGATGACATTTTGGATGTGGGTGTAACCTGCAACTTGACTGGTTGGAGGAAGCATACGACCACAAGGCATAAAGCATTAGTTATCTGTTTACCGATGATGTGTGACCTTTTAAACAAGGAAAACAAAGACAGAAGATATTAGTTGTGTTGGTTCAGCAGGCTGTTCAGTCTTTTATTAAGCAAAATTGATCTGTTTTCTTTTTATCTTCATCAAAATCGTTTTCCTTTAACTCTTGATTTGCCCTCCCCCATCATAAGAAGAAAATGACATTGGCTGCAGTTTATTTGTAAATCTATACATTTCAATATCACTGAAAGACTCTCCCCTGCTCTTTTTATATTAATTACTTAGTCAATAGCTAAGAGAGGCTTTTGTGTGCAAAAGTCCCTCTGATTGGAAAATTTTACCTGTAAATGTTCGATCCATCTCATCTTTCCATGTTCATTAATGCCCTGTCTTCTTATCATATAATCTGTTTCAAACCTCTATAATTTCCACATTTTATTCTGTTTAATTATTAATTTATGTTTATGTTTAGTTGTTATTATTTTTGTGCTAAATATCTTTCTCATTGTGCTTCTATTGTTTCATTGTTGTTGAGGACCCCCTGAACACGAGGTGGTACAGCTCACTGTGCTATTTCTAATAAGGAATTTCTAATCTTTTCTTTATCGTTTACATAAACTTGTACTGTTTAATCAGTTTAGACAGTAATAAGGAAAAAGAAGGAAAAACGAGTGTAGAAAGTGACTGAAGAGAAGAAGAGCAGGAGAGGAAAGAAATCATCTCATTATTCTGCTCAGTGAGTGAGAAACAAAGGCCGATTGCAGCAGCAGCAGCCCCCAAAATACACTCAGTGATGAGTGTGAGAAGTCAGACGCATTTCACTGAAAACTACGCCAAATAACAAATCCCTCACACACTGAGGTGCAACCCTCCTTTCTTACCTCTCTCTCTCTCTTGACTTCTTGGTATTCAGTTCTTTCTCTGTTTGATGACACACAGACAATGAACTGCTCCTCTTTGTGCACCTCTACTGTTTTTGTCACTCTTCTCTTCTCTCTCTCACACACACACACACACACACACACACACACACACACACACACACACACACACACACACACACACACACACACACACACACACACACACACACACACACACACACACACACACACACACACACACACACACACATATGCATCTTCTGTATGCATTATTCTATTCTAGTACAGTTTTTTTGTGTAGTGTTTTCTGCTATCAGAAACAATGATCCTCTGAATCTGTGGGTCTACATGCTCTGAATGATGCACCTAACAGCAAACACAAAACACGTACAACACACACATTCAGCATTGTTTTACATTGAATACACTCAGACACACTCTTAGCTTGTCTTTTTATTTTATTCTCTCTGTTGTTTTCTGTTTATCGCTGTCTTCATTTGTGCTTAATCCCGCGTACATTATGCAACATAAATTGACACAATATCAGATTAAAAATAATGAGAATGGCAGGAAAACGAACAGAAAAAAGATATCAAAAGTAAAAAGAGGACTTTTTTTTGTCCGGAATTTTGCCTCATAAGTTACATGCAGTCTGCATGATCTTCTTGCTTTAAGTTATAGGGGCACGTTAAATATAGTATAGGGCTATATCCTCTGCTTTAATTTGAGTCAAAATAAATATAATATTTGAGTCATATTTTCATTTAAAGTGTTTTGTGTGTGTATTTGACATCCTTGAAAAAGACAGAATTGAGTATCAATCAAATTATCTATCAAGGAAACTAAAATGGCTTTAAATAAGTTTACTGCACTAACATTACAGATGTTTACACAGCATTTCTATAACTCTTTTTATAAGTTGTACCTCAAGCTTTGTTTTTTTTAGAATTATTTGTTTTCATTGTGTCCTTAGAATGCACTAACAAAGAGATAAACATGAATTCACACACAGTCCAATCATCTTTTCACACATGCTTAACACCCCCTCGCTGGGTAATAAACAAGGCACCAGGTCCAGAGATCCTGGCTGTGTGGACAAAGTCATGGCTAGGACACACAACAGTTTGGGTGGGATAGCTGACCATTTGCCAGCAGAAACAGAAGGTACCTGGACCAAGCTGCTTTAAAAATCTTTATTAACACATTGGCGCTTAATGCAGCTGTTGACACGTTTGTTTTCTAAAACATCTCAAGCAAAGCAAGGTGAAATGCAACAAAAAGAAGCAGTAAGTAAAAAAGGGACGATCAACAAGAAGAAGGGCATAACAGGTCGAAGATGTTGCTACTCTCTGACAGCAAACCTTTGCCAGGTGAAGCAACAGGACTCTGGCTCCAGCAGCTCTGATATATCTGTCCTTATTAAATCTGGACAGGTGGACCGACAGGCTGAGAAAAATGTTGGATAAAGATGCAAAAGGTTAGAGAGGGAAAAAGAGAGGACAGCAATAGAATGAACAATCAGTGTGAAGCGAGAGGAGGGAGAGATAAACTTAAATTGCAGAATTTAGATGCTCTGGTTTGGTCTTGAGGAAGCAGATATTTTTGCAGTGAGGTTGCTACATTTTTTAGCATGCTTTTCAGGTCACATAAAATAAATTTGGGGATTTCTTTTATGGCTACATGAACTGGAGTGATCTCATATTCCCCGAAAGATAGCTTTGAAGTTGAAGGAACTCCACTGGTTCACGGTTGTTTTTTTATGTTTTGCACTTCAAGAAGAGGTATCTTTACATGCAATGATCAATGGAGTACCTTTGCAGACTAATGAGGAAATTAAAAAACAACTTATACACTATAATGTATGAGGTGGGATTGAGATCCTAAAGTTAAGTACCAAATATGTCAGTCTGAATTATATTGAAATCTGCATTAAGTGGTGAAAACGGCATAGAATATTCCTATTTGTGGTAATGGTGCAGCCATAAGAGCATTGGCAAATTAAGAGGTTAAGGATGCAGATCAAAATATTTAATGTATTTGAAGTGGCCAGCATGTTGTCCAAATGTACTTAGTAAAGTCTGTAAAGTACGAAAATCACCTTAAAAACTGCAGAATTGAGTTGCAAAAGTTCTGAAATTAACATACATAAAAATAAGATCTGCATTGTGCCAAACATAATTAAATGGCACACAAAACAGACCGAATACAATCCAGCAAACTTGGTTGCAGGGCCCACCTTCTGCAGTTATAATGCGGTGGCCCAGATTGGGCCCACGGGCCTTGCTTTAGGCTGCTGCTGGATAGAGAGCGGAAGCTGATGTTGTCGAAGAGTATGGAATAAATGAAATACAGATGGAAAGATTGGATAACAAGAGAGCAGGAGAAACAATGAGCAGATGGAGAGTCTGTGAAATGGAGAGGAAGGCACACAACACTGTCACAGAGGGCCCTGCTGTCAAGTGCTCCTCCTGGCAACATGTGTGGAAACACTGAAATGGACAGCAACAGCAGTTGTTGTGGGAAGAAAGGCTGTGTTTAATTCATTGTTTTTTGTGCCGTCCCAGGTTCTGCCGCCCTATCCAGAGATTTGAACCAATTTTCTCTTGAAAATCAGTAGCAGTATATTATACCAAAAAGAGAGTCACCAGGTCCATAATCAATAACTGGAACAAAAACAGAAAATATTTTTTTTGCACAAAACGTATCTATGCTTAAAACCTGCATTTGTAGCATAAGTGCCGACGTCAAACATGTATCTTCACGTCATTGTGACAAACAGGCAAGCTGCCAAAACCATGTGATGCACTGTACTGCACAGACACATACATCAAGCGGCTTATTCCCTTTCAATGTGCAAAGAATGTATGTAAATGTAATCTTTGTTGCACAATGCCCGACACACAATTTGCATACACACGTTAGTAAATATAGGAATCCACAGACACAAATACACACTAATCCCAAACACGTTCATCCCTATCTTGCAAAATTAGAATTAAAGCAACGCAGTTTTTCTGTTCATTCTCCTCATTCTTAGACATCAATAATGTGATACTTTAATATTGTTTTTTGAACAATTAAGGTGATTTATTTAATAGTTTTTTTCTCTCTTAATTGTCTCTTATAACTGTCCAAAGGTTGAATTACTTGTTGTGGCACAGAAGTGCTTCTCGGTTGAAAGAGTAACATAAATGTTTAAAGTTTCTTTCACCTCAGCGTCCCTGCTCACTGAGTTTAGTTAGGTATGTAACCACACCCAACAGTAATGTCACAATGTACTGACACACCGTGAAGTACATTTCCACATCAATGCAGCAAGATGAGAGGTTTTTGCCATTGACCAATCAGAGCTGTTTTTTTTCTGGGAGAGGAGCTTAAAGAGATAGAATCGTTTCAGACAGAGGGTGAATGCAGGTACATTCAGTATGAGATATATAAAGTATTTTTTGAGCATGTACAAATGTTTAAGTAGAAGCCCAAAATACAAGCATGAACCTGAAAATAAGTATGATATGTCTCCTTTAAAATGCTTGACATCTTGCATCAATAATCCAGTTATTCTAAATAAACCAAATTGTTAAAGTTCAAGTTAAACGTAGGCTGCTTTGTCATGTTATGAGAAAAGATATCCAGGCATCCTTTGAGATGAACAACAATTTAAATAGTTGTAATGGCACTTGCTTTATTTGATGATCCATTGAGAAAAGATGGATTGTATTTCAATCTTTGGACCGGCTTGGATAATTTTATTGAATGATTGCTGGTGACTCTGTCTCCTTCCTCAACAGCTGCTGTTGAAGTGCCCTGGAGTTACACAATGGACCCACATTTGAAGTGTTCAATAAGCAATTACCAGACTGTGATAGCACTGGACAGTTTCTTGACATGAGTGAATGTGAGATTACTCCTCGAGGTGTTTTCTGAAAAAACAAATATAAGTAGAAATGTTCTCAGTCATCTTGGCTAAAGTAAATTATTTGAGCAACGGCTACAGAGGAAAACGCAGGCTTCTGCTAAACTTTGCTTTCTAACAAATACAGTGGATACGTGAAGCCATAAATCAGCAGTCTGTTTTCAGACAGCCAGTGGATGAACTCTTTTTATGTTGTTTAAATTAATACTATCCAAAGACTCTCCTTGCAAAGATCTATTTACCTGAGACTGTAGGCAGAAACCTCAGAGCTCAAGCTGTCCAGTTTTGCAAATATACAGCCCCCCAAATACTCTTTCTGAGGAGTGTTTAAGTCTCAGAACACCTTGAAACTTTTGTGTGTCACACACGCATGCATTAACACCCAGTCACATCTATTGGCATTCATTACAACAAATTAAACTGAACAGGCCATACATCTTCAGACCAGACAATTGACACAATCTTATTATTATCTTCCTGTTTGGGGTGTAATAATGATAAGATCAGACACGCAGGCACATACACAGATGAAAAAAAACAGACAGATGTACTTTTTCATAAACATGTTGTACAAGCTGATAGCAGCTGCGTCCTGTTATCACATGAGGAAGACAGATGATGAGATATTGAAAGATACCAAGTCGAAGAGGCAGTTTGATTGAATAAGTGTTCAAGAATGTATAAAAAGACCCCCCAAAATCATCATAGTGAAGAATGTTTTTTATTTCTCTCCAGGAAAAACGGAACAATAAAGCAGGGCCAAGCAAACAAGGTTGTTAGTATCTTTAGGGCAGTGTGTGTATAGGGGTGTGGGGGAGTGGTGATGAACAGCAGAGTCGAGTTCCACTCAGGGAGCTCACACTAATATGACTCGACACGCTGAACCCACTCTATTTTTACTCCCAACAAATCTCCCATTTTGCCCGACACTCCCTCACTCACCCTCCTTTTCCCCCTGTTTTGTCGACTATTTTGTTGATTCTCAGTCCCTCTCCCTCTATTCCTTTCTCTCTAGTGCTGTTGGTGTTTGCATAGACAGTTCAGAGCTCAAATACATAATATATGGTACAAACAATCACAATTCCATGGACACACACACAGACTATACATACTGTGGGATTCATCTTGTTTGCCTTGGCTTATTTTTTATTTGCTTACCTGCCAGATTTGCCAGATTTGCCTGGAGTGTGTGTGTGTGTGTGTGTGTGTGTGTGTGTGTGTGTGTGTGTGTGTGTGTGTGTGTGTGTGTGTGTGTGTGTGTGTGTGTGTGTGTGTGTGTGTGTGTGTGTGTGTGTAGAAATGTGTGACTTTAACCATATGAGCTGTCTTACTATGTTCAGGGTCAGATCATGATAAATTTAACCATGTCTCTGCCTTTATTTTTCTACCTCCACTGTCTCCCCCTATTATCCAGACACGACTCCAAGAGACTACTACAAGAGCTACCCAATGGTGGATTACACCCACCGCCAGTCCCCTCCCACGTTCCAGCCAATCAACTTCCACCCCAAGGACAAGCCCTTCCTCCCGCCACCCGACATCCACGCGCCACTGGCCATCACAATCAACGCCTCCCAGATCCCCAAGCCCAAGATCTCCAAGACCAACACCCACCCCCTCACCTCCAGCTCGGCCTTCAAAGCATGGGACCCCAGTAAGAGCCACATCCAGCACCCGGTGGCCACCCACATGGGCCTCCAGGCGCAGCAGCAGCACCACCCCATCCAGCAGCAGCACCACCAGCCGCTGCACCAGCAGAACAGCCGGCGCCTGGCCTACTCCAACAAAAGGCAGTTCAGCATCGAGACGCTGCCTGAGCTCTTCTCGCAGCCGTTGGGCTACGGCCACTCGCCGCATGTGCATCCCAAGCACAAGGGACTGCCCACTAACAGCAAGACGGAGGTCACTGTCTGAACATGGGGATGAATGGGTGAATAGACAGAAGAGGAAACCATGTGGAGTTGTAAGCAACTTTCAAATAAATGGTCAGATATCTTTTATATCCACAGCCATAATGGCGAGAGGAGAGAAAGCAAATATCGTGTAAAATCAGATTTTCTTTTTTTGTACACTTTCCTCATTATTGTTGACAACAATAATGATAATAATAATGTCAGTGATATTTGTGTTCTTTTAAGACCACTGGATCAAAACAAAAGCAGCAGATTAGCTGTGAAGGTGGTGGATCGGCAGGTGCTGGCTGTGACTCTTTGAACCTGGCCGCTCCTCTAAATAATTGAGTGGCCTCTCAGTGTGTTGGCACAGCTCTCCCCTTCTTCTGCTCTCAACCCCCTTGCACCTCAATGACACTCTGCACAGATCTGTAGCACCACTCCACCACACACAAATGTTCAAATCCCACATACACACACTATTTACCCTACAAACTAGTCCAGACAAGACTCAAACTATCTGCTACTTCAGCACCACGGACAGCGCCATTGATTTTTCATTACACTGCACAGTGATAGCCGCTTCTGGGACGATCCTGAAACACGCTGCGACGGGTCTGGTGGAATCACAAAATGGAATCAAGTCTACAGAGGTCGTGATCAGCTCCGGCACCCGCGGCACAACTGGAATGTGGCACAGCTGCGCCCGGTGGAGGCTACTGATATTACAGAGCCATAAGGTCAGGGCCATGGATTCTAACATACACAACCCTCTGTTAGATAAAGGATCAATGAGTCAGGCAGACTAGACAAACATATTCAACTAAACAAACCCTCTGCCCCCTGCACTCTTTCTACTACTAGGAGATTGAGAGAGGGGGGATTGCCGGTTAACAAGGTGGAAGGCATCCCCCCCTAAAAATCGCCTGTCAGACTCGAGACTGTCAGAGAGGATGTTACGGGGAGTGTTTCCCTTAAGACGTTGGCTCCCCATCAGCAGAGACAATGCCATTGTGTTGTCAGCTCCCATTACCCTCCAGCACCTCCAGAGAGGGAGATATCAGCCTGGCAATTCATACCAGCAGGGGGCGAGAGGGGGAGGAGAGGGGAGGCTGGTTATTCATCTCATTCCAAGAGCAAATGAGATGAGAAGGATCCCAACCATGTACACACACACACACACACACACACACACACACACACACACACACACACACACACACTACACACTTGTCAAAAACTACAGACTGTTCCCAGCAGTGTCGGAGACCACAGGCACCTCCCAATGACACACAAAGAGACACACATTTGTCTCTTCACACATTGATCTTTCGAAACTGGGGAAGTGATTTAGCAAGTGCTCTTGTTGGTATTTGTAAGGGTTTGTTGAGCTGCTAACTTCAGTCACCTTGTGTTGCTGTGGATGTTTACCTCTAAAGAAAAAACAGGATGGGTCACGATGCACAGAAAGAAAGTTAACGAGTCAATGTATCCTGATAGACCGTTATAAAGTCATTGCATTCTCTCCTCCTCTCTGCCCGACATTAGATTCAAAAAACTAGGCTGGGTTTGTTTACGAGAAATTTCAGCCAACGCTGCATATTGGTACAAACATTTAGTGAAATTATGGTCTGTGAATAGAGATTATGTACATCCATTTGAACATTTTACTCTATTTAGCAGACAGATCCACAAGTTTGCAGAGACATGATTTTCATTATCAAACACTTCATGATTAACATCATGAAGTGTTTATGGATGTTTTATAGAAGAAAACAGCACTGATGCGTTACTTTTGACATTATGGCTAAACCTAAACGCAGCTGTTTAACGCATGTGTTTACTGCTGCAATGCTAACATGATCTGAGCGGCTCAAACCACTGGTCAGTGCACTGCAATTTACTTCACTCCCTGTAATGGTGTCTTTTTGCATCCAGAAAAATAATTTATTTCCTGCTTTTAATGCATTCAAACACAGTAAATGCATCTAGTTTCTTTGGCATGAAAATGATCAGATTGTTTGGATGCTTTTATGCTATTTACATGTTGTGTCTTCTTTGCTGGTGTAAGCCACATTCAAGATTTAGCTGCTTTTGCTAAGAGTTTAAGGGTCGTCTGAACCCCAAAACTTCATAATGTGGACTTTTGGAGAGCTGCATGCAGTCAGCGGGGCTAACGTTAAGCTAGCTGTTGAAATACCTCCAAACTCTAGGCTGGCTATTTTTTTAACCAAAATCTATTATTTCTATTTCTACTTGGTTGAATACAAAAATATTGATGTGTTGTTGTTGTTATTTAAAGGAAAATTCTGGTATATTTCAACCTGGCGCATTTCCCATGACAGCAGTGACCGCAAGTACACCACCTGTTTCCTGAAGTATGACTTTCAAGACAGCTCAGTTGTCTTTCTTTCTGTCTTCCATTTGATTTAGCACCTCGTCTGATGTGTCCGGTTCCAATTAATCAAAGTGAAATTACCTGTAATAATTCTTATAATAATCTATGCTATAATGTCCATTGCATTTAGTTTTCTCAGTTTCCTTAGAAGACAGTATAACCACAGTGAAAGTCAGCCTCCCGCATGACTGACTATGCAGGGTGATAAGGTCAGCCTCACGATGCCTCGGATGTAGATCTCTACGCCTATCCTCAAGTTTCCACGACCCGTAGAGTCACAGAAACCACATTTATGCTAAATACGTTGTAAAGTAATTACTTTTTCAGTCAGTAATATCGGACATTATATTACATTTTTCAAGTTACTTGTCACACCCTGGCAATTGCTTGCTTCAGCTGCTTTTCAGCCTTCAAAATATCGTGCATCCACACCACATATTCTCCCCTCCTCCTCCTCCGTTCAGAACAGCCCAACAGCCAGTCTGACTCACTGATTGAATTCACCTTCATTTGTTATCGTGAGGACACCAGCTATGCCGCAGTGCATATGCCTGGCACATGCTATAGCACATCAGACAGGTGGTGGAACCTAATCAAACGTCAGTGCTTACCAGAAGTCACACACTATTTAGCATTTCCCCTCGCTCTCTCTCTCTTTTTTCCACTTCCTGGCAGCCTTCTGACAGACGGTCTTCTACCCCCGACCTCCCTCTGTGTATCCATGTCCGTGGAAAGTTGAGTGATGGATACCAAGCACGTGTCTGGTGATTGGTACCCAGTGCTCAATGCTGGTGTTAAGCATTGTATTCTCACTGGGTCTTCAGAGCATGTGTGTATGCATGTGTGTGTTTGGGGGGAGCAAACTATTATTAATGACAGAGTCAGTCACAGGGCAGGCTCCAGATTTACTCCAAAACACACACTCATGCAAGCAAACTCAAGCTCTCACACTCAAAAAGAAAACGTTCCCACAATAGCATCCACAACCACAGACTGGGACATGAATGACCAGATGCTTTGCAATACATTATTCACATCTTGAGCTTTTCTGGTGCCGACCTCCTACCTTAAAACTGCACCAAGTGGATTTTATGTAAAATAAATTTACATTTTTTAATCCATTGATTTCCCCCCCAAGCAGATATGTCTGTCAGCCAAATTCCTCAATTTGCATCTCAATTTAATGGAGTTGTGAATGTGCACAAGCAAATAAAGCAAGCGACGGAGTAAAACTTTAACTAGAGAGAATAAATTAGCAATATAATGCTTGTTTGTGATGCTGCATTGGCTTCTCCACATTTACCTCTCCAAGATGTGAAAAACCTGTAAAGCAAGGCTGTTGGAGTGCTGCTCCGAGCTGCTGGCATGCTTTTGTAATAAGGGATCAGCACAGAGTGGGGATCATGAATACAAAAGCATGAATGGGATATGCATGGTGTGAATATGCATCAAACACATCTGCGCTTATGCTCTAGCCAGCACTGCACTGTATGTAATGTACCATGAGGCAGCAGGTCTCTTCTCCACGGCTTCCCTTTATCTTTAACTTTTATTGGATGCCACACTTTAAGTGGGTCACTCCATATGAAACGTTTTCTGGCCTCTAAAAGCCCTACCAAAATATTCTGTGGGGTCTGTCCTTAATCACTCGGAATACATTAGAGGCTGAGAGCAAACGAGGAATGACAGCGAGTAAACAAGCAATATGCGTCAGTAAAGCAATAAGCGTCCAACCGTCTTCACCCTATCCTTATCTCTCTCTGTCTGTCTGTCTGTCTGGAGCCTTCCTCTGAGTTTAAAGGGTGGGTGCTAATGAGGGTGTGGGTTTTCAAACCGAGTGGAGAGCTGAGCAAAAGATTGGGCTCTGTAGAGGGCTTGGGAGCAAAGATAAATGGTGTTGCATGGACACAGCTAATATGGCGATGGTTGTTTTTCATTTGGATTTGTTTGTGTCGTCTCAAAAACATTAATTCTGGGTTTTATCTCTCTGATGTACTTAAACAACCAGCTTTCAAAAGCATGGTGTGACTGTAGCTGAAAGGGGAAGTCGGTCTTTACTTACTGAATTGCACAATTTGAACATCATAGCTATTGTTGTGGTTGGGTCTCGGTCTTTAATTCTCTGGCTGACTTAACAAACAGCACTGGAGGTTTAACACAATGGCAACACTTGCTCCAGGATTTACAATAACAGGAGTCTACAGTAAGTCCTTCAGGACAAACAGAGCCTGAGGACAGGCTACCAGCAAACTTCTGACAACTTCTTCTCAACTTTCCTCAAGTTTCGTTGGCTGACATTGCTCACAATGATTATCCCGACAGAGTTTAAACAACAAGCACTGTCAATGGCAGATTCTTGAATATCTTCTTGCTCTTTGGGATATGTGCATCAGAGGTGCCACAATCACAAGAAACACTCTTGCTGACGTTCTGTAAAAACACCTTTTTGTGTTAATTTCCCTGTGGCCAGGCATCCAGGATCAAGATATTTTTTTCTCAATGCTGATTGAACTCTATGACTCCCTTCAGGCAAAGGACTGCCTGGAAAAGCAATTGGTAAAGCTGAATAAATTAGACTGAAATAGCTTCTGATAAGTTTTGCCTCTGTTGTGGACAATGTAAATACTGGAACACATACAAAAACAAACACCCACATACATACACATGAAACAAGACACAAGAGCCACATTAATTATATATCTTCCATACAATGTCCACAACTTTGTGGTGCGCAACAGGACCAAAAGCCTTGAATCAGGGGAAACTGAGTACACCTAACTGATGCTTAAACATCCAAAACAGTCAGAATGCTGAGACTGTTTGGATCATCAGTTTAGAGTGCACTTACTCAATTTCTCCCGATTAACGACAGACTATGGCGTCACTTGCTCATCTCAGAGCTAACAGACTGTTGTTTGTAAAACTTTCTCTCTATAAAAGAAACAATGCAAGTATTCTACCGCGGGTTATCTGAATGCAACCTGGTAGACATACTTGGGCTCCATGATCCCTAGCAATATATAGATTATGATGTATGGTTCAATTGTTTATTTGTTTTTTGTCAGTTTGGTTTTTTGTAATGTGTTTTTTCAAGGATTAAACCCCTGTCAAAAACAAAAAAAAAATGTTAATTTGACCAATGGAAAGTTAAAAGTGCTTCCAGATGTTAGACTCATGGCTGCGCACCCTTCAACCCTCCCCTTGCTCACCTTCCTTTACCATCAGAGGATGTCATATGTTTGAAGCTTGTGATCTTTTGAGTTACATTGTATGGTATACATGTCCTCATGTATTAAATGTTAAAAGATATTGCATTGTATCCAAGTGCTTTGCCAACACATTAGCTGAAAGATGAAAGGAATAGTCAGTGATTTCTTGTACAGCTTTTACATCTGCAAAAAATGACAAAAAAAAATTCATGCAATGTTTCATGATAATTTGTAATGGGCAGCAATAGGCTGCTTTGGATTGCTATGTACTACTTGTGTATATATGTATGCTGTACCACTTGTCTGCTGTGAAATTTGTTGAATACTCAGCTTATATAAGGGCTTTTTATAGATATAAAAACAGACTGGGCAATCACTCTCTGTAACTCAAGAAAAATTTCTCTAGAGTTATTTTTTTTTTTTTTAGGGATGAAGGGATGTGAACAGAATTTTCATGCATACAAAATGCTATATAAATAAAGTTTTGACTGACAAACTGGCTGAACTGTCTATAGGCAAACATACGACGTTGGCCCATGTGTCCTGTTTGAATAAATCTTTCGACAAATATAGCATTCATTTGTTAATCGTACATGTGTGAACTGGCTGTTTCTGTTCAGTAGGAGCAATATTTTAAGAAATGCTAACATAAAGGACTTTTTGTGACAGTCTAAACTAGATCATTAAAAGTACAGTTTGACATTTTGGGTAATACGCTTGTTCGCTTTCTTGCCGAGTTATGCTGTGTCTCAATTGTGAAACTTTGGTTGGTACACTTCAATGTAGTAAACTGTGTAGAGTATGAACTGGATTTCAATAGGTTAGTGTTGTCTCAAATAGAACATGGCTGTTGTACACTTAGCGAAATGACAAATCTTTGTAGATGGCAAACTTAAAGGGTGAGAAAAAGATGGCAACCTTAAAGGGTGAGAAATGTCCACACTCAACTCTTTGTGAAGAGTACATAATCCGGGTACTCATAGTGCACTGCATTTTGCCATACATGTCAGTGTGCACATACGTAAGCCTTCAATAAGTAAGTGTAGCTACGTGAGAACTCAAATTGAGATCCACTATTAGATACTATGGAAAGCTGCAATGAACGCTTTAAGCTCAGCTTTGGTTCTGCAGTAAAGTGCAGCCATAGAGGACTTGCAGCCAAATAGTAAACAGATTAATCTGAATCCTGTGACGTTGACCTTTGTTACAAAAATTCCTCCCCGCCTGAATCACGTGAACACGTCTCTCCAAAAAATGCAATTATTGAAGCGAGCAACCGGCAATTTGTTGTGATCGCACGGAACTGAGCCATTATAGCTGTTTCACCCTTTCATACAGTCAATATGCTAAGCTAAACTCATTTCTGACTGTAGCTGAGACATTTTCAGGACATCAACAAGTAAGTGTAAGAGTTGAAATATTGTATTGTATTGATAGCAAACATCAGTTGTTGTTGTTTTTTCACTTTTTCACAGGATTAAACTGAACGCAGAAAAGGAAATATACCAACAGTAGCCTGAGAAGACCACCTTGCAGACATTTAAGGTAAAGGCTTCATCTGAAATTCACCAAGTTCAGGCTTTTTGAAGCTTGTCAAAATAAATCCAGGGAAATATAAGAAGATAAATATCTCAAAGTTGTGGTTTGACCAGCTGGGTAAATTATGACACTTTATCACAAAACAGCCCCCAAAAGCACTGACTCTCAAAGACTGGTGACATAAACAAGCATGGGTTTATCCAAGAATCAAGGTTTCTCCTAAAAATCATCCTAATTAAATGGTCGTGACAACAACATCCATGGTAGTGCTAGAATGGGAACTACTGCCTACTACAAGCTGCAGCCCAAAATATCTGCTTCATGCTTTTATTTGACCCAGTTAGGGAGTTTCAAAGCTCGATGCTCCTCACAATATGCTTTCAGGTTTACTGCTAAATGCGGCACATTCAAACAGTAAGGATAGAAAGTCACAACATTTAATAAAAAAATATACAAAATATACAAAAAGGTTAGAATATGAGGAACTGAGAAATAGGAACAGCAGTTTCCTTATCCTCTAACATCCCCTGTATTCAGCTGGACCATGGGAAGATAACAACTCTCTCTCTTTTTTCTCTTCTCTTTTCTCCTCCTATGTCTTTGTAACACACAGCCTAAAGTCTGGATCTCCCAAAGAGGCGTTTGGCCAATTAATTTGTTCTGACATCATCTTGGATTTGACTGGATGTGTTTCCCTTGGGTTACGAGCGAGCTGGCAGCGTGTGTTTTAGAGCCCTTAAGTGTGTGATGTCATCCGACAGCACGTTAAAAAACCTTTGGCGTCGCCTTGTTTCCTGCAGCCTGTCGAAAGACCAATCCCTTCTGCACACACGTAATAGAGATAAAGTTAAATCTTAAAGCATTAAGAGTAGTTTTGTTAAATAGTGAGGGGTGAGAGAGACCATACGCATTTCGTCAGGCGTCGTATCTAATTGACCTACTGTAACTAATTATGCCTCACTTAGTGCAGCAACATCCTCGTGGCTGGATCGATAGACTAATCCAGTTATGAATGTCTGCACAGTCATCGGACTCAATTTATTTTTCAACCTGCAGCTTACATTTAACATCTTTAAGATGAGTTAGTGAATTGGTTCTGACACTTATAATAGGATTGTCCATTTATCTTGCAATAAAGACATGCTGCGAATTAGACATTTTATTGCTTTTGATCTGCAGAAATGTCACAGTACAGCGAGAGAGGGACATAACAAAGAGAATAAAGAGAGCATTACAAAATGGGGTGAGTAAGAGACAGAGATTTTGACCTGAAATATTATTGTGCTGTCTTTATATTTTACACACAAGCATCTGAATAGCTTATGCTGTCCTCTATGCACATGGCTAAAAGAAATAGAGCAAAATAAGCATATCTAATGTGCACGGAGTAAGTTATGTGTGAAAGACAGAGGAGTAACAGATGTTCACACATGAACAAATATTGAAGCAGAACAATGTAGAACACAGTGTCAACAACCCAGCCGAGAGGTTAAACAGGATGTGGGTTCCCTGAGGCAAGTGGCCTTATAAGAAACACAGAACGGAGAGGCACTTCGACTATTGTTTTATTTAAATAGCATTCTTCATATTGACACTGCTTTCACTCCCAGCAGGGTTGAAATAAAAAATCAAAGTGTCATTTTAATCCAAAGTGCTTTTAAAGTCTGAAGATTATGCAACAGAATGAACCTCCAGTTTAGCCCCCAACCATTGTCCCACACTGATGGTCATGCAAGTGTTTCAACACATTGTAATAATTGTTCACATATGTTTTTATTAATGCAAGAGATGTCAACACAATAATATGAATTATTATAGTAAACATGGCACATGCACTCGATACCCAATAGATATATAATCCATAAATGAGTAATAGCCTCATTCATCTTAGAAACTGGAAACAGCTGTCCAAGGATGCAACACAGTGGGCTTTGTGTGATTGTGTGTGTGTGTGTGTGTGTGTGTGTGTGTGTGTGTGTGTGTGTGTGTGTGTGTGTGTGTGTGTGTGTGTGTGTGTGTGTGTGTGTGTGTTTGTGTGTTTTGTGTTTGTTTCTGTTTGCTGTGTGTGTGTGTGTGTGTGTGTGTGTGTGTGTGTGTGTGTGTGTGTGTGTGTGTGTGTGTGTGTGTGTGTGTGTGTGTGTGTGTGTGAGAGCAGGCAGGCAGGGCAGTGGGCATCATCTCCAGCTGTCATAAATGTCACAGTTCATTTGTGTGTCTCAAGGGTTTGGACCAAATCCATCACAGAGAGCAAAAAAAATAAACTCTCTCTCTCTCTCTCTCTCTCTCTCGCCCATGGCGGGTATCCTGGGGCTCAGTACCAGTGTATAAATGTTGTTATTCAGGTCAGAGGACACTGGAATATTGCATTACCATTACTTATTCAGCCATCTCACTAAAACTAATGCAGGAACTCTGCATTCTAGTGGCAAAACGAAACCTTTCAGTGACCCTTGAGAAAGCAATATAATTGTAATCTAGGAATTTATTATATAAAACAATTCTGCATCCAATCAATAGTCCCTTTTCTCTGCGGATAATCTCACTTGTCATAGAGGAAGCAAACAAGCCAGATATTGTCCTCCGGAGTGGGTAGAGACAAAACAGATCTAAAGGGAGAGGTAGTATTGGACTAACATTCATCAGGTAGCCTGAAACATAACTCCAAATGAATGCTTATGGTGCTCTGTGTCTGCTAGATGTTAAAATAAGCACCTGATAATGGCCCTGTTTTTGTTTGTGTGCACCAATACCACATTATTTCAGACCAAGTACGAGTACTTACATTTGGGTACTTGCTGATACTGAGTACCAATATCAGAACTTTATAATACCTTTACAGTGCCAACAATTATTCTGAAAACATGTTTTATTTTCATCGGATGTACCGACTTGGAAAATGTAATATTATTCAAGATTTTCATTTTGTATTTTCCTGGTGAAATGTTTGCAGTGGGGCTGTTACCTACTAACCATTTAACCGACTAAAACAATTTAAAATAACAGTTAAACAGTTAAAAAAAATACAAAATTAAAGTAGAACAGCTGGTCCACCTTAAAAGAGCCTGAGCCTTTGTTGTCGCTAACTTCGGAGCCAACCTCCTTCTATTAAATCAGCCAGTAGACTGTACAACGTGTGTACAATCAAACTGTACACATACTGCACTACTACATTCACAACTTTAACTTTACTGCGTACTCCATACTCCATCATAACAGACACGCTCTCACTCTCAACCGGACACTCGCTAACACTGCTAAAAACCATGCAGCTAAACTTATTGATGCGATGGAGACTGTTTGTATTGAAGAAGTTTTACAATTACAGTATTAATACATGAGCACAGTATCGGACCAATACCGGATGTTGGTATCGGTGAATCCCTTCTAATAGATAAAATGAAACATTCTTAAAGTCAAAAAGCATTCTGGAACGCCTTAAATTATGCCAAATTGCCCCAACGTCCGGTGTTTGATTCCAATCTCGGGGCCTTTGTTGTATGTCAAACCCCGTTTCCACACAGAGTTAAGGAAACAGTACAAGCACAGTTACAACATCAAACCAACTAATTCCTTCCACTGTTCCACTGATAGTTAGATGAAGATAAACTAAAAGAGAAGAGGAGGGAATCAAGACACATTAGGGTGTGTGTCCAGCTAAAATAAATAATCCTCCCATTGCATCGTGGAGGCAGCAGTGGCATTTCACAAGCCCACCTTTGTGCATTCTAGCGATGAATGGATTTTAACCGGCACCTGACAGAACCAGATAAGACAGAAACTGCCACACAAAGCCACTCACTGCAGACGATAATGACAGGGCAGAGGACCAAATGAATAAGGAACAAAAAAACACCAAAAAGCTAGACGAGGAGGAGGGGAGGGAGGGAAAATGGGAGGAAATATCCCCTGTCTAAAGAAATATTGTCAAAAAGAGAATGATCGGAAGAAAGAGACTGAGATAGATAATGCCAGGAGACGAAAGGAAGAACAAAAGAAATCTGAGAGAAAAGGGAGATGACATTTCCAGCAGCACAGGGAGAAAGAAGCGAGAGGCGTGCGTTTGCCGCAGAACTAACAGAATTTAACATAAGCTGTGGAGAGAGAAAGAGAGCTAGATGGGCAGAGGCAGGGAGAACCAAAGAACAGCTTTAAGTCTGGTGCTGCGGGAGAAAGACAGACAACCAGAGTGAGCCTAGAGGTTAATCCAGCTAATGCTGTGGTTGACTTGAGAGTTCTCAGCTGGAAACGGGGCCATGGAGAGCTGAGGAAGTGCTTAGCCTGGTGGTTTGATTGGCTAAGTGACATGGAGGGCCAAAATCATGTGGGTTATACTGGTTTTCTTTTCCAACCAGAGGCAACTCCATTGAGCCATTACACACTCAGACCCTCACTTCTTTCAGTTTTAGCCATACTAGCTGCTCTAGGGATGGCAATTTCCTGACTGAATTGCGTCCAGACTGAAATATCTCAACAACTATTGGATTTGGATTGATTTCTGTGAAATTCGGAACAGACATTTATGGTCCCCAGAGGATAAATCCTCTCTGACTCCCCCAGTAAGTGCTGATTGGATTGCCATAAAATTTGCTACAGACATTCAAGCCCCCCTCAGGATGAGTTGTAATCACTTTGGTGGTCCCCTGACTTTTTATCTAGCGCCACCATCTGGTCAAATTTGTCCTATACTTTGGTTTATCACATTACCATCGGCCTCAGCCCTTGTGTTTAATGCTAGTTAGCAAATGTTTGCATGCCAACACGCTCTAAGATGGTGAACATTATATCCGCTTAGCATCAGCAGGCTAGCACTGTCATTGTGAACATGTTAGCATGATAATGTTAGCATTTAGTTCAGAGCACAATTTAACAGTGCTGCTAGCATCAATATAGACTCTTAGACTTGTTTTTAAAACCGACATTTTAATAAGTTGCCAAGATGAGAGTTTCTCTGTTGAGACTCAAAAAGCATAATTTCTCCTACATTTTGTAATTTAGATTTCACTCTATTTTCTTCACTGATTTTGTTTTCTCCGTATGAGGAATGTTTTTGTCCTTTCTTTTCCCCCTATTTTTTGTATTTACTGTTTATAGGTTTGTAGATGGATTTGTATGCTAGTCTTCACTGTTTTGTCAGATCAAGTATATTTATGAGTATTCAGTTCAGTCCTGCCTAAGCAGCTTTAATTAGTTAATAAGCTACTGATCATGAAGGCACTGGATACAACTGATATGGTTAAATAAGAGTGAATAAGAAGCATTGAGGCATTTAGGTGTGTATTATTATAATCACAGGGATAACAGTTACACTAAATATCATCAGGAACAGAAGAGACTGTTCACTTCATGTGTACATGGAAAGAAGAGCACACACTGGAGCACACTAACATTCACACATATATATTTACTCTCTGCTCTGTTATTCATATGTATTCATTAGCATATCATTTCCACTCTTTCACATTGCTCTGCATCTGCCCTAATCCTCAATCAATAAAATTTCCTCTCATACAAGCACACACACAGCCTAGCCAGCCAGACACACATGCGCAAATGTGCAACTCTGCAGGCCTGGCCAGCGACAGCTTCATCACTCTGGTCGGCTCTCTGTCTACAACCAGCTGTCAACACACATACAGAAGTGTAACAGGCTGACAAAACAGATTTAAGTGTGTGTGTGTGTGTGTGTGTGTGTGTGTGTGTGTGTGTGTGTGTGTGTGTGTGTGTGTGTGTGTGTGTGTGTGTGTGTGTGTGTGTGTGTGTGTGTGTGTCTGTGTGTTTGCATGGGTGTGTAACAGTGTCGTCTATTTCAAATAAATAACGTTTTAGATTAGAGTTTACAAACATCTGTATAGTTATTAGGTAAATAGTGTAGAAATATAAAAAAATGAAGTGCTTTCAAAACAAAGCATTGAAAATGTGAAAACTTCTTTTTTTTAGTGTTAGTTCTGGGTGTACGTGCTTAAAAATAGAGAAGGCTCCTGTTCATCTGTGTTTAAGGTAATTACAAAAAATAGTATTTGTAGATTTGTAGTCTGTGTCTATGTGTATATTTACTTCTGGTTTATTTACACAGTACCAGTGGTGGAAAGTAACTTAGTACATTAGTAGTGTACTGAAATTTAGGTTTGAGGGGCCTGCACTTTACATGAGTATTTACTTTTATGCAACTTTATGCTTTACTATACATCTCAGTGGCAAATTTTATACTTTCTACTCCACTACGATTGTCTGACAGCTAAAGTTACTTATCAGAATTCAACTTTTCATATCCTTCGTATACTATAGAAACCATGTATCTCCAAATTTCATGATCTTCAAATAGAATATTTTTCATAAACTGAAGGGTTTCTCCTCGCCTCTAATCTTAAACTTTTACTTTAAGTCACCAAATCAATGCTTACTCGCCTACATTTACAAACTGAGGAACTCCAGTGGCTCTCCTGAACTCTACTCATTAAACTCTCTGCTGCATGCTTATGAGAAGAGCTGCTGCAGTTGAAATTATTGATGCTCCACTTAACTCCGCCTGATGTTATCAGCAGTATTTCAACATGATTAATCAAATCTAGCATGATTTGTTTGTGTTTGATTATTTGATTTTACTGTTTGAAAAGTGAATCAATTTGAAAAGATCAATTTCTTATATAATAGTAATATACATAACATTACAATAATATCATAATATCAATCAAGGTAAATAAATGACTGAATTGCAAGGATGAAATATAGTCTTAAAGTCTGCTTTGGAAACGGTTCACCTATTGCATCCAACATATTCAATGGAACTTTCATATTAGACTGTCTGTGCTCTTGGATTTCTGTGAATTTATTTAATTTGGGTGTATGAAATGGAATGAAGAAAGATGTGGGGGTAGATTCTGACAATACAGGCAAAATCAAAGATTGGAAGTGTGTCATAAAAAGAAAGAGATTAGGATGTAAATGAGGAAATGACTCAGAACACTGAGGAAAGGAGGAAAATTTGAAAAAAAATTGAGACGATGGAGACTGTAAAGTGGGAAATTTGTGTGTGTGAAGGATTTGGCAATACAATATGATAGTGTGTTTGAGAGGGTGAAGAGAAGAAGGCAGAAAGAAATATCTAAAAATGAAGAGACAAACACAAAGAACAAAAGAGGGAGGGAGACAGAAAGTAGCAGGACAGTAAGTGAGATGAATAGAGGAAGAATGAAGGGGAAAAGGGAGTAAGGGAGTAAAAGGCTCAGGTGAAAGATGCAGAGCGAGAAAGAAGAGAGTCCACAGACATCGTGGTGCTATTAGATGGATATCCTCCATCAATCTGCTCCGTCCACTGCTTCATAAACTCAATTAAACTGCAGGCCTCCTGAGGAAGAACACTCTCCCTCTCCATCTATCTATCTGAATCTCACTCTCCATCCCTCCCCCTCTAATCTGGCGGGAAATCTACAAGTTTGAACCATTAAATCTCCACCCTTTCCCTCTACATGTCAGAGGCAATATAACATAGGAAAATTCCAAATATCACTACTGTCCATAGATCACTTACTTAACACCTTTTGTTGCCCTCATTTATTATGACTTGAAGTGAAAACAGATCCAGGTTTTGCAGCATTATCTGGTTCTTAAATCCTTAATATCTTTGCTAGCTCTCTGTCAACAAACAAATGCTATTCAATGCCAAATCTTACAATTTATGTCAAGGGAACGTCGTTTTTATTACTGCAGAGACAAGTCAAATTCCACTTGCTTTCAGCGCCAGAACAACAGGGATATAAAGAAAAGGAAAATAGAGAAAAGCACTCCAGACTTCTTCATAAAACGAAGACAAGCCCCAATCAATACCTCTGCTTTAAAGGGGAAATGATAGGAGATGGAGAGGTGGGCGGCAAACAGCACATCAATCCTGATGGATAGATAGAGCCAAGACCTACTGCACAAAATTAATTAAACTTAAGGAAATTCATGGTGATTGGACACATCCATAATTACTCTGGCCTGGTAGTGCATGTGTGTGTGTGTGTGTGTGTGTGTGTGTGTGTGTGTGTGTGTGTGTGTGTGTGTGTGTGTGTGTGTGTGTGTGTGTGTGTGTGTGTGTGTGTGTGTGTGTTGTGTTTTGTTTGTATGTGTGTGTTTAATGATGGAGGTCTTATCACAGATACAGAGTAGGGGGGGTAATTTGTAGTTGAAAATGAAATGTAGTGGTGTGTGTTTGTGTGCACACTTTTAAATTAACTCTTTGGAAGTGAAGTACCTCACTCCCGGTGAGTAAACGAGTCATTCATCTGGTAGCAGGCAGTCAGTAGTCCCTCTGAACAGAAATCAATCACAATGAATCAGTGAGTGTCTGCTGGGAACGTTTCTTTCCAAATGTTCTCCAGTACAGCTTTGCTGAGTGTGCAGCACCATCTTCCCTCACGTCCTTACTGTGCTGCTACCTGCAGTTACCCGCTGACCAGCTGGGAGTTCAGCTTGCTGCTTAAGGAAACAATCACCGTAATTGCAGAGAGAGGGATGGACACATAAACCTCATTCAGTTTTCAGTCCTTCAGGGTAATTGAATCTGCTATCTCCCAGTTGCAAACCTGAGTGGCTATAATCTATGACTTAGTTTTTTTTTGGCCAAAATAGTGATGTGGCTCTAAGGACTGCAATGTTAGTCCGTCTGTTGGTCGGCCCAGACTGAAATATCTCTACAACTATTGATTGGATTACCATGAAATTATGTACAGATATTCTGCAGACAGACAGACTTTTCCTCGTGAGCCATCAGGGGGTCAAATTTAAATTTTTCGATTATGACCAAATATTTATAATATATACATTCTGCCCCTCCCTCCAGCTTCCCACTTCCTGAAACCCATTCATTGCCTTTCCTTTCCTGTCCACTAGGTGCCCTCTGACTCGTTCTCCTGTCCCAATCACTTCACTCCAACATGCAGCCCCTCCCTCCTGCCATGCAGTAACCCCTTTATCTCCAATAATAGTCACCTGACTTTCCCCCGCCCACCTGCATACCTGTTCCCGCTTTCCCTAATCAGACCTACAGATATTTAACCCGCCCATTTGTAATGGTGCCCTGCCAGATCGTCAAAGTAGCCAAGGTTGCTTTATACACTTGCTTTCCAGTCATTTGAAACTGTGTCCTGTTGCCTGACCCTAAATCTGTACCTTCCTGCCTGTCTGACTTTCTGCCTGTTACAGGGACTGGTGGTTCTCTGCCTTACCTCTTTGGATAAGTTTACCTCTTCAGACTGACTTCCAGGCCACTGAGTAAGTGTATTTAACTCAGTCAGTCTGCCTAGTTTATTTTTTTTGCCATGGCAAAATACCTGCAAAATTGATCATATTCATCAATCATAGCAATTGATAGCATGCTAACCTGCTAAACTTAATAGTATACCTACTTGCTAAACATCATCATATTAGCAATGTGAGCATGTTAGCATTCAGCCCAAAGCATTACATAGCCTACAGCCTCACAGAGCCCCTGGCTATCATGGGTGTAGGCTGTTTTTTAATCAATGAAGTGGTTGTGAAAATTACACAACCTCAAAGACACTGGGGTGAAACTTAAAATCTTGCCTTTGTGTAATTCCCTGCATTTATTGTCTTGTCCATCAAAAGTAATAAAAATGATAATAAATTAGCTCAGGTTTTTTGTGAATGTAATGGCATCATTGCTTGATGATTATTGTTCAGATGTAAAACTGGAGATGGAAACCTTGGTTCAGGTTAATACAAATGTAATCATATATGGGTCACTACACAGCAAGAAACCTTTAGTAACTTTAGGCCGGATTGTGATTGCTTGAAAAAAATCTGATGACCCCCTTCCCGCATAAATGAGAAAAAAACATAAGATGACCAAAGACGGAGAAGAAATAAACTGAATTGTCAATATTTGTCATGCCACTGTCAGCTGTAATGACCAACATACATGTTGTGCTTACCCTCCCCCATCACAGCCTGCATTTATGAATCATAATTTATTGTATTAAAGGTCATACTTTCAGCAAAAGGTTATCTCTTCATCACTTATTTGTTTCTAAAAACTGATCCATTCTGTGTCAGTGCGTCTAAAAGAACGTTAGCTAGCCAACAAAGGAAATCATGTTTGTCTCTACCTGATGTGTCGTGGTTGGCATGGTAATATTCAAATGTAACTGGTCATAGAATTTATGCGTTTTAATTTGATGTTTTTCTTTTATGTGAATTTTTGAGGATGTTTATATATACAAAATAACGGTTAAGTTCAATTTTAAGAAATGTCATTTTTGTTTAACCATTTGTCAGTATCTAGCCCACTAGATGGCGCTCAGAGGCCCACCTCGTTTAAATATATCCCCATTCAAAGGAAAACTATTTGTCTTCCTACAGTTATTATTTTTCAATGTAAACAAACCCAAAGAGATACTAATTGCAGTCAAAATCATTAGTGAGCAATCACTAAATGGTTATGATTGAATCCTCTCATTCTCCATCACTTTTCCCTGTGTCACTTTGTACTAATCTACCTCACCACCACTACAGTCTCTCGCCATTGCAGGAGCTGCAATTTCTCTACTCAATTGTCAGCATTAATCTGTTTCATGTGAAGCTTTTATGTTCCATCTCCACAATAACTAACCTGTCTCCCATAGCAATTCAGTCAAGCAGCTCTTTTATGGTAAAGAGCTAAACAGTCGACATAATAAATGGTACATGGTATCAAAACCTCAGAGAGGGTATGTACAGAACGATTGGATGTTTCTTACAAGTTAAATCTATAACATGTCAAGTACGGACCGACATTATTGGAAAAGCACTCAAGGCCCTGCACACCCACAGATGACTTTGATTACTTTTGCTGATTGGATGTTTTTTCAGGCGGACTGTTGTTTTGAGCTTTGTTGCAAGTATGCTGAGGCCTCCCAATAAGCTTGGACTTGTATTCAGTGTTTTGTGATCATCAAGTGTAATAAAGCTAAAAGGAAAGTCGGGAGAAGCGAATGAGACATGGTCTGTAAAGGCCCACGTAGTCCCAAAAAGACATCTAATCAGCAAAACATCTGCATGTAATGGTGTGTATGGGGGAATCGGTGCTAATTGACACGTTTCATCTTGCATTGGTGGTGGTGGTGTCTTTCCATTTAAGAAAACTATTCAACTTTCAGTAACTGCAGACATAACTGCCTCTAGGGGAGGTAGAGAAACCAAGGTGTTCACGAACACATCAAATATTTGTCAGTTTTGAAATAGGAAAAGGCATTATTAGCATTATTTTCTTCATTCTTGTTTTTGTCACCTGGAAGACGCAACAGTCGCTTTGACTTCTCCTCATTCCACTGAGTTGGCACAAGGCAAACGATTTTAGAAATGTACAAAATCAGTAACTTAGATAGGGATACCCAGCAGCTTTGGCTGCATAGATAAGTGGGTACAGTTAAATGACTTGGAAAGAATTGTTTATCTCAACTAAAAAACTGTTTAACAGAATCCCATCGGGAATGTTTCCTGTAAGATCACAGAACACTAGTTAAAAGTTAAATTACTTTAGGCACATTGGCTCGTGATAAGGCAACTTCCATATTTTTTTTCCACACATTTTCCATTCAAAATGGTCTCTTCTTTTTTTGACAATACGTCAGATTGGATTTACATTTAGATTTACAAAGAACCATTGTTCTGATTCCCCCTGGATGTCCCACCTTTTTAATCATCCACACTTGGCGATACATTTGGCACCTGTAAGCAGCTGGATTCATTTATAACACTCTGCCCTGCGGTTAGTTTGCCTGCCTCTCCTTTTGTGCCACAATGAACGTTTCGATCCTATTCACTTGAGTTTAAATTAAACTGTCTTTGTAATTGCTGAATTAGAATCTGATGCCAAGGCAATCAAGCACATAATCAACATTGTTTTAAATGAATCCCATCCCCGCTTCCTAGTGGATTAGAGATAAGAAGAATGTAAGTATTCAGACTCCTTATCACTCCAATGTTCAAAATTAGTAAATAAATACCATGGTTATTTTTAGATAATCATTATCAGTGGGGATTGACAGTACTAGGGAGTGGAGTAAATACATTACTGCCATGAAATGTAGCCACCATCTTGACAGCTTGTAGCTCATAAAGTTCTCAAAACATAATTGGCATACTGTAGGTTAGTAATCCATTGAATAGTTATGATTGCATTTAACTATATTGCGATATGATTCGTTGCATTTCTCGGTATTTACTTCTCTGCTGTCCTCTCTATGTCTATCACTTTGTCTCTTTGTGTGTGTTGGGTGAGTATCTGTTGTGTTGGGGTCAGGTTGAGAGGATCTGACTGCTGTGTTGGGCTCCAATTAAAACAACAACTCTTGACAGCAGCAGAATACAAAGCGAGAGATACTGCAGCTCAGTGGCCTGTATACTCCCTGCTAACCAATTCTCTCTCTGTTTTTCTTTCCCGCCCCTCTGTCTCTCTGTGGTGAGATCAATCTTTCAGGATCTCGGTTGGGCGAAAAATGCCACTTACCAGCAGCAGGTAGCAAAAGGCTACAACAAAAAATATTGTGGAAATAAAATGTGTGTGTGAATAAAACAATGGAATGAATTTCAACACTGTTAGTGAGAAATGTATGAAAGATGAAAAAGGTGGCCAAGCATGGCCTCATGAAGGTGTGTCAAACAGCAACAGGAAATGGATCAAAATGACAAGGCATTGTGAAAATGTGCAATAATGAAAAGCACAACCCAAAATGTGTAGAAAGCATAGACTACATACAGACAGAGAGAGATAGTTAGCATAAGAGCATAAAGATCCATGCAATACTGGCTGTGTTTATTTCTGTATATCCTTCCCCTCAGGTCTGTTTCTTTGAGTGTCTCCTCTATCTAATTCTGTTTGTGTCCCCTTCCTCTCATTCTCTTGACTCAGCCCGATGTTTATTTTTTTTTCTGTGTGGCTTGATATCTTTTGTTCGCTGCGCTGTCACTTATTGCTCAGGGCTACTTGTTCCAGCTCATCAGTAAAGTCAACTATATAGTGCAGGGCTCAGCCCCCTGCAGCTCTCCGGCTCTTTACTCACATCTGAGAAAACATCCAAACTTTCTATAGACCAACCTTCTAATTTTATCCTTCCTGAGAAACTCCACCACGGTTTGAATGATTTTACGCACAATGTTTTTTAAAATCTTGAGCTATATGAATTGACCATTTTGACAAATCTCAATCATATGGTCGTGTCTAATAAGCGACACACAAGTTGTGGAAACCTCTCAAGATAGTTGAGGTTATGCAATGACCTCAAAATGTTAACATTAGGCTGTAAAGAAATGACCCCTGTGTTGATAATGATTGGTACAACAGCGTGATATGCCTTATTATTGCCATTATTTTAAGCAAATCATTTCATTATCCTAATATTTTTAGTGCTATATAAATAGGCTTTATTTATTATTATTTGGTATGTTGTTGCTTTTTAAAGAAAAAGAAGTGAATCAAGTTTAATAACTAATTTAATACTTGTTTATTGTTAAATGCAGAAAACAGAAGGCAATGAGGCGCTGGTTGAGTCTGATTGCTATAATACGTAATGTCCGCAGAAGTAATAGTGTCAGCACAAGGTAGAGTATTTACTTTGGATTAAGGGAAGAATGTTGCAGGTAGGGATGGACCCACTGGACTACGTGTATTAATATTGCTGTCATTGTTGTTGTTCAGCACTTGTAGCATACATGTAGGTGGGTCTTTATGGTTTTTGTCCCGCACCTACTCCATTGTGATTGGCAGCTGGGTAAAAGAGGGCCCGGGACGTGTGCAACGTTCTATCCAAAGTTGAACGTTTCTAAACTATCGGAGACCAGAAAAAAGAGAATATTTTAGGCAACCGTTACAATTCTAACTAATGTAATTTTCCAAATGTAACCATACTTTTGGAGGGGACATATCCTTACTTTACATTAAAGAAATTCAGCAAAATAATGTTGAATATCCAAAGTATGTAAACAGTAAATATGTTTACAAAACTTAACAATAAAACTTGTCCTGTGCACCCTTCAACTGCTTTTCCTATTGCTGTTTTTTCATTCTCTACTCCTTGTCATCTGGGAACACTCCTTTATTACATCTGCCAATCTATGAATGCACTGTTTTTAAAAATGTGTTTTTTATTGATGTTTTCAACAGACTTTCCACTTCTTTGTGGAAGTAGTTTTCTGTCATTGTTCCCGTGTGTGACACCTGGTCTTCCTCATAATTTGTCTCCTCTCTACTTCTCTCCTATATCTCCTTGAGGTATTACTCCAGATTTTGTTCCAAAGGCTTTAACCTTTTCAACTTGACATCCAAAGTAACTCGTTTAATTACTTCTCAAAGGTTAAAAAACACAGCTTGCTAGGGCATTCAGATACTGCACTTTGTAAGTAGGCTACAATGCACAAGTTATCAGTAACTTATCTCACCTTGACTTCAGGCTGAGGCAGGGTTACAGCAGGCCTTCTTTTAGTTATCTGCTGACCTGGCGAAACTAAGTCTGTCAGGATGCTGTTGTGTGTCCTGCCCTCGTCTCGCCGATGGGCAGACTCCAAAACGCTCCACTGCCCACCTGCCCATGCAAGTCGTTACCTTTGCTCCATACTCGCCGCCATGAAAGTGGTGTGTGTGTGTGTGTAGCTGGCTGTGTTTGTGTGGGAGAGAGAGAGAGGTAACAAACTCTGCCTACCAACACTTCTAAAGATCTCTAAATAAAATGTTATAGTTTGTTTAATTCGTACAAAAACGGAAGAGTATAAACAAGTTGCGGTTTTCCAGTTGAGAATTATTTCTTAGCCAGAAGCAGGAATTCCTTTCCCAAACTGTTGAACTACTGCTTTAGAACTTGCTTTAGGGTTAAGTTTAGAATTTAGTCTTGGTTCAGTTTAGAGTTAGACATTTAATTGTGATGTGTGTGCATGTGTGAGCTTTCTTTACTCTTGAGTGTTGAAGAATGTATAAAACCTTTGGGATTATGAATCCAATATACAGCCTAATATAATTGGTGGATTCAAAACATTTATAATGTACATCTATGTGTGTAGCTCTCTTTATAAAATGTATACACACTGCGACAGCTGAAACTCCACTCAAACTACAGACGATGTGTTAACTGCCAGATATGAACGAAAGGCAGTGTGAAATGTTTTTATTTGCTGCTACTTGTCTCTGTTCATGACCACGAGGAAAGTTCCCTTCACACATATGCAGTGCATACATATGTATGAGGCTTAAAAATAACTCTGTTCCTGACAGATGTGGAAGGAAGATCTGAAAGCAAATGTGCTCTTTTATGACAACAGAGGAGCAGTGACTACCTGTTTTTAGACTTTTTTATTCTCTGTGTTACGTTGTATTTGTTGACCCCCTCAGATTCTGTGACCTAATTTTGAAGTAGAGCTATATTGCCACTAAAAGATATCTTTATAATGGTCCAACACTGTATTTTGACAGCTGATACCAAGAATTAGCATTAGCATTAGCCATCAGAATAAAAAACAACTCAATTCATTAATGAAATGATCTAAAAGGATGCGTGCTGTTTCTCATATGTGTATATGTGCTCATGCTGGTGCCTCTCACCCAACAAACTGTTATTACAGCTAGCAGACTTGTCATCTCTCTAAATTGGAGTGTTTTGGTAGCCAATGTTTCTCGTTGATCTTGCAGGGCAAAAGAGAATAGAAGGTGCCGTTGTGGATACTGATTCTATTTCCTGTGGCATTTTTTTTTTTTTTTACCATCCGAAAGGTTTTCTCTAAGGAGACATTTGTGGGACACGGATAACTGCTTTCATAAGGACTGCTAGCTGGCTTGAACCTCCATGTCTTTCTCTAAAATGTCCCAGCAGATTCTGTCCACTCTCTGGTAGCTCCTTCCTGTCAGAGATCTGATAGTCTACCAGTGGCTTTCTTAGCCCATCTGCATCAAGCCTCAGCTCAGGAAACATCCTCTATCACCTTGTCAGTACAAATAGAATTTTAACATTTTTCATTTTTTTTTAAACATACCACTGCAGCTGTCAGAGTTGAAGCCTTAAAAATGCATCTGCATTTAGACAGATGTGTATGTATGTGTATGACATTCTGTATTCAGTTTTTGTATCCTTATACACTTGTCGTGTGTGCACCCATATCAGAGATGAAGTAGGATTAATAGCAAGTGCTGTTGTATTAGATTGTACAAACTGTACAATATTTAACTGAGTTTAAATAATACAAACATTATTAACTAGTAGTGACAGCTTTCTCATCAGTTACATCTCTTTCCACTTGACTTCGGTCTAACATTCCCACCAACGGTGTGCCTCCACTCCCAACAAATAAAGCGTCCTCACAGCTAACACTCCAGTGTGCATTTATCTGAAGCATTGAAGTGGACGCTCCAGTGCCACATCCTTTCACATGGGCAAAAATTCGTAGTGACACCTCCTAGTTACAGGTTTCATGAGTGCAAAGAGATTTCTCTCACAGCCTCTATCCACATCAGTGAGCACATGGTGTGCGTAGATGAGTCTGCTTGTGCAGTTTCCTCTCAAATTTGACGAACTGCAGGTCCAAATTATAGAGTAATAAGTATATACTGTATGAATTACAGCTACAACCCAAAACAATTTTCAATCCTCATCAGAATGTTTTTGTTATTACACTTCATCGGTGTAAGTGTGTTTTGGGTCTCCAGCATTATTAAAAAAAACAGAACCTGCTGTCTGGTCTCTTATGCAGGACTGTGATGGCTTACATTGGGCTACATGTTAAGAAAACCCCAAACAAAACAAAAGAACTTCTTGGGTCTTATTATACCTTCCAGACATAAAAGTGTGTTCAACTGAAATTACCATCACAACAGCTGCATATTACTTCTGTCGGATCTGTTCTGACCTGGTGCCATCAAGTGGAAAATGTGAGTAATGCAAAATTACAAACCAGCTCTGTTGCTACTGAGGAATTTTAAGCTTCCAGGCTTGTTCTAATTTTAGTGGGCCATTTCACAGTCTGAATCTCTACTATGCCAACATGACTGAGAAAATCTCGATGTGACGTTTAGGAGTTCCGTTTTGAAAATGTGCAGCTTGTATAATTAAGAGGGTGGCCCTATGCACAAAAAAGACTCTATGATCAATATAAAAGCAGGTCTTATCTTTGTAACAGCCAATGTATCCATTAAGGACCATTGAACCCTTAGTTCTCAGGTAATTAGTGTGGCCCTCTCTTACCTCCTTTTCTCCTCTCTGTCCCTCATCACTCTTCTTCTCTGTCCCCCATTCCCCCCTCTCCGCCTGCAGGTCTGCAGGCACCAGATCAGGTCCCTGTAGACTCAGACACCACAGCTCTGCAACTACACACTTCTCCTAATGAGGGACAAAATGAGTTTGCAGCACTGATTCAACTGTAACATTGGCTCTATAGTGGTTACGACAGTACATCGATTGAGGTGTGGAAGTGTGTGTGTCGGGGTGTGGGTATAGGTACAAAAAGGCAATTTCCTGTGCAGAGCTACATGGTTGCAATGCTTTTGGATCATTTGAGCTACACAGGATATTTTCCTAAATAAAAGTGTGACTAATGGTTTATGCTTTTGGTGTTGGTGTGCATGCAGTCAGTGTATAGTATTAGTAATAGTGCATAGTCAGGCAAGGTACTCAAAACACTGTAATGTTACTTAATTAGTGAGCTTTAAATGTGCCAGTAGGTGGATTTTATTACCTTTCGGACAACGCAAGGCCAGCTGTTTAGCTCGGTTACCATTCTTTATGCTAAGCTAAACTAACCGACTGCAAGTGGTAGCTTCATATTGAATAGACTAATGAGAGTGGTATCAATGATCTCATGTAGCCCTCAGTAATAAAGCAAAGAAAATGTCAAACTATTCACAAGTAATCCCACGATGATCAAAAGTGGAGGCCACCTCAAGCTCAAAGTAAAATGGGCACAAAGGCCCAGATAAGTGGTCACTTTCACTCACACAGAAGCGGATACACGTGAACTCACCGACACACACACATTGTCCAGATGGAACAACCCAAGGGCATTCTAGGAAGCGGCTGCAAATGGTGACTGATGCGACAGAAGGTCTCGAGGACAGTTCACATGTGTCCCTCTATATATATTTATGAATCTATGTAATTATGCAAGGACATGGCAGTTATCCTGGCCTTGGCTTGACACAGACAAGAAGCACACAGCAGCTGTTAACCCAAGTGATTCCAAAACGGTGACCTGTCCAGCTGGTTGGCCGCTCCTAGTTGGTTGCCTGTGGAGGGAGCTGACAAGTTGGAGGGGAAAATAAAGGAAGGAGATAGAGTTGGTCTGAAGGGACAGATAAACATACAGTATGGGAGCGGGAACAAGGAAAAAGCAAGGATTTCACACCCTTGTCATCTTTCTTTCCTCTGCAAAAAGTCATCAAACAATGGCTATGTTCTTTTGTTTAAATCCTAATCTAACACCCAAAAATGAATCCCTGTCCGCATGAGATGCAAGTCATACATAGTCATACATAACTCAAAAATGAATTCCCTGTTTGTGTGTTTGCAACGTGCGATAAAAAAACGTGACATGCAGAAACTTTGGTTGTTTATACCCTTTTATTTTGCATGAGTGCATTTTTCTTTTAGTCATCTAAAGAAAAACTCAATGGAGTACTTTGTAATAGCTGCAAAGTCTAAGCCCATTACAACTAGAAAGCAAAATGGATGATCGAAAATGATAGGGGTTAAGGAACAAGGTCAAGAAAGTTGGAGGGGGAGGCGAGGAAAGAAATGAGAGGAGGCCTGGAAAGTGGAGGGAGCGCAGCCAAGCAAAAACTCCCAGGGTAATTAAGGATATTGAAAAAGGGGGACTGAAAAGGAAGGATATAGGGCTGTGAGAGGGGAAAAGATAAGCAGAGAAAGGAGATCTGAGGTGAAACAGGTGATAAATCAACAGAAAACGGGAAGGTAGGCCTATTTGGTAGTGGTAAAAGTGTGCTGCAAAAGAGGTAGCATGAGGACAAAGATACAAGGAATGAACAAATGACAGATGAGCTTAGGTAGAAGAGGGGGATGAAGGAGCATGGAAAAGTGAGAGAGTTAAAGGGTGCAACGGAGGATATCCTCTTTTTTTTGTACATGCTAAAAGAGACTGCTGTGGAAAATTGACAGTCATCCAAACTGACAGCTATAGCAGAGATGAAACCATGTCTGAGCAGGCATGATTGGACAAGAATAATTATCAAATTTACTGATGTGGCTTACAACATTTATCCAGACTCCTATGAGAATGAACTTAATTAAATGTGGAAACAACTACCATTGCAACGCAAGTAAGTCTGTGATTGCGAGCAATACATATTTGAATGCTGTATAGTATAATAAAATGGGTCACTCAAATGAAGCAATCTCATTGGTTTATAGCCACCCACATACAACTGATATGACGTCTAACTAATGACAAATGTATTGTCATGACACTTCGCGTCAGATGACTGTTATATTATCACAACATACCTCGGCCATGTCGAAGCTTTTGCTATATATATATATATATATATATATATATATATATATAATTATTTGTATTACTATTTTTATTTTTTCAGGCATGCAGATTTTAAATGAGATTACGGGATGTATCCCTGCAAAACACCAGCTGCAGGAAACATGATGAATTGCAGATTTTCTGTTACCCAAAACTAAGAACCTGACACTCTGCTACTGTGCAGTGCAAACTATAATTATTCCGTGCTCGAAGTGGCAAGGTAACCTTCAAAAATGGTACATGAATCCCTTAATTATGCATATCAGTGCTGAATGAAACATTAAGCAGTAGAAATGCAGTTCTTCTAGCAAAACCTTCATGAGAGCTATCAAAAAATTCAAAAATTCCACTTTCAAACACTTACCTGTTAAAAGCATCCGTGTTCTCTCTGTCTCTCACCTTCTCTCACATCAACACACAATTTAAGGTCACCGCGCATTGGGAAACACAAATCAGAATCTTGTGATGGAATTGGAACTGCCATTAAATGGAAGTAAATACCAGCATGTTACCGTTTATTACAAAGGGTAATAAAATCTGCTACTTCTGCATTTAATACCCGTAAACCCCCCAAAAAGTAGAAAACACAATAATTCATATACAATACAACTTTGCTGAAGTTTATTACTCGTCCTCAATCATATATACAGCTGACTTTTGTAAGACAATAATATTAAGAACCTATGTTTTCTAAAACTGAAGAGATACCTTATGTTTAACAAGAAAAATAAATAATTACAAACACATTTTACACATTTTAAATGTGACCTGCATGAAGGAGAAAGAGAAGAGAAGGATAAAGAGAGAGCAAACGCTGAGAGCATTTGACTGCCTCACTTATTAATTTTCTTAGAGAGACATTTTGGCAGCTCCAGGTCTCCATTCTCTCCAAATTTGTCCTGATCCTTCTGTTTTGCGGTTCTCCAGTCGGCTCTATAATAGCACAAATAAACAAAGTGAGCTAAGCAATGTTACATCTTCACACTTAAATTTGTGATTAGATTTACTAAAGTTAACTTTGCTGGCTATGCCGTAAGCTAACTAACGTTACTACATCTACTCAAAAATTATTAGTGGGCTATGAGCAGTTTGATTTAAAAAAAAAAATGTGCTATCTGTGTTATTTGTTCTAAATGTATGTTGGTACATAGATGTTCATAGTATTCTTGATTTATTACATAAAAAGCGTGCAGGCCAAGTTATGCGAATAAAGAGTTGCTATCATCATAGCAGAAACATTAGCCAACAATCAACAGTACGATGTTCATGGATAATGACTCACTGAACCTGTATTGAGAAGTGTTTTTTTACCACCTAACAGAAAATACTGCATCATACTGATAAAATAAAATTATCTGCCGCTATGGTTAACTGACGGCATTATCTGTTAATTTATATGAGAAGGATGAATTTTGAACTGTTTCTAACAATTATTATGAAATACTGTAAGATACTGTTGTTCAATTTACAGCAATTCATTACAGTATAGGCTTCTCAGATTCCAACTGTTTCAGATCAAAGTAAAATTAACTTTGCACCACAGCTAAGGCATAGCCTTTAGGAAGAGAAGACCAAGTCACCCCTATGTGTCATGGGTTTGTCACCGCAGCAGGAGGGTCGGTGTGACTCACTGGATTTTGTCACAGAGGTAGTGCAATGCTAACAACTTTGGCCAGTCTGACAGTCCCCTTGTAGTTGAAGAGAAGGTTAACATTCGTCAAATGTCACATGGACACTCATAATTGTGCTACTAAGTGAGCTGATTCAGCTACTCAGCTGCAGGGAGCAAGGACAGGCTAGGTCTGTCTGCATTTATTATCCACTCTCTCTAAGGAAGGGGTGCTGATCTAAAGGCCATGGACCAAGTATGCTTCACATCTGTCTGCACAACAGTTTTGCTGCACAGCAAGATATATCCGCCATCTGGAAGAGTTACCTACCTTCTTTGCTATCAGCGTTAATACCCAAGAGTTTAGTTGAGAAAATACTGTGGACGAGATCTGGTATAGTTGTATGATGTATGTTAAATAATTGAACAATGATACATTTCCCGTATGGTTGTGAACTAATACCACAAGTAAAATGTTTTGTGTTGCTTTCTACTTATCCACATAGAGTGCTGCAGGGATGATTTATTTTTATAGGCCGACCTTACATCTGGAGGCCATCCCTTGATCAAAAGCCAATTGATGTTGCCATTGGATTTTGAAGCATTGCAAAAAATTAGCTCTGTTGCAAACAAACGTTTGTGATACATAGAGGTTTTGGCCAGCAAGATTATCTCCACAAATGAACACCACTTTTATTATTTACATACATATATATGCTATAAACGAACTACACCTCTGTTGAAGGACTTCACATCACCCCCAAATAGCTAAAGGCGGACGAGTGTTCGGCACGATGACGTTTAGTAAGTTAGCCACAGGAAAAAAAAAATGTAAACACACAATAGTATTAATAAGTGGGATATTTACTGATATAATTGATGTCGTAAAAAAAAACTGGAAATGTAACAGCTGTGACTCATTTCCATGTTTCCATTACACTCTATAGAAGAAATTGGTTTTAAAGGACAAGTAAAGTGAAGAATTAGAGATTCAGGGCCTCAGTACACTGCCAACATTTGTCTTTCAATTATGCCCTCTCATTCAGCTTCATCACTTATTTATTTGTTTGTTTTTTAAATATATCAAAGCTTGATGAAAGTATTACTTTTCTTTTTTTTAACCGCATTTAATTTTCTCATTAACCTTTTTTTTGCCCAATTTTGCTGAGCATTCACTTCCTTCAAGACACACACACTTTAGGGTTGCTCAGTGCAATGTCAGCCTTTTATTGCAGATTGTGGCTCAGTGGAGCAATTTGCAGGTTAACTGCCTTCCTCATTGGGATTTTTATAACAATTTACGAATATTGGGATACAAAAGCATTATAGATTGATTTGGTTAATTTAATAGTTTTTTAGTTTTGAAACTGCCACACTCTGATCACCATCTGTCGCTGTCCTTAAGTTTCAGCTACAGACAGAGCAACACTGTCCCTTTGTGGAAGCTTAAAGAACTTCAGTAAGTATTCAGTATTAGCAGCCTAGAGGTGGTGTTCACAATAAGTGTTATTGGATCTACTCCATCATCACCTTATCCCCTCACAAACGAGGACTTTGTAATTAAGCCTTTCTTGTAGGCATTTCCTATTATTATGGGATTAGTATCCCCTTGGATCTATATGTACACACAGCATGAAAACAACCTGGATATATAGAATATTTTCTAATATTCCACTTAGTCTATTTATTAACAGTTTTAGATGAGTCCTTATACCTTATTAACCTATGGCTCCCAATGTATTGCTTTATTGAAATAAGTGGCATTTGACATTTTTATTGAATCTTGTGTGTATTAATTGATACATTTTCCTGATAACAAAGATAATTATTACCATATGATTATAATTGGATGATTATGTGATTGGTTATTTTGCAACATAGTAATTAACTAATTTATTTCTTTGGGTATTTACTTAAGAACCTTAAGTGGGTGTTTCCAAATGGGGGTATATTATTTGTAATACATTTTATAGATTTTTCTTCATCCTGCACCTATACCTCTATTCTGTGTAGGTGCACACAACTGATCAACCATTAGACCCCTTTTATTGGCATTTGTTGGTTTTTACAGTTAAATAATCAAAGTCTCCACAAAGACTACACACGTTTGCATTTTTTTGAAACTGTGCACCTATTTAGTCCTCTAAAATTAAATTCCATAAATGTGTATGTTTGTGCAAATGGCATTGCGTTATTAGAAATGGTCAAAAATAACACCAAATATTGTCAAATTTGCAGTCAATGGCTTTATATGTAGGTAGATTTTCAAAAAACTATTACACAAACAATACAAACAATATGCATAAACATATCTACTATAGTTAGATTACTTAAACATGAAATAATATCCATCACTATCTGTTGCATTTCACATAACAGGTAGCAGCCAGCATAAACACATACAGTATCAGAGCAACAAAGGGTGACTTGTGCAGTAATACATTTCACTGGTCCTGTTTAGCATGTCACTTAGTTGGTAAGCAGAAGGCAAAAATAACAGAACCCAGATTCACCTGAGCCTTGTAGCCATTTAAAGGGGTAACAAACCTAAAATAGCCAAATACTTAAAAATATTGGGTTTGAAAATAAAGTTTTAAATAGCTTGCACATCCAATATGTATGTGCAGGTGCTAGTGAGATATGTGATGGTGACTGCTTGGAAGGTAAAATGTATGTGAGGTGTATTTATTGCAGGAGAACACAATGAAAGTTAATGCTGGTTTAGTCATTCTTTGAGATTTCCTAATTTTTCTGTGCTTCTTTGATCCTTCGTTCAGTTCAGGCTCGTGAGGTTCAATATGGTTCATGTATGTAACACTGTCATAATCAGATCAACCTGAAAACATGTAATATATGCATTATCTTAAAACTAGACAGAGTGTGTGTTCTTTCTGATGGCGGAGTGCAGTGTATAATGCACTGAGATTATAGGCTGTGAGTGTTACTGGATCCAGATGTTTAATCTGGAATATTTTGTACTGCTTATGTTAACTACAGATTCTTACAGAGTTTAGTTGAGGGTTCCTTACTGCTTCTTACCAGTTTCACCTCGTTTGTGTAAGACTATTAATAATTTGGACCGTCTCACAATAAACTAACTAGCAGCTTTGAATGCAGACTGCACAGGGAGTTACCATCTGTGCTATATGATAACAATGCCAACTCCCAACAGTGTGACTGTAGCCAAGCAGGGAAATGAAGGCACAGAGGTGTATTGTATGTCCAACACACTCTGGTGGCTGTTAAAGGACTCAAGTAGGTTGTTATTAAGTTGATAGCACAGGACATTGCCCTGATTATGGTCATTACAAAAATATGTGGATGAGCAGTTGTTTAGAATTATCCACAAAAAAAAATGTATGATCAGCATCTCCCATGGAGCTGGTGATACAGGCCAAGAGGCAAGACTTATGTCATATAACAGGGCTGTGGTGCAGTTCACTTTCAGTTATATCACAGAGATGAGATGTAAATACGTTCTTGGTTTTTTTCTGACAAAAAAAAAACTGTTTAACTGTTTAAAAACCTTTAAACCAGGATTGTTTAGGAAATGTAGACTTTTGTAGCCGACCATTGTCAACCGAGTTTACTTTCATATACATAGAAATAACTGAATTTACAATGAACTGATCCCAGTCCTGCTATAGAGATATGCACACAACACATTTTTATATAACCTCTAATCTTATAACCTCTGTGAGGGTTAGGCATCAATCAGCTGCTCTGTCATATTACAAATGACGTGACAAATAAAATGATAATGTCAGGTAGAGTTGAATTCAACAGAAACAGTTTAGACAAATATAACAGGTATAAAAGGATCAATGATTGGAATTTAACTACAAGCTAGCAAATAACAAAAAAAAACATTTAAGTGCAAAATAAAAAAATGATTGACATTAAAATACTCTCCAAACATCTTGCTCTTGTTTTTCATCAACCGGCATCCATAGAATTGAATATATTAAACTTATCTATATATCTAAAAGTGCACACTCAGATTAATTCAATTGTAGTCAACAGCAGATAAATTTCACTGCAGAAACCATTTGTGAAACCTGATATATTGGTTATAACATCAAAATAAACTAAATTCCTTTTTAAATAATTAAACAGAAGAGATAAATTCTATATTAAATAAACATTGCAAAACAAAAAGGGATTGTGCCTAAGTACAAGAGCTAAAGCACTAAATAAGCTGGATGCACTAATGTGCAAGAGGTATTTTTATGTTGCAAATGTAATTTAATTACAGCCATCAGATACAGCAGTGGAGTAAAAACAGCCATATGTTTATGTTGTAAAGTAAAAGTAAAAAGTCTTGCAAAATGTAAATCTGTTAATATGATATTGTGTAAATAATCCAGCACCTCTTAAATCATTTTATATATACAATTATGATTACAGACTCGCTCTCCACCTCGTAAACTCGTATTTTGAGAATAATTAATTTGCCAAAAAGAAGACAAAATGCACAATAGACAGTTAAAGATTAATTTGATCTCTGGCATTATTATTATATATTTTTTTTTTACAGATGTTCTAAAGATAACAGGATAATATCTTTAGCTGAATAATCTTGGCCTCAATAATCATGGGGTGAAAATCTGATATCCTGGCAGCCCTAATGTAAATGGTTAATCACGTTGCAGTGCCACAAATCTAAATAATCTTAGTTACATTTCACTTCTGAAAAAGCTTGATGGACATTGGACTTTCCATAGGTTTGTTTGTAAGGAGGCAACATTGATCAAGATCAGTTCTTAGGGTTGAATATTGACTCTTTTGATATACGGCTATGCTGATAAACCCCAAAATGTTAGTTTACTAAGTCCTTTGCGGTGTATTGAATTTGATGCCCGCTGAACCGTCAAACTTCATGAAGAGGGCTCTGAGTTAGTAGAGTAAGTAGTATTCATGAACCAACTAGGTTTTAAGGATGAAATTATATGTAGATGATTATTTTAAGGATTCAATGGTCAATTATCAGTTATAGCTTACAAAATGGCTCTTAGCTTGAATGCTAGTGTGTAGCTTATTTAAAGAAAGAAAGAAGAAATAAAAAAAGACAATTAGACTGTTTGACTGTCTGACTACAATAAAAGTGACTTCTTGAGCACTTGGTAACTCTGCTGCTCTCTCAGATTACATGTTTCTTCCGCCGTTGATGACGTTACCTCCTGAAGGGGCGATGTGGATGGAGTCCAGAATCGGCCGCAGTATTTGGCCAAACGGTCTGGGGATGAAAAGAAGAGATTTTACTTTTTTAGACTGAAACATAATATAATAATTGCAATTTTATTTAGGCCTAAACCAAACATGTAAACCCCTACTCATATGTAACTGCATATTAACAGACTGTAGCCACTATTGTTTCCAGTTGGGTTAACAAAGTGTTTTTATATCAGGTCTTTTCCAAGAAATGTGATTTGTATCTTGCACTGTGAACAAGTTAGAAATTTGTGCAACTTCATTCAAGATTGCGTGACAGTAGATTGACACAGAAACAGAGAAAAGATAGTTCACGTCACAATAATCCATACGTTCTCAATGTACCTGAGGGTAGAGAAGCACATTATGACCATTTTAGCTGATACTTTTAAGTGGAAAGACAGCTTTACCAATTCTGAAACAGGCAAAGACAACAGACTTGTTGGAAGTCATGGGCAGCTAACAGACTGTGAGTTTCACACTCACGTGGAGAGGACTTCCGATGGAAGGTCGGTGATGTAGGACGGGATGGAGTTGCCCGTCAGGAACTGAGCCACCTCGTTAGTGAAGGTGTTGCAGTTGTGCTCAAACAGACGATACCTGTCACCTCTGAACAATGAGAGAAGAAGAAGGGAGTTAATGCATCAGGTAACAGCTTTCATGCATTGTGACCTATCAGTAATGAGTATGGTTAGACTCATGAATTCAGCCACAGATAAGGATAAACAAACTTTGAGAACTTATTTGGAGTCCCTCTTTCTTAAGGTTTACTACAAAGTGTCATTCATTTTTCGGTTTAATAACAGCTGCTCGACCTGTATGTGCTTTCCCCCAGGGAAGAGAGGTAATCCATGAAGATCTCCTCAGACACTTCTGTCTCGCCCAGCTCTACCACTGTGTCTGGAGGGCCCAACATCGTCCCACCCTGACAAGCACACAGCAAGAAAATGGAAATCGTTCACAACATTTACACATAATATGAGAGCTGTTAAAAAGTGGTCCAATAGTTAAAAGAACAGATACTGTAGGCCCATTGTGTTTGGGGTGTTTCTTTGATTTGCATTGATAATTGCTAAAATATAGATTAAATCAAGTGTAGATATAAGGCTAGTGTTATTCTGTATTTTGGGATTTTATCCATTTCCATTTTATTTATTTATATCTTTTTATATTCTACATTTTTCTTGAAAAGATTAAAACCAACCATGCATTTATCCTACTAACAAGTATTGTCTGTGTAGCCAAAGCAATGAGCCACACTGTTGCACTGAGTGACAAACACCTTCATTACAATGAACTTTGGGAGCTGAGGTTTACTTTGAGTCAATCACACATACAGTGTCTTGCTGCCAGAAATACTCACTAACACACCAAATGTGTTTTAACCCACAACCGGTATGATTAAAAACTACACTGCGAGCTGTTAAGGAAATTTATATTTTTAATCATGAAACTACAGTATTTATTTGTGACACAGACAGGGACGGAAGTCAAAAAAGTGTTGAGTGGCAAGATAACACGTTGTTGGTTTTGTTTTTACGGGGTTTGCAGACAACAAACAACAACAACAACAACAACAACAGCAATAGAATAACACTAGCATTTTCCTTTATTAAAAGAAATGCAAAAACTTAAGTGGAGGTAGATTGAAAATGGTATGGCAAAATAACTACTGAGAGCATGTTAGAGCATGCAAATTTCTAAGTTGGTGATACCATGACTACAGGCCTTGTAGTTATTAGCAACATCACAAAGCTATAACTAGAAACATGATATTATGTCTTGTAGCCTACATAAAACATCTGAATACAGCTTTTATAATCACACAGACCAGATGAAATTTAAAGGTTTAGCTTTAGCAGCACTTTCCCCACCAACGCCAAGTATCCTCCCTTCACTCCAGTCTAGAATCAGCCTGCTGCTGTAACTCTTGGTTTGCAAGCACTCCCTTCATGAGCTTGTTAAATGAAACTTATGAAAGGAGACAGTTCCCTTGTTACAGACTTACCGGCGAACAGCTGGAGATCCCCTCCCCTCCAAAGAAGAACTCATCACCGAATGCCACTATGGCTGTGTGCCTGGTAGAAAAGCACAAAATGAACACAGAACTAAATTCAGATCACAACCTGGATTTATTTAGAAACTTTTTTTTACCAAACAAGAAGCCACAAACCAGTTAGACAACCAAAACTCACTTATTACACAGTAATGACAGAAAATCTAGTCTTAAAAACAACCTATGCTTGATTAATGTGGGAGTAGTTATTTTGGGTGTAATTATACTTAATTTTAGGATTTCCAACATTTTCTGAAATGACTTAATGCAAAATTCAAACCAAAACAAATAAAAGCATCACTTAATATCAAAACGAAACCAGCATTAGACACATTGACAGTAGCTGTTTATAGCAGGGTTATTTGATTTATCAGGGATTGTCATGCTTATCTGTAAATGGGTTACTGGAACACACATTACATGAGAGCAATGTTTTCATGATTTAGAAAGTCAATCTTTTAGATGCCAAGCAAGCCAGCTGTCAAAGAAACATGAAGAAGACACGCACCATATACCATCCAGTTGCTTTCCTGTAACAAAAAAAGGGAAAAAGACGTGAGGTAGATGATCTTCTCTGCAGCCATTAACGAACCATTCTTTAGATGTACACAAATCAATCAGGCTTTACAATATATTTTCAAAATAAATGCATTGAAAATAACACGACCTTGATGAGTTCATCAAATATCGGTACACTGCACGGCATCAACTGCATACAAGCGACTTAACTATGAAAGCAACAGAGCGCGTCTGTGTGTTATTATCACTTATTTGTCCCCAAGGCCGGCCTGCATCGGGTTTTTTATCTTTATACTTACCTAACATGATGGGGCTGAGGCTGCGAGCCATCCCTCTCGATAGATCATAAATATATAGTTGTACATTGTATCGCGTAGCATTCTTATCCATAATATAAACCCCAAAATATTTTATTTTATTTTTATTTTTATTTTTTTCGCTTGCCAAGCGACGGACATTTAACGGCACAGCTGACTGGGAGGTTCTCTGAATGATGTCATCACGTTAAATAATACGTAGAACTCTTCCGATTCCACTGCTTTCAAAATAAAACTTTATTAAGAACCGTCCTCAACAACACACTGTAAGCTTTATCAGAAATCGTTTTATTTTGAAATCAAATTGTATCTTTTCCGGTTTTACCCGTACAGCCTGTAAATCACTTGACATTTGTAGCTGGCAGCGGTGTTTGTTGCATTATGTGCCACAATCCAAGAGCCTGTCACGAAGAAATTAGGTACTCAGTATCCCCTCCCTGCAGCTAACAAAGACAAAGCCCTGATACTTTTTTTATTATTATTTAGTGCCAAACACTTCAGTCCAGTAGAAGAAGAAGAAAAGACGTTTTCGTTGAATACAGGCCACATTATATAAACGTATCGCTTCAAAACAGAAACTGCTGTCTCGGCTTTTAAATATCATGGCGTATTGAACAAATAGCAAGTCCTCATAGAAATGATGACACCCACACCATTCTGGATGTGTTGTTATCCCTGGTGACCAGTGGGGGGCGCTGAACTCAACCTGTGGTTTACATTCCGAACAGAGGGGGCGACAACGCCCCCAAACCGCCACTGACGGCCACCGTTAAATATCAAGAGAAGAAGAAGAAGAGCGGCTCGCCACAACGTCTCAATGCCCCTGGACCAAAATAGACAGCACAGGGCTGAGCAAAACCAGAAATGGCTTCCACCGGTGTTCTTCCCTTCATCAGGGGGGTGGACCTCAGTGGAAACGACTTCAAAGTAAGGATTTTAAGCAATATACGTTGTTTTTTTTCCCCGGGCTATCGGTGTTGATCGACTAACACGTGCAGCTAGCTAACTTTAGCTCACAACAAACGACTGACGGCTGAGCTCGCTCAAACACTAGCTTAGCTAAACCTTACTAGCATTGGGCGTTAGCCAGTTGACAGTCTTGACATGGACGAAATAGCAGTCTTGTGTTGACCATAAGCGTCCGGTGGTTTACAGATTTCTCTTTAGGGGGATGTGGTTTTCTAAGGTAACACAGCGCTACATCTCTACTTTGTTAGCGGTGAGATCATTCTGGGCAGTGTGTGATAACATCGCCCTTGTGTCCAACGTCACGATAGCTCGCTCCTTTATTCCCACTGTTCGCTAACTCTGGCTGTCTGGATTAGAAACACAACCTTCATGTCTCAACATGTCAGCTGTCAGCGTTTGAATTAGGCAATTATAAGGACAAAAACGGTGGCTGACGTTTTAGAGTTCGTTGACTCTATGACGTCATACTTTTAGGTTTTCACACACTTTGCGAGCTCAGTTTGGGAGACTGAACAAGCAGCTGTGACAGCTGAGATCACCTGTCATGTATTTTGAAACATTTGCGTAATGTTGCTCAACGCCACCTACGTATGGAAGTAACGTTAGTACAGATCCGATGTAGAAATCACTCGGTTGTCCATCAGTTAGTGAATGGCCGATGTTCTAATTTTAGGTAGAGTAGATTGACATCATCTCCTCATTCAAGTTGTGCCCTAGATCATAACGACTGTTACATTTCATCTTTCTTATCCTGACTGTGAATTATATTATAGACCTAACATCACATTTGCCAAATGTGTGGTGCACATGCTCATGTAGTTATTTGTAAATAACAGATTTTTGTTGTTGTTTTTGTTACAATTTGTGCTGTCGCACCCACCCATAATGACAATGAAAATAATAAGGGAGATATCAACTTCAAATTTTGTATGTAAACGCATGAATTCAATGTACTGTTGTCATTCATCTGCATTCAAAAGACAAATGTGCAGCGTGTTAAACATTTTGGTAATGACTTTGTAAATTATGGTCAACTCTCTTCACCAACTCCATCACAAGTGGACATTACAAAGACATTTAATCCATAGATAAAGTCAATACCAGTATTATTGATGTCAGCAGTCATTCCTTCTCCTCTTCTTGTCCATCTCCTACCTCTCTCCCCTATCTGTCTTTACAGGGTGGATACTTTCCAGAGCATGTCAAGTGTATGAGCAGTCTGCGATGGCTGAAGCTGAACAGGACAGGGCTGTGTTACCTCCCAGAGGAGCTGGCCTCTCTGCAGAAGCTGGTGAGAGTCATATTGCTAGTCATATTGGCTTATCCTCACGCCTCTAAATATAAAGGCATTGACTCATATCATTGGTGTTTGTGTTCTGTCACCGAATCATTTTCAGTATAATGAATAGACACCCTTCGTTCCCCTTTTTTGATATTTTGTTTTACCCCAACCACAATAGCAGTAGTATTTTTTTCTATATTGACAGTAATGGTAACAATGTTCCGTATTTTATTTGGCAACGGTTATTTTAATTGCACTATTCATTTTTGTCTCAACCTATATTCATCTTATTTGATGGGCCAGTTATTACTGCATTGTCGATAACACACCTTTTTACTTGATGTGTGGGTAACAAAAGGACATCACATCAGCAGATTGATACATTTCAACAGTAAAACCTCACCTGATTAAGAACACACACAGCCATACTTTAATCCCCAATAACTCTGATAGGATTATCATATCTAAAAATGCAATCAGCAGGCCATGGATAAAAGCTGATCCATGCAAACATGCTTGATCTTACCAGGTGTAGGTTAATAAGATTAGTCTGTTATCATGGCTAGGAGTCGCAGTGACTGGGGTTTGTTTATCTGCCTTGATTTTATCCTGTTTGCAGTGAAATCATTTTTATTCAGAGACAAATAGGCATTTGTTCAAAAAGCACATTCCACAGCAGTGACCGGGGCACCTTGTAGAGCGCTTTTACTGGGTTTTAGATAATACTTTGTTTGTGAAGTGCACTGTGTGTCTGTAAACAAACCTCTGTTTTTCCTTCTTTAGGAGCATCTTTCAGTGAGTCACAACAGCCTGACCACTTTGCATGGAGAACTGTCCAGCTTACCAAATCTTCGGGTAACTGACACCCACACATGCATTAGAAAATACACATCAAGCAAATGCCGATTTCTTCCTTTAGCAATAAGAATAAGCGCTGCCAATCTAATGCGTTAAGTATGGGCAGTTTCTACTCGTACAAATGTGTAGTTATGATAGAGCCCTAAATGTGTTTCACTATGTGTGCAGGCGGTGGTAGCCAGAGCCAACAACCTGAAAAACTCTGGTGTCCCTGATGACATCTTTCAGCTAGATGACCTCTCTGTGCTGGTATAAAATTATCTCTCACAATCCGCCCTTCTCTGCTTATCAAACACTTGAATTTTTTCAACAACATTCTTCCTTTATTATTTTTTTCCCTCTTTTTTAATTGTTACAAAAATAATACATTTCCTCCAGGACCTGAGTTACAATCAGCTGTCAGAGATCCCAAGGGACCTGGAGAACAGCAGGAACATGCTGGTGCTGAATCTTAGCCACAACAGCATCGACTCCATCCCCAACCAGCTGTTTATCAACCTGACAGACCTGCTGTATCTGGACCTGAGCGACAACAAGCTGGACAGCTTGCCACCGCAGATGAGACGCCTGGTTCACCTGCAGACACTCATACTAAACAATAACCCCTTGATGCATGCCCAACTGCGGTAAGAGGATGTGATTTTGTTTATTCTGTGTTACCAAACAGAAATATGTATTCATTTAATGCTCCACTCCTTATCTCTGTTTGTCTGAGCAGCCAACTGCCAGCCATGGTGGCATTACAGACTCTCCACCTGAGGAACACCCAGAGGACCCAGAGCAACATGCCGACCAGCCTGGAGGGTCTGACACATTTAGCAGGTATCAAACACGCACACACCACTCTCTTGTATCTTGCACTTATTTAGGGACATTTTCCTTCTTACATTGACTGTGCAACCTAGCACGTATTTCATCATGCTCTCTATCTGGGGAAACATACTTTTTTTGAACACGTTTTCCCTCTGTCTCTCCCAGATGTGGACCTGTCATGTAACGACCTGACTCGGTTGCCAGAGTGCCTCTATTCGCTGAGCAGTTTGAAGAGACTCAACCTGAGCAGTAATCAGATCTCAGAACTGTCCCTCTGCATTGATCAGTGGACTCAGCTGGAGACGCTCAACCTGAGCCGCAACCAGCTTACCTCACTGCCCGTAAGAAAAATCATAATTATACATCTGTCTCTAGAAGCCACGCTGTTTTTACTACCAGTGTTTAGAAAGCTGTGAAGATGGAGTTGTTTCAATATTCAACCACAAATGAAATTTGATTCCATTTGGGTGGTGGCAGAAATATGAGAGATGAATATCTCAAAATCTTTGCAAACTATCTGTATGGCTGAATACAGAGAAATATGGGAATTGGGTGATCAAACCCTTAAAAGAGCAATCTATATTTAGTTTGTTATTTAGATGCCTTTCCATTTATAATTTGTATAAAATGTTTTAACGGTTTAAATTTGCTTGTGTGTCTTCATCCAGTCTGCAATCTGTAAGCTGGCCAAACTGAAGAAGCTCTATGTAAACTCTAACAAACTGGACTTTGATGGCGTTCCGCCAGGCGTGGGCAAACTGTCCAGCCTCACTGAGTTCATGGCCGCTAACAACAACCTGGAACTCATTCCAGAGGGACTCTGCAGGTGAGTTTAACAAAAAGTTTGAGGGTGCTGTGATTGATTAGCCACCAGTTGAAATCATGCAAATTTCATTCTGCACTGCTCCACTGACATGTTTTTTAAATTGGCTGATACAAGTCATTAACATTTTTTCAATTTCGATTCGAACATGTTTCCATAAAAGGCTGAATCTTCATGAAGAATCATTTAAAGTTAATTTTATAAGCCAAATGTACCAGCTATGTAAAAATATATTGGTTATCTGTACCAATTTGTGTGGAGAAACATTTTGTCTCCACTCAATATGTAGTTGTGTGAATATGTGGTTTTGTTTTGTTGTCTAGGTGTGGCAAGCTGAAGAAGCTGGTGCTGAATAAAAACCGCCTAGTAACACTGCCTGAGGCCATCCACTTCTTGACTGATTTAGAGGTACAATACTAAAGCACTAGTAAAGTAATCAAATAATACTGTACTTGAACAGCATATGGTGGGTAGATGAAGGATTAATGCAGGTTTGATTACTTTGTAACAGTGTATTACAGAGGAGTAACGTGGCTGTAAACTCCCTGTTTACTTTAGAGAAAACGTTGAACACGTTTTCATACCTCAGCTCAAAACAAGTATGTCACAATAGATATAAGAAAGAAATAGGATACAGTTGTGTAAAGTAAATTTACTATTATGTTACATACAATAGTAACTGTATAGTGATGTTTTTTAGGAATATAAAAAAATATATATGGACCTGAAGTGATATAGCAATAAAACCTAGTGCTCTGTTACGTCCCAATGTTGTCCTCTAATACATATATTTCATTGTATATTACTTAATCTCCACAAAAATTCATATTGTTTAAAGAAATGATTAACGCAGTTATTTATCTATCAATATATCTCTCTGTAGATTCTGGATGTGCGTGAGAACCCCAACCTGGTGATGCCTCCTAAACCAGTCGACAGGGCAGCAGAGTGGTACAACATTGACTTTTCCCTGCAGAACCAGCTTCGTCTGGCTGGGGCCTCACCTGCTACTGTAGCTGCTGCTGGAGGAGGTATGTGTGTTTTATATATCTATAACTGTATGTAGAGTAGGTAAATCAATGCATACAGTACCAGTGCCTTTTGTTCTTCTGTCAGTAAAACTTGTGTATCTTCTAAAGGCTTACATTTCTGTGTGTGCATGTGTCTAGGAGCCAGCCCCCGAGATCCCCTGGCGAGGAAAATGAGGCTAAGGAGGAGGAAGGACTGTTCTCAGGATGATCAGGCAAAGCAGGTGCTGAAGGGCATGAGTGACGTTGCACAAGATAAGAAGAACATGGAGGTAAGGGAAAAGATAAAGAAGGATGTCAACAGAGCCCATGGGAAGAATAATAAACACAATAGGATTTATTTACATTTTTATTTACCAAGAAATCTGCTAATTTTGCAGGAGAACGGGGATTTGAAATATGCAGATTTAAAGGTCAGGCGCTGGGACAAGAGTCTAGAGAAACCTCAACTGGACTACTCGGAGTTCTATATGGAGGATGTGGGGCAGGTAATAGCTCTCTCTCTCTCTCTCTCTCTCTCTCTCTCTCTCTCTCTCTCTCTCTCTCTCTCTCTCTCTCTCTCTCTCTCTCTCTCTCTCTCTCTCTCTCTCTCTCTCGCTGTGTGTGTGTGTTCTCATTCCTCATCTAAAAACAACCAAAGTGCCGCTGAATGTGCCAAATTAGATTTTTCTTCTTTGCATTGTATAGATATCAGTGTACATATCTCTTCTGTTTCCCCGTCCTACAGGTTCCAGGTCTTACAGTGTGGCAGATAGAGAACTTCGTTCCGATGCCAGTGGACGAAGCTTTCCATGGCAAGTTCTATGAGGCTGATTGCTACATCATCCTCAAGGTAACACATCAAATCCTACATCATTTACAGGAGATGCGTGTCAGTAGATTGTACCGACTGTCATTTCTTTGATTATCATCAGACAAATTGGAATAATCAAACAACATGGATCATTCTTAGCAACAACTGAAACATCTGTAAGTTTTCATGGACTGTGTGTCCCAAAACATCTTTCTTTTGCGATTTGTAGACTTTCCTGGATGACAACGGCGCATTGAACTGGCATATCTATTACTGGATCGGCCAGGAAGCCACGCTTGACAAGAAGGCCGGCTCTGCCATCCATGCCGTCAACCTCAGAAATTTCCTTGGAGCAGAGTGTAGGACGATACGGGAGGAGATGGGTGATGAGAGCGAGGAGTTCAGTGCTGTATGTATAAATATACTATGCTTACAGTGCTAATATATCAGGGTGCACACAGATCAACACAATTAACTGTAACTATCAAGAAACTTTTGGTCAATCAAAGCTTAGCTTAAGGGAAAATGACTGTGCTTAACAGTTAAACATTAAATATATTGTTATTATTTTATTTATTTTTTATTGCATACGGTACTGTAACTATCTCTATCATATCAGTATGAACAACCAACCACTAAGGGCTTTATTAAATTGCTTTTTGTCTAATGTGCAGGTGTTTAACAATGAGATCTCCTACATTGAGGGAGGAACAGCCAGCGGATTCTACACTGTGGAGGACACACACTATTCTGTCAAGTAAGCTAAAGAATTTTTTTTTTCAGAAAACTCATTCATGATAATTTTGTTAGTCTTCTTTATTTAAGTTGTGTCAAATGTATGTTGTTATTTATCTTTGGCTTTCATTTATTGTAATCTTGTCAGAAAAACGTTTGCAACTTAATTTTTGTTTTCAAAAAGCTGCTCTGAATTAATTTCGCCAGCTTATATCTTTCACATTTAGCTGTAATTAATTAAAATGAGATGCTCTTTGTCTGGATATTTTTTTTTTAATCAGGTATAAATCCTTTTGTGCGTCTTTCAGGTTGTACAGAGTTTACGGTAAGAAAAACATCAGACTGGAGTCTGTACCTGTGAAGGCCTCCTCCCTCGACCCACGGTAACTCTCGCACACCCTTTCTTCCTTGTACACCACATGACGTACACTTGTATAGTTTGCCACACACTCCCTGCTTTCTCTCTATTTGATTTAATCACTGCAATTACTGTCGACCTGCAGCTATTTGGAGTTCATTTTTTCCTGCTGCTTTATTATGTCCATGACATCCTGTCCTTTTCTTTTTGGCAGGTATGTCTTCCTGTTGGACACAGGGATGGACATCTTTATCTGGAGAGGAGCCAACGCTACTCTCAGTGGCACCACGAAGGCGAGGTAGGAAAAAAATCACTAAGTAACACACTGATTGCCACTTGTAATGAAATCTCAAGTCACAATTTAACATGAAGAAAACTTAAATATAGTGATCTATGTGTGTGCATTGTGTTCATCTTTCAGGTTATTTGCAGAAAAGATCAATAAGAATGAGCGTAAGGGGAAGGCAGAGATCACAACCCTCATGCAGAACCAGGAGCCTCCAGGGTTCTGGGAGGTACTGGGAGGACAACCAGAGGAGATCAAGAAACACGTACCAGATGACTTTTCTCCCGTTAGACCTAAACTATACAAAGTAAGTCTTTACTTTAATAGCTTGGATACAGTACTGCTCTCCATGACTAACTTTATCCTGTTAATGTGGTCTACAGTAGATAGAAACATGCAGTATTATGGTAGTGTAGGTGTAAGTCAAATTGGTCAGTGTTGTAGGAGGTGTTGAGGATTCAATGTTGAGCTTTCTGCTTTATCACAGGCTTAAAGTCACGTGTAACTGTGCATTTGTTGCTGGCCCATGATGTGCAGTAAGTGGGATAGGCCAAATACCAAAAATGTGTGTTACTCCTTTGCTGAAACAACAGAAATTAATTCATGAGTTCTTCAGACCAAGATCATATGTCCTTTTTAGTTTCAAGCTACAGTAGGTGTAAACTTACCCAGACTGACCTTCTGAAAACATGCCTGGAATCATGTGACTCACAGGTAACTGGTAAAATCTGTGAGTTATAGGCCCATATTTTGTTTTTTACTTATTCTTATATGCGAGTAAATTGAACTGAATTGAACTAACTTTTCACAAGTGAACTGAAAGTGCACCTTTAATCCCAATGAATGTGGGATTAAAGGTGAGTATTATATTGTTTTGAGGATGTATAGGAGTAGTTAATACAGGATGAATTTGGGGGTTATCTGGAAAAAAAAATTCTATTGTATCCACTTTGCCTGCACTTGAATGTTAATACACCGAATGGACTTGAATGTTAATACACCTAATTCATTTGAGATGTATTTGTTGTGGTGTTTTATGTTTGTTGGCCTTATACTATTTGTTTTGTGATGTAATAAACAAATATGAAAAAAAGCCAAATAGTTTGTGACCTATGCACAGGTGCTTCACTAACAAAATGTCTATGCGACACAACAATGGGAGCACTCTTAAATGTCATAACAGAAAGCATTGCTAGAGAGTAAATTCAAAACACAGTTCTCTGATGTTTTCTTTATCATTGTCCTGTAGGTGGGCTTGGGTCTGGGCTACCTGGAGCTGCCACAGATCAACTACAAGCTGTCAGTCGAGCACAAAGACCACAAGATAAAACTGGACACTTCGCCAGAGATGAGACTGGTATGTTCATCTGCTGCATATTCACTAGAAGGCATGATTATAAAACCGAAAGAATGCCACAAAATGTTTAAAATGTATTTTTCCTACTTCTATTTTTTTTCAATCTTCCTCCATATTTCCATCCCTCTCCTCAGGTGCAATCTTTGCTGGACACAAAGTGTGTGTACATCCTGGACTGCTGGTCTGATGTGTTCATCTGGATCGGGAGGAAGTCTCCACGTCTCGTCCGAGCCGCTGCCTTAAAACTGGGTCAGGAGATCTGCTCCATGCTGCATCGGCCCAAACATGCCTGCGTCACCCGCAACCTAGAGGGCACTGAGTGCCAGGTAATATCACACCACTTCAAATACTGCTGCTGCAGTCTTGAGGCTGTCTAAAAATGTCATGATGGCAAAATCCATTTTGAAAATCTATAGCATCCACTTGCTTTACCTGCTGTTTTGGGTCTGCTGTTTAGTCTAGCAGTATATAAATACACCTTACTGGCCACTTATAGTCTTGCATTTAAATAGATGTTCACTTGTGTGCAATTCTGTGGGAGGGAAGAAAATGTCTTAGGTGTAATGTTTCTCTTTGTTGTGGTTTATTTACACATTATTAGTTTAGTTTATTAGTGTAGTTAATTTAAGAGAAGGGACAGTGCAAATTATGACATACACATGGTAGAATATATATATATATATAACAACACTGCAAATAAGCAGGACCTATAGATAACAGAAACAAAAAGAGAGTTTACTGCTGAGTATGTATTAATCTTTAATTGTTTTAATTTGTAACTGACAGACCTATAAGTGTTTAGCTGTATTATCTAAATTGGAATTATATTCCACTCTATTGAACCTGGCTGACTGGCTAATGGCACTTCTCCGCAACAGAATAGTGCAATCTCATATAGACCCGCTAGTGGCACGCTTAGTATAAATATAGACTACAAGTGTCCGTGGAGTTAAGTCATGAATGACTCTGTATACTAAGCACAACTTTGCATGTTTCATTTGGTCATTCCAATTTAAAAGCTGGGCAGTGATGGAAGTGCTTTGAGGCAGCACTATTTAAGCCATGTTGTGACCTGAGCCATTGAACTGGTGAGCTTAGCCACAATATCTGCTTTGGTTCAGCCACGCACAAATACAGCAGTGTCATCTACGCACATTTAGGATTTCAACTTCATGACAAATAGAAGGTATTTGATGTTGAGACTGAACAGCAGTGGACCAGGAATAGAATGTGAAGTACTACCTGCATAATATGTGTGCATATCAAATCCAGTACAATGGTAAACACATCGGTTGAATGCTAATATTAAGTAACCTCATATTCTGCATATGGTAGCATTTAATGGTATTTGCTTTTCTTCCTCTTACTCAGGTGTATAAGTCCAAGTTTAAGAACTGGGATGATGTGTTGAAGGTGGACTACACCAGAGCAGCTGAGACTGTTCATAAGAATGACAACCTACAGACCAAGGTCAGTGACGCATATATGTGTGTGTGATTTTGTTTAAAAGAAATTCTAAATCTTGATGCTACCAGTCAATGGCTACAAGTAGCTCATAAAATAGTAATTGATAATATGCTATGGCCAAGAACCAGAAAGGTGTGTGTGTGTGTGTGTGTGTGTGTGTGGCCTCCAGATTGAGCTGCTTGTGTGTGGTTATCACAGTAAGTGTTTATCCATCTCTCAGGTGAAGAAGGATGCAGAGCAGAAAGACCAGATGAAAGCTGACCTCACAGCCCTCTTCCTTCCCAGGCAGCCAGCCATGCCCCTAACTGAGGTAACAACCCACCCACGGTTATTCTTTTCCTTCACACTCACTATTCATAGGTGAATTAAGCAAACTTCTACTTCTTCTTTTCTGTCTAGGCTGAACAGCTGATGGAGGAGTGGAATGAGGATCTGGATGGCATGGAAGGATTTGTGTTGGAGGGAAAGAAGTTTGCTCGCCTACCTGAGGAGGAGTTTGGGCACTTCCACACCCAAGACTGCTACGTCTTCCTCTGCAGGTAGGGATGTGTATGAGTGTGCAATGAAGTCCAGAATCAAACGGAGGTAGAAATGATGGGAAACACACCTGTATGTGTGTACGGGGCTTTAATGTGATCCTGTCGCAAGATGGTCTCTAGTGTATTAAATTAATGTATTTTTTTTGTTTTTAAACAGAGATTGTATGGAGTATACAGGGCCCAACCTTAATAAGAAAACATATGTGCAGTCACACATAGAAGAGAAGTTGCTCAACTTGAAACTGTACTGTCAAAGTGAGTCATTGTATTGCACTAATCTCATTCTGCTTTCGTAGATACTGGGTGCCTGTTGAGTACGAAGAGGAGAAGAAGGAGGGTGAAGGCGGTGAAGGAGGAGGAGCGGCAGTAAAAGCAGAGGAGGAAGAGGACAAACAGCCCGAGGAGGACTTCCAGTGTGTTGTCTATTTCTGGCAGGGCAGGCAGGCCTCCAACATGGGCTGGCTCACTTTCACCTTCTCGCTGCAGAAGAAGTTTGAGAGTCTTTTCCCTGGAAAACTGAAGGTATCTTGATAGATTTTCATTCTTGGATTATTGTACAGAACTTAAAGCATAAAATTATTTTAATTTGTTTTACAATTTTGTGCTGAATTGATAACCATAGCCTTTCTTGCTGTTTAGGTGGTGCGTATGACCCAGCAGCAGGAGAATCTCAAGTTCCTGTCCCATTTCAAGAGGAAGTTTATCATCCACAAAGGGAAGAGGAAACAGAAGACTGACTCTGCTCAGCCCTCCCTCTACCACATACGCACCAATGGCAGCGCACTTTGCAGCAGGTAGACGTAGTGAAATTATCGCCATTTATCAGATTTTCGCACACCAGCACTCTCACACAAGCTTCATCCAGAGAAGTCTGATTTATGAGTTCCCCTGAAGTTCTTTTCTTTAATTTTTCTTTTTTTTTTAACCTTTCATCTCTCTCATAGAACCATCCAGATTGGAACAGATTCCAGCAATCTCAACTCAGAGTTTTGCTTCATTCTCAAGGTTGTGATTTTTTTTTTTTTTTTTTAAATCTTACAGTAATGACTTTATAACATTCATTTGTATTGAGTTCCACCAGAGATATCTCCTGTGTCTCCTCCTACTTCTGTACTTGAATAAAGACCAAAAAAGTCTGCCAGGTTGCTGATTAACTGTATATGTTGTCTGCAGGTACCGTTTGAGAGCACAGACAATCAGGGCATCGTCTACACCTGGGTGGGCAGAGCTGCTGACCCTGACGAAGCCAAACTGGCTGAGGACATCATGAACAGCATGTTTGATGAAACATACAGCAAACAGGTAAAGGTCTATGTGCACATGTGTACTTTAGAAAAATATTCCTATTGTAATGTCGAATCGTTTCATTTACGTGTCTGTGTTTGTGTAACTTGAAATACTCAACAAATACTAGTATAAACACAATAACCCTGTCGCTCACACCTCAAAAGAAATTTCAACTTCATTCGTCGCTTCACTTGAGCTGAGCTGAACATTAATATAAGTCTCTTCCCTTTAAACTGCCATTTCAATTACTCCGTCTCTTACTTTTCAGCGTATAAAGACACTGTGTTCTGCACTTCTGTATACTGACAGTTTCAATGCTTTCATCCCTTACTGTTTGTTATTGTTAATAATCAACTATTTAAAGATTTTAACAACAACAACAACATATCTGAATCAGAAAATGTAAATTCTTTCTAATTTATTTTTAGTACTACTTGGATAACTGAAATACTTGAATTTACTTCTAAAAATACACGTATGTATTTATTCCCCTAAAAGAAAAGTATTTGCATGATTTAAATACACGGACCCCTTTCCTCTCTGTAAAGTGAGTAGAAAAACTATATGCTCAACAAGAGTTGAGAGAAAAAGAAAAGTCTGTATTTTTTTTATTGTCTCTCAATAATAGATTCTGCATGAAAGCGTATTTTGTCAAGCTTCATTAAGTGTGTCTCCTAGGTTATTAATGAGGGGGAGGAGCCAGAGAACTTCTTCTGGGTGGGGATTGGCTCTCAGAAGCAGTACGATGAAGATGCAGATTATATGAAACACGCTCGGCTCTTCAGGTGGGTGAACATTATCTGTTGGTAAAATGTAGTCATTATAGTTAATAAAGTGCGTTTAGAGTGATTAATATGCAATACTAATACCAACTTCTTTTCTCATCTTTCTGTATCCATTTCCCCTCTCTCTCATATCTCTCCTCTCCTTCGGTTTTTAATTCCCCACTGTTTATTTCTATCTCCTCTCATACCGCTCCCTCCCTCAGGTGTTCAAATGAGAAGGGTTATTTTTCTGTGTCAGAGAAGTGCTCTGACTTTTGTCAGGACGACTTGGCCGATGATGATATCATGTTGCTGGACAACGGCAAAGAGGTAACAATTAATCATCCATTTATCTTAAGGTCTACATGTATTACTTGGTCATTGTTTTTTATTAATTTTCCTTATTTATTTGTTTTCCATCAGGTGTACATGTGGGTCGGTACTCAGACCAGCCAGGTGGAGATCAAACTTAGTCTCAAAGCTTGCCAGGTTAGTGAAAAACTGTGTGAAAAGTTTGTGTATATGTGCACGACAATTTTCTGTTTGTGTGTATGTTTGTAAATCAATTTTTTTGGTGTCAAATATCCATATCCACATCTTACTAATCCTTTTCCTCTCTAGGTTTACATCCAGCACATGCGTGCTAAGGACAGTGAACAACCTAGGAAGCTGCGACTGGTGCGAAAGGGGAACGAGCCTCACTGCTTCAGCCGCTGCTTCCACGCCTGGGGAGCTTTCAAAACTCCCCTTGCATAGACAAACACGCACAGAAACGCTCATGTATCAAATTTATTCGCTGCCATGTCATTTTCTACTAGTAGGATGATGATCATAATGATCATGATGATGATAATGATGTCTATGCCTAACCAAGCTTTGCCTGAGCTCTGATTCCTCCCCCCCCTCCCGCTCAGCGCTGCTGTTTGACAGCCTCTTAACCAACAGGTTACAATCAGAGTCGGCCTACAAAGAACGATTCAAGTTTAGCACAACATCCAAATCAGTGAAAGTTCATCTGGTCAAGAAGCTGTTGGCTGTCTTTTGTACAAACAGCAACATATCACTCTTTTTCTACAAGCTTTTCTAGCTGCAAGTCTGAATACTGTTGTTAAATGAAAGAAGAGAATTATGTTTTGAGAAAAAAATAAATAGGTCTAAGGTGTAACGGGGCTTTATAAAAAAAAAAACTCAAGGAAGTTGAATGCCCTAACATATCAATCTGTTCTGCTGCTTTCACGTGGCTCGTGCTGCATGGTCAATAGTTTTCAGTGGAGGAGGGTTAAATGGTAACTATGGTATTTACATCCTGGACCCTATTTTCCCTTGCTAACTTATAGGGACAACATTTATTGAAATTGGTCCAGTATTGAGGGAAGTTCTGTAGACGGCACCCGCTCACAGGCCGCAATGTAATTTTAAGTGTCTGACATTGTGGAAAGAGTCTCACTCAAGGAGAAGTCTCGTTCTGAAATCTTGCCTGTTGTCTTGCAGCGGTAATAGCGGACCAATTTAAAAAAAAAAAAAAAAAAAAAATGTTGTACCCATTGGTTACCTTGACCCCAAAACATGGGAAAATAGGGTCCAGTTTGAAGAATACCAAAGTTACCCTTTAAGTGCTGGTAACTGCAGGAGTCCCTCCTTCATGCTTGTTGCCATTTTGTGCTGCTCGTTTGAGGAAGTTTAAGGCAGATTAAAGTTGATTTTACAGTTTGTATTGTTTTTTAGTTTTTTTCATCATTTAGGGACTAAAGAGAAAACAGCACTATAATTATTATTTCTGAAGAATGTTGGTTTATACATATATTTTCCTGTTGTGCAGACTATACAGCACATGGTATGTTTGTGTCTTTACCCTGTGCACCTTCAAAGAAATGAGAACAGGCCCTTTCTCAAGAGTCTGATTGATTTTTCTGTTCTCCTCTCGTCTAACTTGTCCACTGATCTGAGATACTTTTTTTGTGAGTTCAACCTAGCAAAATTGAACTTCCATGTAAAGGTGCTTTGGATGGTCAATTATTGAACAGTTACATTTAACTGACCAAAGAAGTCTTGAGCAGAGGTGCACATCCAAATTATAGGTGGGGACAGAGCTGAGAGCTCAGTTTATCTGCGGGAGAGGAGTGCAAAAACCGCTGAAGACTTTATTTCCAAAATGTAGTGTAACCATTTTTGAAAAGGTAATTCATCATTTAAAACCTTTGACAGGTTTTAAAAAATTGAGACAGACATTGATTTTGAAGTGTTGCTTTACATTTTCTTGTTTTGGAACAAAAGGAAGTTTATTTTGTAATATCTGTTTGTTTTCCGCAGATTTTAATGGGAATATTAAACACCATATTACAGACATATCTAAGTGAATATAGTGACTTGTGGTTCCGCTGATCTAAAATCAGAGATTTGTTTGTATGGTTAACAGATGAGTTATGTTCGGTTTAACTAGTTCTAGATCAGTGCCTCAAGGGTTAACTTTTAAGTACAGAACTGCTGCAGTGCTTCTTCACTGCAGGCATTGGTCCCAGCACGATCTATGTACCTTATTCTCAAATGGCTGCAACAATCCATCATTTGGTTTCTTTATGCTTTATTTTGTGGGGTGAATTGTATGCCTGCTAGTGTGTTTGAGTCCGAAACATATAGTATGTCTGTTTATGAATATGTGCACATGCTCCTGATGCCACCTGCAGATGCTTTATTTATGTATTTTATATTAAAATGAAATCTCACATCACATATAATGTCATCTTGCCTTCTTATTGCACGTTTAAGTCATTGAGCTATTAAAGATGCCTTCACACAGTTATTTCGGGTGGACCTATAATGATGCAAACGCTGCCGAGACAGAACTAATCGGCTCAAACTATTTAAAGTACCTAAGTGAGCAGCATTGTTCTTGCAGCAGTCTTGAATTTGGTTTTCAAAATGAAAATTCATTAATGAAAATGTAGGTCTTAATTATTTAAAGTGATGCCTAAAAGCAAGAAAAATATCAACCCACAGGAAATCTGTCCATTTACCCAAGAATTACTACTTTGTATCACAATTGTTTAATCCGTAAGATTAAAAGTGACAATGTACCGTTTTACACGGGATATGTACCCAACTATTTCTTTGTCTGGAACTAAATTACTGCAATCTTGCTAGTCAATATTTTTAACACGTTATGACTCTTTTATTACACACCAAACATACACCAAACTAGGATTTTTATGGGGGTTAAGTGTCAAACTATCTCTACTATAACTTTTTTTGTACTTTTTTCGACATACTATACGATGACTTTTTAAGACGTACATTTTAACACATTAACAGTTAAACGTCGACATACTATACTGTAACTTTTTTATGACTTTTTCGGCATACTATATATATACTATGACTTTTATGACTTTTTACGACATTCTATCCTATGACTTTTTTTTTACTTTTTTCAACATACTATTTTATGACTTTTTTCGACATAGTATTTTATGACTTTTTCAACATACTATGCTTTGACATTTTATGACTTTTTTATGACTATACTATGACAAAAAAATTTGACCAGAGTACCAGGATTTGAACACAGGCCACTCACATGGGAGACAGATTGCTTAACCACTGCACCATTGGGGAAACATAATCATTAAACTTGTTCGAGGCTGTTCAATATCATTTTTTCTTAACAAACTATAACATGACATATATTGACTTTTTACAACATACTATACTATGATTATTTTTTACTTTTTTCGACATACTCTACTATGATTTTTTTTACATTATATACCATGACTTTTTCAAAATACTATACTATGACTTTTTTATGATTTTTTCAACATACTATGCTATGCCTTTTTTTAATACTTTTTTCGACATACTATACTTTGACTTTTTAAAAAAACATTTTGACATAGATCATAAGATGAACAAGGAGTACCAGGATTTGAACACAGGCCACTCACATGGGAGACAGATTGCTTAACCACTGCACCATTGGTGAAACATAATCATTAAACTTGTTCGAGGCTGTTCAATATAATTTTTTCTTAACAAACTAACGTGATATACATTGACTTTTTACAACATACTATACTGTGACTTTTTTCGACATACTATACTATGACTTTTTTAAACTTTTTTCGACATACTATACTATTACTTTTTTCGACAAGCTATAAATATATTTTAGTAACAGCGTTTCGGTACGTAGACCTTCATCAGGTTATTTTACCTAATGAAGGTCTACGTACCTTCATCAAACATATTATAGTATGACTTTTTTATGACTTTTCAACATCTATGATGACTTTTTTATGAATTTTTCAACATACTGTACTATGACTTTTTTAATGACTATTTTCGACAAGCTATACTATGACTTTTTTCGACATATTATAGTATGACTTTTTTATGACTTTTCAACATACTGTACTATGACTTTTTTATGACTTTTTCGACAAGCTATACTATGACTTTTTCAACATACTATAGTATGACTTTTTTATGACTTTTTTCAACATACTATACTATGACTTTTTTTATAACTTTTTTATGACTTTTCACATACTATACTATGACTTTTTTAATGACTATTTTATGACAAAACATTTTTGACATTTTTCAACATATTATAGTATGGATTTGAACACAGGCCACTCACATGGGAGACAGATTGCTTAACCACTGCACCATTGGTGAAACATAATCATTAAACTTGTTTGAGGCTGTTCAATATCATTTTTTTAACAAACTATACGTGATATACATTATACTATGACTTTTTTTTTTCGACATACTATACTATGACTTTTTTTTTTTCAACATACTATACTATGACTTTTTTCGACATAGCTATAAATATATTTTTTAACAGCGTTTTCACATAGACCTTCATCAGGTTATTTTACCTATGAAGGTCTATTTTTCATCAAAATATATTATAGTATGACTTTTTTATGACAAGCTTTTTTTTTTTTCAACATACTATAGTATGACTTTTTTATGAATTTTTCAACATACTATACTATGACTTTTTCTTTTTTTCGACATATATAGTATGACTTTTTTATGAATTTTTCAACATACTATACTATGACTTTTTTAATGACTATTTTCGACAAGCTATACTATGACTTTTTCAACATATTATAGTATGACTTTTTTATGACTTTTCAACATACTATACTATGACTTTTTTAATGACTATTTTCGACAAGCTATACTATGACTTTTTTCAACATATTATAGACTTTTTTATGAATTTTTTAACATACTATAGTATGACTTTTTTATGACTTTTTCAACATACTATACTATGACTTTTTTAGTATTTTTTTCAATGACTATTTTTAATGACAATTTTCGCTATACTATACTTCATAACTTTTTTCAACATACTATAGTATGACTTTTTTAATGACTATTTTCGACAAGCTATACTATGACTTTTTTCGACATATTATAGTATGACTTTTTTATGACTTTTTCAACATACTATACTATGACTTTTTTTATTTTCGACAAGCTATAAATATATTTTAGTAACAGCACTTTCATACGTATGACCTTCATCAGGTTATTTTACCTGATGAAGGTCTACGACTTTTTTACTAAAATTTTTATACATAAGTGTGCGGGAGTTTTTTTTTCTATTTTGACAAGCTATACTATGACTTTTTCTTTTCATACTATAGTATGACTATTATGACTTTTTTAATGACGATTTTCAACATACTATACTATGACTTTTTTATGACTTTTTCAACATACTATAGTATGACTTTTTTATGACTTTTCAACATACTATAGTATGACTTTTTTATGACTTTTTTCTATGACTTTTTTAATGACTATTTTCACAAGCTATACTATAACTTTTTTCAACATACTATAGTATGACTTTTATGACTATTTTCGACAAGCTATACTATGACTTTTTTCGACATATTATAGTATGACTTTTTTATGAATTTTTCAACATACTATACTATGACTTTTTTTCGACAAGCTATAAATATATTTTAGTAACAGCATTTTTTCAACATATACGTAGACCTTCATCAGGTTATTTTACCTGATGAAGGTCTACGAGTTGTTACTAAAATATATTTATACGCGTGAGTTTTTTTTTCTATATTGACAAGCTATACTATGACTTTTTCTTTTTCGACATACGATATTATGACTTTTTTTTTTTCAACATACTATAGTATGACTTTTTTATGAATTTTTCAACATACTATACTATGACTTTTTTTTTTGACATACTATAGTATGACTTTTTTATGACTTTTCAACATATTATAGTATGACTTTTTTATGACTTTTTTCAACATACTATGACTTTTTTATGACTTTTTCAACATACTATACTTTGACTTTTTTATGACTTTTCAACATACTGTACTATGACTTTTTTAATGACTATTTTCGACAAGCTATACTATGACTTTTTTCGACATACTATAGTATGACTTTTTTATGACTTTTTTCAACATACTATACTATTTTTTACTTTTTTCGACAAGCTATAAATATATTTTAGTAACAGCGTTTTTTAGTACGTAGACCTTCATCAGGTTATTTTACCTGATGAAGGTCTACGTACTGAAACGTTGTTACTAAAATTATTTGACCAGAGTACCAGGATTTGAACACAGGCCACTCACATGGGAGACAGATTGCTTAACCACTGCACCATTGGGGAAACATAATCATTAAACTTGTTCGAGGCTGTTCAATATCATTTTTTCTTAACAAACTATAACATGACATACATTGACTTTTTACAACATACTATACTATGACTTTTTTTTTGACATTTTTTGACTTTTTTCTTTTTCAACATACTCTACTATGACTTTTTTTGACATACTATATATACCATGACTTTTTCAAAATACTATACTATGACTTTTTTATGATTTTTTCAACATACTATGCTATGACTTTTTTTTTTTAATACTTTTTTCGACATACTATACTTTGACTTTTTAATGACTATACTATGACAAAAAATTTGACATACATCATAAGATGAACAAGGTTTACCAGGATTTGAACACAGGCCACTACATGGGAGACAGATTGCTTAACCACTGACCATTTTCAAACATAATCACTAAACTTGTTCGAGGCTGTTCAATATAATCTTTTCTTAACAAACTATAACGTGATATACATTGACTTTTTACAACATACTATACTGTGACTTTTTTCAACATACTATATTATGACTTTTTTAACTTTTTTCACATACTATACTATGACTTTTTTTACTATACTATTTTTTTATGACATACTATATACTATGACTTTTTTATGACTTTTTCGACATACTATACATGACTTTTTTCGACAAGCTATAAATATATTTTAGTAACAGCGGGAGTTTTTTTTTGACATAGTAGACCTTCATCAGATTATTTTACCTGATGAAGGTCTATAGACTTTTTTATGACTATTTTCATCAGACATATTATAGTATGACTTTTTTATGAATTTTTCAACATACTATACTATGACTTTTTTATGAATTTTTCGACATACTATACTATGACTTTTTTCAACATACTATAGTATGACTTTTTTATGAATTTTTCAACATACTATACTATGACTTTTTTTGAACTTTTTCAACATACTATACTATTACTTTTTTCGACAAGCTATAAATATATTTTAGAACTAGCGTTTCAACATACCTTCATCAGGTTATTTTACCTGATGAAGGTCTACGACTTTTCGAAACATTTTACTAAAATTATTTGACCAGAGTACCAGGATTTGAACACAGGCCACTCACATGGGAGACAGATTGCTTAACCACTGCACCATATGACTTTTTTAAACATAATCATTAAACTTTTCAGGCTGTTCAATATGATTTTTTATGACTTTTCAACAAACTATAACATGACATACATGACTTTTTACAACATACTATACTATGATTATTTTTTGACTTTTTTGACGACATACTCTACTATGACTTTTTTTATACATACTATATACCAACTTTTTTTTCAAAATACTATACTATGACTTTTTTATGATTTTTTCAACATACTATACTATGCCTTTTTTAATACTTTTTTTTTCACATACTATACTATGACTTTTTAATGACTATACTATGACAAAAAATGTTGACATACATCATAAGATGAACAAGGAGTACCAGGATTTGAACACAGGCCACCCACATGGGAGACAGATTTTAACCACTGCACCATTGGTGAAACATAATCATTAAACTTGTTCGAGGCTGTTCAATATAATCTTTTCTTAACAAACTATAACGTGATATACATTGACTTTTTACAACATACTATATTATGACTTTTTTAACTTTTTTCGACATACTATACTATGACTTTTTTTTTTTTTATGAATTTTTCGAACATACTATACTATGACTTTTTTCTTTTGACATACTATACTATGACTTTTTTTAACTTTTTTCACATACTATACATCACTTTTTTCGACAAGCTATAAATATATTTTAGTAACAGCGTTTCGGTACGTAGACCTTCATCAGGTTATTTTACCTGATGAAGGTCTACGTACATTCATCAGACATATTATAGTATGACTTTTTTTTTTATGAATTTTTCAACATACTATAGTATGACTTTTTTTATGACTTTTTCAACATACTATACTATGTATTTTTTTGACTTATGACTTTTTTATGAATTTTTCAACATACTGTACTATGACTTTTTTAATGACTATTTTCGACAAGCTATACTATGACTTTTTTTTTCAACATACTATAGTATGACTTTTTTTACTTTTCAACATACTGTACTATGACTTTTTTAATGACTATTTTCGACAAGCTATACAATGACTTTTTCGACATATTATAGTATGACTTTTTTATGAATTTTTCGACATACTATACTATGACTTTTTTTTTAACTTTTTTTTTATGACATACTATATACTATTACTTTTTTCGACAAGCTATAAATATATTTTAGTAACAGCGTTTCGGTACGTAGACCTTCATCAGGTTATTTTACCTGATGAAGGTCTATGTACCAAACGTTGTTACTAAATATATTTATACGCAAGTGTGCAGGAGTTTTTTGTTCTATATTGACAAGCTATACTATGACTTTTTCTTTTCGACATATTATAGTATGACTTTTTTATGAATTTTTCAACATACTATACATGACTTTTTTATGAATTTTCAACATTTATATGACTTTTTTATGAATTTTTCAACATACTATACTATGACTTTTTTATGACTATTTTCGACTTTTTACTATGACTTTTCAACATACTGTACTATGACTAATGACTATTTTTATGACTTTTTTCAACATACTATAGTATGACTTTTTTAATGACTATTTTCGACAAGCTATACTATGACTTTTTTCAACATATTATAGTATGACTTTTTTATGACTTTTTCAACATACTATACTATGACTTTTTTTCGACAAGCTATAAATATATTTTAGTAACAGCATTTTTCGTACGTACATACCTTCATCAGGTTATTTTACCTGATGAAGGTCTACGTACCGAAACGTTGTTACTAAAATATATTTATACGCAAGTGTGCGGGAGTTTTTTTTTCTATATTGACAAGCTATACTATGACTTTTTCTTTTCGACATACTATATTATGACTTTTTTCAACATACTATAGTATGACTTTTTTATGACTTTTCAACATATTATAGTATGACTTTTTTATGACTTTTCAACATACTGTACTATGACTTTTTTAATGACTATTTTCGACAAGCTATACTATGACTTGACTTTTTTACATACTATAGTATGACTTTTTATATTACTTTTTTCGACAACATACTGTTTTCACTATGACTTTTTTAATGACTATTTTCGACAAGCTATACATGACTTGTTTCGACATATTATAGTATGACTTTTTTATGAATTTTTCAACATACTATAGTATGACTTTTTTTTAACTTTTTTCGACATACTATACTATTACTTTTTTCGACAAGCTATAAATATATTTTAGTAACAGCGTTTCGGTACGTAGACCTTCATCAGGTTATTTTACCTGATGAAGGTCTACGTACCGAAACGTTGTTACTAAAATTATTTGACCAGAGTACCAGGATTTTTTTTGAGGCCACTCACATGGGAGACAGATTGTTTAACCACTGCACCATTGGGGAAACATAATCATTAAACTTGTTCGAGGCTGTTCAATATGATTTTTTTTAACAAACTATAACATGACATTTTTGACTTTTTACAACATACTATACTATGATTATTTTTTACTTTTTTCGACATACTCTACTATGATTTTTTCGACATACTATATATACCATGACTTTTTTCAAAATACTATACTATGACTTTTTTATGATTTTTTCAACATACTATAGTATGACTTTTTTTAATACTTTTTTTTTTGACATACTATACTTTGACTTTTTAATGACTATACTATGACAAAAATATTGACATACATCATAAGATGAACAAGGAGTACCAGGATTTTTTCAGGCCACTACATAGAGACAGATTGCTTAACCACTGCACCATTGGTGAAACATAATCATTAAACTTGTTCGAGGCTGTTCAATATAATCTTTTCTTAACAAACTATAACGTGATATACATTGACTTTTTACAACATACTATACTGTGACTTTTTTCAACATACTATATATGACTTTTTTAACTTTTTTCACATACTATACTATGACTTTTTTTAACTTTTTTCAACATACTATACTATGACTTTTTTTTAACTTTTTTCGACATACTATACTATCACTTTTTTCGACAAGCTATAAATATATTTTAGTAACAGCGTTTCAACATACGTAGACCTTCATCAGATTATTTTACCTGATGAAGGTCTACGTTTCATCAGAAGCTATTATAGTATGACTTTTTTTTATGAATTTTTCAACATACTATAGTATGACTTTTTTATGAATTTTTCGACATACTATAGTATGACTTTTTTCAACATACTTTTCATAGTATGACTTTTTTATGAATTTTTTTTTTCAACATACTATACTATGATGACTTTTTTAATGACTATTTTTTCGACAAGCTATACTATGACTTTTTTCGACATATTATAGTATGACTTTTTAATGACTTTTCAACATACTGTACTATGACTTTTTTAATGACTATTTTCGACAAGCTATACAATGACTTGTTTCGACATATTATAGTATGACTTTTTTATGAATTTTTCGACATACTATAGTATGACTTTTTTTAACTTTTTTTTCGACATACTATACTATTACTTTTTTCGACAAGCTATAAATATATTTTAGTAACAGCGTTTTCAACATACTATTCATCAGGTTATTTTACCTGATGAAGGTCTATGTACAAACGTTGTTACTAAAATATATTTATACGCAACAGTGTGCAGGAGTTTTTTGTTCTATATTGACAAGCTATACTATGACTTTTTTTTCAACATACTATAGTATGACTTTTTTATGAATTTTTCAACATACTATACTATGACTTTTTCTTTTTTTAGTATGACTTTTTTATGACTTTTCAACATACTATACTATGACTTTTTTATGACTATTTTCACAAGCTATACTATGACTTTTTTCCGACATATTATAGTATGACTTTTTTATGACTTTTCAACATACTGTACTATGACTTTTTTAATGACTATTTTCGACAAGCTATACTATGACTTTTTTTTTTCACATACTATAGTATGACTTTTTTATGAATTTTTCAACATACTATACTATGACTTTTTTTGACTTTTTCAACATATTATACTATGACTTTTTACTATAGTATGACTTTTTAATGACTATTTTCGACAAGCTATACTATGACTTTTTTCGACATATTATAGTATGACTTTTTTATGACTTTTTCAACATACTATACTATGACTTTTTTTCGACAAGCTATAAATATATTTTAGTAACAGCATTTTCAACATACTATAGACCTTCATCAGGTTATTTTACCTGATGAAGGTCTATGACTTGTTACTAAAATATATTTATACGCAAGTGTGCGGGAGTTTTTTTTTGACTATATTGACAAGCTATACTATGACTTTTTCTTTTCGACATACGATATTATGACTTTTTCAACATACTATAGTATGACTTTTTTATGACTTTTTTTACTAACATATTATAGTATGACTTTTTTATGACTTTTCAACATACTGTACTATGACTTTTTTAATGACTATTTTCGACAAGCTATACTATGACTTTTTTTTTTTACTGACATATATAGTATGACTTTTTAATGACTTTTCAACATACTGTACTATGACTTTTTTAATGACTATTTTCGACAAGCTATACAATGACTTGTTTCGACATATTATAGTATGACTTTTTTATGAATTTTTCAACATACTATAGTATGACTTTTTTTAACTTTTTTCGACATACTATACTATTACTTTTTTCGACAAGCTATAAATATATTTTAGTAACATTTCTATACGTAGACCTTCATCAGGTTATTTTACCTGATGAAGGTCTACGTATGACTTTTTTAAACGTTGTTACTAAAATTATTTGACCAGAGTACCAGGATTTTTTACACAGGCCACTCACATGGGAGACAGATTGCTTAACCACTGCACCATTGGGAAACATAATCATTAAACTTGTTTATAGTGACTATTTTATGAGGCTGTTCAATATATTTTTTTTTAACAAACTATAACATGACATACATTGACTTTTTTACAACATACTATACTATGATTATTTTTTACTTTTTTTTTATACTCTACTATGACTTTTTTATGACATACATACTATACTATGACTTTTTTTGACTATTTTCATACTATACTATGACTTTTTTATGATTTTTTCAACATACTATAGTATGACTTTTTTTAATACTTTTTTTGACATACTATACTATGACTTTTTTAATGACTATACTATGACAAAAATGACTTTTTTCAACATACATCATAAGATGAACAAGGAGTATGAGGATTTTTCAACACATACTATACATGATGATTTTTAACCACTGCACCATTGGTGAAACATAATCATTAAACTTGTTCGAGGCTGTTCAATATGACTTTTTGACTTAACAAACTAACGTGATATACATTGACTTTTTTTACAACATACTATACTATGACTTTTTTCGACATACTATACTATGACTTTTTTTAACTTTTTTCGACATACTATACTATCACTTTTTTCGACAAGCTATAAATATATTTTAGTAACAGCGTTTGTACGTAGACCTTCATCAGGTTATTTTACCTAATGAAGGTCTACGTACCTTCATCAAACATATTATAGTATGACTTTTTTATGAATTTTTCAACATACTATACTATGACTTTTTTATGAATTTTTCGACATACTATACTATGACTTTTTTCAACATACTATAGTATGACTTTTTTATGAATTTTTCAACATACTATACTATGACTTTTTTAATGACTATTTTCGACAAGCTATACTATGACTTTTTTCGACATATTATAGTATGACTTTTTTATGACTTTTCAACATACTGTACTATGACTTTTTTATGACTATTTTATGACAAGCTATACTGTATGACTTTTTTAATGACTATTTTCGACATATTATAGAATGACTTTTTTCATGAATTCTAGTATGACATACTATACAATGACTTTTTTAAACTTTTTTAAACTTTTTCGACATACTATACTATTACTTTTTTCGACAAGCTATAAATATATTTTAGTAACAGCGTTTCGGTACGGAGACCTTCATCAGATTATTTTACCTGATGAAGGTCTATGTACCGAAACGCTGTTACTAAAATATATTTATACGCAAGTGTGCAGGAGTTTTTTGTTATTGACAAGCTATATTGACAAGCTATACTATGACTTTTTGACTTTTTTTTTTCGACATACTATAGTATGACTTTTTTAACAACATATACTTATGACTTTTTTTTTTTTCACATACTTATAGTATGACTTTTTTATGACTTTTCAACATACTGTAGTATGACTTTTTTATGAATTTTTTTTCAACATACTATAGATGACTTTTTATTTTGACATACTATAGTATGACTTTTTTATGACTTTTCAACATACTGTACTATGACTTTTTTATGACTATTTTCGACAAGCTATACTATGACTTTTTTCGACATATTATAGTATGACTTTTTTATGACTTTTCAACATACTGTACTATGACTTTTTTAATGACTATTTTCGACAAGCTATACTATGACTTTTTTCAACATACTATAGTATGACTTTTTTATGAATTTTTCAACATACTATACTATGACTTTTTTTGACTTTTCAACATATTATAGTATGACTTTTTTATGAATTTTTCAACATACTATACTATGACTTTTTTATGACTTTTCAACATACTGTACTATGACTTTTTTGAATGACTATTTTCGACAATTTTCGCTATACTATGACTTTTTTCAACATACTATAGTATGACCTTTTTATGAATTTTCAACATACTGTACTATGACTTTTTTTGACATACTATAGTATGACTTTTTTATGACTTTTTTCAACATACTATAGTATGACTTTTTTATTACTATTTTCGACAAGCTATACTATGACTTTTTTCGACATATTATAGTATGACTTTTTTATGAATTTTTCAACATACTATACTATGACTTTTTTTTTTTTTCGACATACTATAGTATGACTTTTTTTGAACTTTTTTCGACATACTATACTATGACTTTTTTCGACAAGCTATAAATATATTTTAGTAACAGCATTTGTACTATGTAGACCTTCATCAGGTTATTTTACCTGATGAAGGTCTACGTCGAAACGTTATTACTGAATATATTTTTCAACATACTATGACTGTTTTTTTTTTCTATATTGACAACTATACTATGACTTTTTTCTTTTTTCGACATACTATATTATGACTTTTTTCAACATACTATAGTATGACTTTTTTATGAATTTTTCAACATACTGTACTATGACTTTTTTATGACTTTTTCACAAGCTATACTATGACTTGTTTCAACATATTATATTATGACTTTTTTTTTAACATACTATAGTATGACTTTTTTATGAATTTTTCAACATACTGTACTATGACTTTTTTATGACTATTTTCGACAAGCTATACTATGACTTTTTTCAACATACTATAAATATATTTTAGTAACAGCTTTTTCAACATACTAGACCTTCATGACAGGTTATTTTACCTTATGAAGGTCTACGTACTATGACGTTGTTACTAAAATATACTTTTTTATGAAAACATTTGACCAGAGTACCAGGATTTTTTAATGACTATTTTCATGGGAGACAGATTGCTAACCACTGCACCATTGGTGAAACATAATCATTAAACTTTTTTATGGCTGTTCAATATAATCTTTTTTAACAAACTATAACGTTATACATTGACTTTTTACAACATACTATACTATGACTTTTTTAATGACATACTATACTATGCTATTTTTAACTTTTTCGTATACTATAGTATGACTTTTTTAAAATTTTTTTCAACATACTATACTAGTCACTTTTTTCGACAAGCTATAAATATATTTTAGTAACAGCGTTTTTTATGACTTTTCAACCTTCATCAGGTTATCTTTTGATGAAGGTCTATGCTATACTCATGACTTTTTTATAGTATGACTTTTTTATGACTTTTCAACATACTGTACTATGACTTTTTTAATGACTATTTTCGACAAGCTATACTGACTTTTTTCAACATATTATAGTATGACTTTTTATGAATTTTTCAACATACTATACTATGACTTTTTTTTTTATGACATTTTATGACTTTTTTATGACTTTTTTGCAACATACTGTACTTCCCATGACTTTTTAATGACTATTTTCGACAAGCTATACTATGACTTTTTTCACATATTATAGTATGACTTTTTTATGAATTTTTCAACATACTATACTATGACTTTTTTTTTTTGACATACTATAGTATGACTTTTTTATGACTTTTCAACATACTGTACTATGACTTTTTTATGACTATTTTCGACAAGCTATACTATGACTTTTTTCACATATTATAGTATGACTTTTTTATGAATTTTTTAACATACTATACTATGACTTTTTCTTTTGACATACTATAGTATGACTTTTTTAAACTTTTTCAACATACTATACTATTACTTTTTTTTCGACAAGCTATAAATATATTTTAGTAACAGCATTTCGAGTACGTACCTTCATCACCTTCATCAGTATTTTACCTGATGAAGGTCTATGACTTTTTCTTTTCTGAAACGTTGTTACTAAAATATATTTATACTTACTATGACCTTTTTTTTCTATATTGACAAGCTATACTATGACTTTTTTTTTCGACATACTATACTATGACTTTTTTTGACATACATATATACTATGACTTTTTTATGACTTTTCAACATACTATACTATGACTTTTTTAATGACTATTTTCGATGACTATACTTAATGACTTTTTCAACATACTATACTATGACTTTTTTTTTTCATACTATAGTATGACTTTTTTATGACTTTTCAACATACTGTACTATGACTTTTTTAATGACGATTTTCGACAAGCTATACTATGACTTTTTTCAACATACTATAGTATGACTTTTTTATGAATTTTTCAACATACTATGACTTTTTTTTTGACATACTATAGTATGACTTTTTTATGACTTTTCAACATACTGTACTATGACTTTTTCATGACTATTTTCGACAAGCTATACTATACTGTTTTCGACATATTATAGTATGACTTTTTTATGAATTTTTTAACATACTATACTATGACTTTTTCTTTTGACATACTATAGTATGACGTTTTTTAACGTTTTTCGACATACTATACTATTACTTTTTTTCGACAAGCTATAAATATATTTTAGTAACAGCATTTCGGTACGTAGACCTTCATCAGGTTATTTTACCTGATGAAGGTCTACGTACTGAAACGTTGTTACTAAAATATATTTATACGCAAGTGTGCGGGAGTTTTTTTTCTATATTGACAAGCTATACTATGACTTTTTTTTTTTCAACATACTATACTATGACTTTTTTTTTCACATACTATAGTATGACTTTTTTATGAATTTTCAACATACTATACTATGACTTTTTTTTTTGACATACTATTGACTATTTTCATACAAGCTTCGATACTATGACTTTTTTTGACATATTATAGTATGACTTTTTTATGACTTTTCAACATACTGTACTATAATTTTTTTAATGACTATTTTCGACAAGCTATACTATGACTTTTTTTGACATACTATAGTATGACTTTTTTATGACTTTTCAACATACTATACTATGACTTTTTTCGACAAGCTATAAATATATTTTAGTAACAAGCTATAGACCTTCATCAGGTTATTTTACCTTGAAGGTCTACATACTTGTTACTAAAATGACTTTGACTTTTTTATGACTATTTTCGACAAGCTATACTGGACTTTTTTCAAATGGTAAATGTATGACTTTTATGAATTTTTATCCACATATTATACTATGACCTTTTACAACATACTCTTTTCAACAAATGTCTTTTTTTTTCAACTCAAAGTCACTTACTTTTGACATTACTAATCATTCACCCATTCATACACTTGTTGACAGGAGCTACTATGCAAGCATGCCACCTGACCATCAGGACCCTTACTTTTCCGCACATTCATGACAAGAGATACTGACCGCAGGCAAAGCTCTCGATCTTCGACATACTATAGTATGACTTCGTTCCTATCCTCACCTATGGTCATTAAGTGTCTTGCCCAAGGACACATCGATCATGGACTGAAGGGTGGCTGGAGTTCCCTTAGGGGATAGGGTGAGAAGCTCAGCCATCCTCTGATTGGGGATCCTTTACTTAGAAAGGATGACTTGGTTCGACATCTGGCAAGGATGACCCACTGGGCGCCTTTTTAACTTGGGACTTTTCGAAATACTATATGACTATTACTTTTTTCGACAAGCTAAATACTATGACTTTTCTAACACTGGCCTATAGTATGACCTTTATCAGGTTTTTTTATCCACATATTATACTATGACCTTTTACAACATACTCTGTTGTAAATGTCTTTCAACTCCTGTCACTTGAAATAATACCCAAGAAATGTTTAATTGCAAACATTTTATTCAATAAGATTTGCACATCAAAACATATCAAAACCTGTTACAGAGAAGAAGATGCACTACTATGCACATTACATGATCAAACTAACTACAGATCACTCACACTGAGGAACTGACTCTTCTTGGAGAAGCAATAGCAACATTTTTGTAAACTGAGGTGACCAAAGCCAAACAACTAGAACCTGCTCTTTTTTCAGCCAAAAAATCCCAGCAAACTCCTATCAGTGCACAGTTTTACTACTTCAGCTCCTAAATGTGGATCCAGCCATTTTTTTCTATCGTGTTGAATAATATTTTTTGCTATAATTTCCACCTCAAAATATCACAAATAAAAGACAGCAATGCATCTATTAAAAAGCATTTTTTAAGACTCTGATATATCGCATTTCAATAAATCTCAACTGTGGCTCATTTCAGTTTTAAGTGCCATTTTCTCCATAAAGTTCTGTCATACTGACATGGTTTGTCCATCAAAAGCCACATCAAACCTTTATATACTAACACTTTTAAAGAAGGATATAAGGATAACTTTCTATACCCAATTTTGATGTAAACATGTCCCCCCAATAAAATAGTAAAAGATCTATGTATTGAAGAATATCAGATTTTTCTCTTAAAAAGTTCAGCATGACTGTCAATTACATGAAATAAAAATATGGTAAAAGATAAAGAAATTCTTTTGAAAATGAAACACACAAAGCTGAGGGCTCATTCAAGGTGGCCACGCGGACATAATATGCTATTGTGCTGCATTAAAAGGCAGGGAAATGAAAAATATTCTGAACATTCTCCCATAGAAAAAAGAAACAGACCTCCTCCTGGGGCACAAGTTCGTTAATACAATGACAACACACATAAGATTAAGTGCTACTCCAGGTCAGATATCATAAGACTATGATGGGACACTCTTTAAAGAAAAGAAAAAAAACTTCCAAAATGCATGAAGATGTTCCAATATATTAGACAGAAGAGAAGGAAAAAAAAAAAAAGTAAAGAAAATCATACAGACAAATGTAATTTGTTATGCAAATCCTATTCATAATCATCATGGATGAGGATAACTGTCCAAATTCACAACTGCTGAAAAGAGTCTAAATAATGTTAATTTAAATCCTTAAACCTGTAACAAAATGAATCAGCTATCAGATTACAGCAGAGTAATAATATCAACAGCAACATGACTTTCTGGTTATTTTACAAAATGTGATGGAAACAAATGAGGGATTTATTTAGCCATATCAACTATTCCAGCGACTAAAGAAACTTTAACATGTGATGCTGTTCCATAGTGTCATTATCAAAGTAATATGGCTCAGCTCAACCAACAGGAATGTCATATTTGGTCCCATGTTAAATAGCCCTGTATGGTAAAAAAGATTTTATGGGCACTGTTCTTTATTTTTAGTAATAATCAAGTACACTTGTAACTCAATAATTACAAGACTGGAAGATGGCTCAATAATGCTGGTTTAATAATGTCTGAATGTGTGTAATGTTTGTTCTTACATTACCTATTGCTCAGTCTGGATGATCAGGGTTTAAAAGTAGGGAGGAAAGAGTATGAAAAGGTAGGAAAAAAAAAAAAAAAAAAAAATGTCTTCACAGTGATTATCTGATGCCAATTAGAAGTAGGGCTGCTGGAACATATTATCCTTTCACACAATCACAGCTCGTCACCTGAACACTGCCCATGAAGTTGCGCGGGCACAGACACACACACACCCACACGCGCACACATACACAAACAAACAAATTACTGTGGTTTACCTAGCAGGCTAGACAAGAAGTTAGGCCCCTGGCTCTCTCCCCGTCTAGTACTCCCTCCTCCTCCAAGGGGATCCATCTGGTTCAGTTCAGACTGATCCAGCATTTCAAAGTCCTCTCCATCCCAGTCTGTGTCAAGCTCTGAGCTGGACTGCTTGCGGTAGCTTCGGTGGGCTCCAGCCCTGGGAGGGCCTTCCCTGCGATGTCTAGGAGGCCTAGGTTGCAATGCCCCAGCCAGCGCTGCCTGGATCATGTTGCTGGCGATGACTCCGGCCAAGTCTCCAGCGAAATCAGAGGCAGGGGGCAGGCCACTGAGAGAAAGTTCTGCATCCAGATCCTCCTGATCTGAGTCATAATGAGAATCTACATCCAGCACTGAGGCCCGGTGACTAGCCAGCCCAGAAAGAGCCAGACTCGGTAGGCCTATGCTTGTGTCATCGTCGTCATCCATCAGAGTGGCATCAGGGTTTATGGAGGGGAAGTCTGGGAGGTCTTGAGCAAATGATTCCTCAGCGTCACTGTGCCTGTCAAAATCTGACCAAAATACACACAGGGACACAGTGAGGGACAATAAAAATAAAAAAATAAAATAAAGGAAGAGAAAATCTGGAATATCTGCATGCTTACCCTCAGAGCCTTCTGTGAGCGGGGTCTGGCCACGCGATAGGTTAAATGTTCCGTTATCAGTGTAGGACACCTCAGCATCAGAGTGCTCAGAGTCGGTCATAGCAAGTTCTTTAGCTACAATAGCATCATCAAACTAGGAGAGACGGAAGATTGAAGTTGATGTTGATATATATATATATATATATATATACATATATACACACCCTAGAAAATATGCAAAGAGATATATGTATGTATAATATATTATTATGAGGCATTGTAAGATGCTCCCTAAAATCAATATCTACAGCATTAGTAGTGGATTAATTAAAATATCAAGAGACTTTGGGAGAAATAGGGACTTACTGTTGGGCAGAAAGCAGCCAACTCCTCCTCGCTATCACTGTCTTCACCTGGGGCTGAACCACGGAGAGGCTTCCTCCGCAGGACTGCAGAGAGGAACAGTCACGTACAGTGCGGTGTAATCAGTTTAACAAGTGGAACCAAAGTCGAGGTTTTGTGCCACCAGAGGGCACTTAAGCATTAACAATATGTAATTTCAGTCAAAATGGATGGGTTGCTGGCTACAAATGAGCAGCCTGAAGACATCACATATATCTAACACAATAAAATCCATAGCACGTTGAATTGTTATTCGATCAAACATTGACGCTCAGAAGAATAACGCGTTGTAAAATTCGAGTCAAAGTTATCTTCACGTAACATTACTGTATTCATGGTTCATCTGTGGTTTAGACTTTATTTTTTTTTTATTTCATTTTCAGTGTCAGATCAGCCAACAGAAAGTTCAAAATATAAAAAGTGGTGCAATTAAAAAAATAAAAAATAAAAATAAATAAATGAAGTGTGATGCAATACTTACACTGATTATCAATAGGCTTTGACATCATGTAGCCACAGACACTGAAGTCCAGTCGCTGCAGGACCGGATCCAGCTTAACGCACACATGCTGAAAAACCCTGTGATAGGCTCCCAGAGGAGCCAGGAGAGTAGCCCACACTAAAGGAGAGGAAAAGAATACTTGTCATTATAAAATAGGAGGGACTTTTTTGGGGGGGTTGTTAAGTACAAAAACGGTTTGATATAAGCTGTGTTTGTTTATGTTCGGTACAGATCCAGTTCCTAGATTACTCTCATCACTGTAAGACACAAGCCTGTGTGAGATTCATTAGAGATACAGACGGTGGGGGCTCACATGTAGAGCAGCTGTGGATAGTTTCAGACGTCAGAGTAGAAGGCCTTGGCAACTCTTGCCTCCACGGCTCTTCAGTCTACGCTGGTTAGAGGTTAGGAGATTAGCCCGCACTCAGTCTGACCTCCTTAGCTTTTCTGCCTGGCTCCATTCCCTCCCTCACTCCTTCCTTGTGTGCCTCATCCCGGCTTTAATCACTTCACAGGCTAGGCACTGGTACAGATCTGGTTTCCCCACCCATGTATTTTTAATAGGGCAAGCCAAGCTGAGTTTCCCTGCCAACGTGGCCCTGTGAAGGAGCCTGGATCTGTAGTTAGAACTGAATAAACTGCTGGGACTCACCAGCAGAGTAGGAGAGCACCAATCCAGGAATCCAGCTTCCAACCACAGCCAAACAGGTGAACACTCCACAGGTCAGGATGCAGAACTGACACAGAGCAACAACACACAGGGAGTCAAGTCAGCACCTAATACTCACTTCACTACATTCATTCACTATTATGACTAAAATGACTAAAATTATAAGACTAATGAGTCTGACAAAATTACTAAGATTTCAACCTGAATTACTTCAAAAATACTCAAGATTTTGCATGATTACAAAATAAAATGTGACAGACATTAAATAATAATAAAAAAAGGTGTTACCATATCAAAAACAGATGATGTGATATATATATTGCTTTTTTTTCATATTGTGTGTGGTCCCCACCTTGCCAGGGTTATGATGTTTGAACTGCACCACACTGGATGTGAAGACTGCTGCACTGACCCAGGCCTCAGCAATATGGTGGCAAAGTTCAGGCACACTGAGGATGTCGGGCTGCACCAGACCCCAGCTAGAAAAGAAAAGAGGAAATGATTAACACAGTTATCTGCATTTTACTTATTAAACAAGTATTATTGTTGTCATAATATCTTAAGGCAGTTGGTTATAGTAACAAACCTCTCATTTTCTGATTCTTCCAGGTTTCTGACTGTGTAGAGAGAAAACATTCATCACTTTAAGAAACAGACTGAGTGTGCAAAATATAAAAAGTAGCCCAAACTGTGTTGCATTTTCTTCCTAAATTTTTCTCCACTCTTTATCTCTTATACAATTTGTGTTTAACACAAGTTCAAAGACAGGATATTAACTGTTCCAGATGTACTAAAAATCCTTTGCAAAGTCCAGATTGTAGGGCTGCTGACTGATAACATATCTATTATAACAACACATATGTCGCAATGACATACGTGTTGCAATTTAGGGAATAATCTATGCTACATTTAATGCAAGAAGGAATGAAAGTAAGTACAGAACATGCCAGAGTCTGTTAGAGAGATAAAAAAGAGCCCCCATAAAACAACTTAAATCACCTCCAATCTCTGGCCAGATCTTATTTCTCCAGGTATCAACACAGACAACCACAGCCAGACCAGAAGCCAGCAGGAACAGCAGGCGCAGTGAGGTCAGGGCAAAGAACCTGGAGGGGAATAAAAACAGAGCAAACACATGAACAGACAGCACAATACAGACAGAGTAGCAAGAGTATACAAAGTTACACAATTCAACAGCATATTCAAATTCATGAAACCACAACTCCTGCAAGTGTGATCTACGGTATCTTTTATGCAGAATTAAGAAAAAAGGGAAGTTACCCCTCCCTCAGTGTGTGTTACACTCATTAGTTTTTGCATAGAAATCAACCAGGGACAGATGGTACTTACTAATTACATTTCCTATCCCCTTACAATGGAAAAGCTACAGGCTGAGTTTAGATTGCGATATCACAGGTATTTTTTAATGTGGTTCCATGTTTGAAGGTATGTTGTCCACTTTCACTTCCTTTGGCCTCAACAATTAAAATCACAATGTTTTGCTCCACTTTCAGGTCACAAGACCTCAAAAGGTTTTGACTACAACACTGTTACATGATTCTGCCAATCAGCAGAGATTAACAAAGCAAAGAGTTTCTTTGGCAGAGCAAAGTGTGTTGGTATTTGGGGTAGGGTGCAATTAGTGAAGTTAAAAACATGAAGTGCAAATGGCTTAATAAAACTAGCCATATACGAACACAACAATATGTACTTGTACTGCAAATTGATGCAAAGCCTAAAAACGGACCTGTTGACCAATACTTAAACCCACTTAAACAACACTTTTTGAAGATGCATTTCATTGTGTTGTGGTATTGGATTTAATTATTTTGTCTGATATATACATTTTCCACTTGGTGCTTTATAAAAGGATAAACAAGACAACCTCAGTGAAAAATGCTTCCCCATCTCCATGCGAATTGCCATCGGATGTCAGAATCAGAATTACCATATTGGCCAAGTGTCGCTGCACATACAAGGAATTTGATCCTGTTTTCTTGCATGAACTCAATATGCACAGACAGAACGGTTAGTACCAAGCACAACAAAGCTTGACAAATAGAGGTAAAAAATAGACATGACTATTAATAAAGAGGTACAGTACCAGTCAAAAGTTTGGACACACCTTCTCATCCAATGGTTTTTCTTTATTTTTATTTTTTTTTCTACATTGTAGATTAATATTGAAGACATCCAACTATGAAGGAACACATATGGAATTATGTGGTAAACAAACAAATGCTCAACAAACCAGAATATGTTTTATATTTTAGATTCTTCAAAGTAGTTGAATGAGAAGATGTGTCCAAACTTTTGACTGGTACTGTATTTGGAAAGAAATAGGTGCACATATGAATATTACATAAATATATATCAGACCTTTTATAGATCATAAGTGCAATGAGTACAATTCTGGTTTAAGGCTGATCACACGTGGAAAAACAGAGACATATAGGAATAGACTGCTGTTCACTGACATGTGCTTATTGCCTCATAGATTTGCTGTACCTCACTAAAATTAACTTCTTTGGTGACAACACACTGACATGTAAATTGCAGATGTAACCTAAATTTACAGCCTCAAACACTCAAACAACAACAACAACAACACTGACATTTGTCAAAGGGATAATCCACGGCACCACGCTGTTATCAAGATTAAGGAAACAGTTCGGTTAGGAGCAACGTTAAGGTTGAGGTAGAAGTGTCTGTAGAGTCTATAAATAGTGCCACTAGCCGGCCATCTGTTTTGTCTTCAACCGACAGGTGAAGCATTTGCATTGTGTATAAAAAGCACCAGCTGCTTGTGATCACAAATCAAACAAGTCTATGTAAACGAAGGTTGCTATAACACTGGTAAACACAAGTCGGGTAAACACACAGAGTTTGCCTTCAAAATCGTACCAAAGTTCGAGTTTAAACTCACCAGAACACAACGTTGACCACCGTGTAGAGAAGCACGCACTGTAGAGGTCTTTCCCACACCAGGACGGACTGCAGGTAGGTCAGGACGGGCTCGTAGGGCCCCAGCCTGGACTGAAGAGCAGCTTTGACAGCCCGTACCTGGCCGTCTCTCTCGCTGGAGCATGGTCGACTTCGCAGGCAGACACCAGACCCTTGCTGGACAGATCCATCATCCACGTTTGCGTCTTCCGCTGCACCAATTTGCGCCATTTTAGCGTCCGGAGTCGATAAAGTCAGCCTGTCAAATAGAGGCATTAGTGGAAACATGTACATGAGGAGCGCCACGGAGCAGCGCCACCAACTACACCGGCTTACAGAGCTTTCATAGCCACGCGAGCTGTATCAACGTGGTAGCGTCCGACACTAAACACCTCATTGTAATAAAAGCAAGCATGTTATCAAACACAGTGATTAAATGTTCTTAAAATAAGTTGACACGTACTATTTTGGCATTTTTGACGAAATGAAACGCTCTCTTCGGAAGCTGACAATATGGCGTAACCTGTTTTTCTGAATCCTAAACGGGCCAATCAGAATCCCTTAAAGCCCCGCGTCATGCTGCGTTCATGTGGAATGGGAATCCTTTGATTTTGTTGACAGACATGTCAAGCAAGTCATTATTAAAACCTATTTAAGGTTAAACTAGTCTTGGATCCATTTTCTTTTTTTTTCTGCAAATAAAGTTGAGAAAATAAAGTCTATATTTTGTTCAGAGGCCCTGTTGTTCGATTAATTACGTTTTTTGTGCAATAAGAGGGTGATTACATTCTATGTGTTCTAAATCACTGAAATGTCAGTCAGTCAAGCTGTGACCCGTAAATGCAACACAGGTATGGTTACAAAATGTTCTTCAATATTGTGTTATTTAACATAATGATAGTACATATTTTAGATGAAGAATCGGAACATGTTGTGTCTGTCTTTTGGCTTGGCACCATAGCCTGTGTGTAAGAAGCATTGCGCTTGAGTTGAAGGTTTAACAGTATTTGTAATCCGTCTACAGTGTCATCCAGTGGTCACAATGTATAACTACACCCTACTATCATGGCTTTATTTCTATTGATTTAACCGGAAATAATACTATGCTATTGTGTCCAACTTGATTAGTGGTTTTCAAATGTAGTTACGATTTGTGACCACAAGAGGGCAGAAACACTGATGACTATAGATAGATGCCTAGAGGTAGAATAAAGATAAAGAGATAAAGATAAAGATAAAGATGTTTTTATTGTCATTGTAGTGATACAACGAAATTCCGTTTGGTAGCCCTCAGCCAGCCAGCAGCAGCGAACAACAAACACAATAACAACAATATACAAGATAAAAATACACAAAAGGAATGAAAACTTTACCATGTACAGCAGGTGAGTATTTAAAATGTAATATTTAATATTTACAATACAGCAGGTTCTGATTATTATGATCAGAACAAGCATTAACAACAAACTAGCTAACTAATTTAATTATGTATCAATTTTAAATTTTAAATACTCACCTGCTGTATAACAGCATTTGTCACTGCATGACACAGTCATACAACTACTCAGCTCCTTCCAAATGTGGTCTATTAAAATCCATATTCAAATTACACCCATACTTAGGTTATATAATTTTACATAAACATAAACATAAACTTTAAAACTGGTTTGTTACATGTTGTAATCCTCTTTTAAAAACATGTAGTTACACAGAATGGCCACTGGAGGGCAATTAATGAACACTCATTCAAATCCGGGAATGTCAAGGTAGAAACATCGATACTTCCGACAGAGACTTTCAAAATAAAACTTAATTAAAAAAATTTAAAAAAAAGTTTGCTTCCTGACTCGACAAACTCCGATACAGCAGGCGGCGGTATTCACCTTCCATGTAGCTTAGCAACCCTCCCACAAACAGTAGAAGAAGTCTGCTTTGAGCGTCACATCAGCACCAAGCGGGAAGGAGCGGGCTGGAGGTGCAGCAGTGGTCGACTTTTATTGTGTTATTTAGCAGGCTAAGCTAAATAAGGAGCAACTGGAGACTGAACATGCCGCGGGAAATCATAACGCTCCAGCTTGGACAGTGTGGAAATCAAAGTACGTGAACGACGGAATTCATTTTAAGACTGCTATCTCTCTTCTCACATGCGAACCTTATAACGTTGGCCAAATGTACAGCATTTAAGTTAGCTAGCTAGGTCCATCTGCAGTGCAAAGGCGTCAACTAACGCTAGCTAAGTGACTTGATGTGTATACTGTTTGTCTATTACATCCACAGTTATTGACGGCTAATTAACGTGAACCTAACGTTGTGCTGACCTGCTCCTCTTTCTCCGTGTTGCAGTTGGGTTTGAGTTTTGGAAGCAGCTGTGTGCGGAGCATGGCATCAGTCCAGAGGGGATTGTGGAGGAGTTTGCGACCGAGGGGACCGACAGAAAGGATGTGTTCTTCTATCAGGTAACTCGTGCAGACAGTGAACGTCTCTCTCTCCATTGTCCCTCACACCGTGCCTTACTTAAAGGAGCATCTTTCTCTGCTCATCCTAAAAGCTTGTATGTTCAGTCTTTTGTGCAACAACATCATGTGCCACTAGGTGGAGTGGTTGTAGTGTGAGTTGAAGTAACTCAGACTCTGCAAGCTTCCACAGCATCTCAGAGACTTTTTCAGTGTCACCAGGTAACTCCTGGTTATTCCTAAAACTCCACAGGCTGACGATGAGCACTACATCCCCCGCGCAGTTCTCCTGGATCTGGAGCCGAGGGTGATCCACTCCATCCTCAACTCTCCCTATGCAAACCTCTACAACCCAGAGAACATCTACCTCTCTGAGCACGGAGGAGGTGCTGGGAACAACTGGGCCAGTGGATATTCACAGGTGATCACTGGGAATGACATGTTTCTTTTTGTAACCTGGACAAATAAAAAAGTAATGCATCTAAAATTTTAAGTTTTTTTTTTTTTTTTTTTTTTTTTTTTTTTTTTTTTTTCTCCTTTCCCTCTAGGGCAAAAAAATCCAAGAAGACATCTTTGACATCATTGACCGGGAGGCAGATGGCAGTGACAGTCTGGAGGCAAGTCTGTTGTTCATCACATACTGACTGTCCTTGGGGCTGGGAGTGATCGGGGCTGTGGCTGTGTGGAATATAAAAAAATGATTTAAAAGTAATGTGATATTGTTGTGTGTAGACAGAAATATTACAAAAGTATAGTCAAGTTACACTCTCACCCCAAACGGAGCCCACAAACATGCAAGAAAAAATAATTGCTTGTAGTTAATGGGATGAGTTAATTTAGGATTGAACCTGTGGAAAAAGCGGGGATTTTGTCCCAATAATGGACACAAACATGTAATAAACCCCCCACTCTTATATAGGAGCACGGCACCCAGACTGAAAGCAGCTCAAACAAACCGCTAACAACTTGTTCGTGGTTGTTTTGCGTCTTACAGTGACATTTTGCAGGTGTAGCTCAGTAATTCATCCATGAGCTGAATAATATCAGGGAACACTTGATTGTACTAAACATGACTTGCATCTTTATTGCGGTAAAATAGAAATGAATGACTTGATCTAAACTATGTTAAAATGGTGCCAGTGCCTGACATCTTAAAACTAGCAGAGCCCCAGCCACGCTGCACTATTATTCTTAGCCTCTTTTTTTTTTTTTGGTGAACTTAATTCAGCTGCCACCCTCCCATAAAATAACACTCGCATTTCCTCTCTAAGGTCTGCAATTTCTGTAACTCTTTCACATTATGACCCCCACATTATTATTTAGTGTGTGCACTCATGTGTGCATCGGATAAGAAGGTGGGCCGTGAGCATGTGTATGTTGGCAGGGTGTGGCGTGTAGAACGTCTGGTGATAATAGCCGGGCGAGCGTAGAAGGCAGGTATTACAGGGCTGTGTTTGGGGGGGAGAGAGGGAGCCTATTTGTGAGGTGGGGCTGCTCTCCCATTTATATAACTGCCAAGGACGGGAGGCATTTGCTCACCCACACACATTTGGCTTTCTGTATCAGTAGAGTCACAGTAAGCTTCATACACACGTGGCACATGCTGCAGCTGTAAATGTGAAATTGTGAGTTAACTTTTTTTTTTTCTCTTTGTAGGGATTCGTCCTGTGTCATTCCATTGCTGGGGGGACAGGCTCGGGGCTTGGCTCCTATCTGCTGGAGAAACTCAATGACAGGTCAACAAACAAAAAATGCAACTTGTTTTGGGAAACAATTTCAATTTTTTGGGGGTCAAAATTTTTTTTCTTGTTACTTGGTGTGTCTGAATAATTTATATTCTGATCTCCAGGTACCCAAAGAAGCTGGTGCAGACTTACTCTGTTTTCCCGAACCAGGATGAGATGAGTGACGTGGTCGTTCAGCCGTACAACTCCCTGCTCACACTGAAGAGGCTCACCCAGAATGCAGACTGCGTGGTGAGCAGCAGCAGCAGCACTTATGAATGGGTGTTGATTAATCCCATTGCTCTGTTTGCTTCACAACGCAGCCACAGCGTCCAAATATCCTCACAAGATGGCTTAAAACACACTTTTATGCAAGCCCTGGTTAGGGTGTAATTGTGACACATGAACGTGATCTTGCGATGCACTTTACAGTTACTGTAGTCATTACAAAATCCACTGACCTAATTTGTGAAAATCAGGAAAACTTCTGACCATAGCTCCAAAGTATTCTGGAGCTTACAGATTTAAAGCAACTCAATTTATTTGAAGGCTAACGTGCCAAGTGCAGCTTCATCAGAGTCCAAAAAATTAGAGACTCACATTCTTTTAAATAACGTCCCCTAATTAGAAACAAAGAAATAGGGAGGTGACAGTTAGCTACATGTAGGCAGGGTTAACAACTAGATATCATACAATAACAAAAGAAAAGGTGAAAGGAGAAAGGAACATGGATAAATACATAAGTAGCTCTTGATGACATTACATTACTGTGACCACGTCCATACATATTTATCAAAAATATAATTAAGAATAACCAATGTCGGCATCAAACCGATAATTTAGATTAAATTTCTAAATATCTTCAATACCACTCCCTCTAATAAGGAACTCCTTCTCCCTTTATTAGACAATCACACTTTTTAGGCCGCCTCAGTGGTTGTGTGGCAGACTAATAAAGAAGCAAACTGCAGTGCCAGCAATCAAACTTAATAAAACTCAGTCTTAGAATGGTGATTGTGTTAGTCTGTGATGCTCCAGCAGTCTAATGGTGTTTTCCCTCTATTACCTACTTCCTCCAGGGTCTTGCATAAGGCCCTCATGTTGATTAAGTTAGCCAGACAGCTAATAGAATCTGCCAAAGAATTGGTTCCCCTGTTGCAACTGTACAATGTGTGTTTTACATTCAGCTCTGCTAACAACAGCTCACTGTGTTCCTCTTTAAGAATCCTTACACTGATATATGCTTACTCTTTCTTTAACATCAGTAGCAGTGTATTGAGATACTAAGTTGTTGTTTGGCTGCAGACATCTAATAATTTCCCTCCCTCTGTGTGTTGCATATCAGGTGGTGTTGGATAACACGGCTCTAAATCGCATCGCCACCGACAGGCTGCATATCCAGAACCCCTCCTTCTCCCAGATCAATCAGCTGGTGGGTGTTACAACCTCTACCTCCTCCAGCTGTTTTTACAGCTCGTCAGTCAGCAGGTTTTATTTCGCCTTCTAGATGGCCTGACTGCCAGACTGTATGCAAACAAAGGCAAACGTCGAGACAGGCTGTACCAGACACATGTCGCTCACTTTGAAATTGACGAGATTCATAAACTCGTTTGGCGAGTCCGTTGCACGCCAGACAGGATTTCGGCTTTCTTGGAAACGTGTTGCACAAAGCTGTGCTGAACTGGTGCGTCAGCTTGCTTGACAGGAGCCACACATGGAGATTTTGAAATGAATGACTGTATCGCCCAGCTTTAACTCCTTATAACTTCTGTGCAAAGCTCTCACCAGATTGTAGTATATTTAAACCTCTGTGTCTGAGCTGTACTGTACCTTCGTACACACAGGTTTCCACCATCATGTCTGCCAGCACAACCACGCTGCGCTACCCGGGCTACATGAACAACGACCTTATTGGCCTGATTGCATCCCTCATCCCCACACCCCGCCTCCACTTCCTTATGACTGGCTACACACCGCTAACTACTGACCAGTCGGTGAGTGAAATCAGAGAATCAGTTCGATTGTAAAGGAAATAAATCTTGCAATCAGCAGTTAACATTTAAAATACTGATAGTCCCTAAGATGTTGTAATCAGTAAATGCACGGGGTCTCAGGTTGCTAGTGTGAGGAAGACCACGGTACTGGATGTGATGAGGAGGCTTCTGCAGCCCAAGAACGTGATGGTGTCCACAGGACGAGAGAGGCAGCCCAGCCACTGCTACATCGCCATCCTCAACATCATCCAGGGAGAGGTCGACCCCACGCAGGTACGAGTGCATGCGTATAAGGCGTCAATCTCCTTTTCTGTGAATTCCAAACAGCTTAAATCACTTTTCGTACTCTACTGTAGGTGCATAAAAGCCTCCAAAGGATCCGGGAGCGTAAACTTGCCAGCTTCATTCCCTGGGGTCCCGCCAGCATCCAGGTGGCTTTGTCCAGGAAGTCCCCGTACCTGCCTTCGGCCCACCGAGTCAGCGGCCTGATGATGGCCAACCACACCAGTATCTCCTCTGTAAGTGTTGCATCACAGCAGTCTTTTCTGTTACATTCTCCTCCAGTGTGTATTTATACAGTTGAAACCTGTCTTTGTTCTGAGCCAATACTTGAGTATATGCATTATCCTAAAACTGATGTTTAACCACAACAGTAGCAGCAGTTTGAGGGGAATACCACAAAAATTAGGTTTATGGATCGCCATCCTGTCAAATTCCTCTTTTTGCTGGTTTAAAACAGGAGCTGTGAAGTTGAGGGAAAATGCAGCCTTGTGATGTCATTAAATTACTAACTCTCTCTACAGACCGTCAAATTATAATGCCCAAATTTAAATTTAAGTAAGGGGAAATGCAGTCATCCAAGGAAGTTTCAGTGAAGTCATACATTTCATTTTCCTTTCTGGTAACATAGAAGTTAAAAACTAAACAAAGTGTTCAAGTTCAAGAAACTGAAACTTATCACTTGCGTTTTGTTTTGATGTCCTCTTTGTTGCTGTCCCACAGCTGTTTGAGCGGACGTGCCGGCAGTACGACAAACTGCGTAAGCGGGAAGCCTTCCTGGAGCAGTTCCGCAAAGAGGACATATTCAAGGAAAACTTTGACGAGCTGGACAACTCTCGCGAAGTGGTCCAGCAGCTGATCGATGAGTACAGTGCGGCCACGCGGCCTGACTACATATCCTGGGGCACGCAAGAACAGTGAACGGACTTTGGTGTCTTGTATCTCACCTACAACTGAGTCAGCATACATGCTTAGCTAGTTTACTTGCTAGTATGCTTAACTCAATTTCTTTACTCAGAATATTTTCTCCTACATATAGGTGTCCCAAAAAGACAGGTAATTGGCTATACCTGCTTCTCTGGGGGAAAAAAAAATATATTTATTGGATTGTTACATCATTGCATAGTAGACCATGTTTCAAATTTGAAAAGAGACTGGATGAGTGGGAGCAGCCACTGTAATTAACATAAACCAAAAAGTAAAATGGACTGAACTTTATCACATCCATGAGATTCTCAAACCCAGTTGAAATAAAAAACAATCCTTATAACCAATCCAGCAAAGTAAAAGTAAGAGATCTTTTTTCATGCAAGTCTGTGCAGAGACATCAATATATCTTGTACAAAACAATCTATAAAAGTCTGTTAATAGTTTTTTGTTTATTTTCCTTAACTCAGCTTTCCTGCCTTGTAGCCTATTTTTTTCAGCAATGTCAGACAACCTGTTGCCTTGTTTTTTTTAAAACTACTCCTTTTTTGTGCAGTAGATCAACAGTAAAACGTCCACAGCCCAAGACATGATTGCCTTGAATAATGGGAGTAAGATTGACAGACTGTGATGCATGATGGTTAATACAGGCACCGCAGACATTTCTGTCTCGCCGCTATGTACTGTCTGTCTGTCTGCTGCTGATACACACTGCTCATTTGTTGCCGCTGTACACGACCAACAAGAATGTCAAGTTGAAGTTGGGCTTGAGCCAAAAATGATGTTGACATTTCAACAGCGGTTGTCAGGTAAATAGAGAAAGTAACAGTTTGCACGGATGAACATGATGTACAAGGATGGATTTCATGTTAACACTTCATTTCTATGCCTGTAAATATCCTTTAAAGAGTAGCTGGTTCACTGGCATTCTCTGTATTAACTTAATGTACCGTTTCATGTTGCTCTGCTCGTTGGACCTGTTTTGAAATGATAAATAAACACATTTTCTATTTGAAATGTTTTCTGTTGTTACCTGAAGGCTCACTTGTTGTATGTAAAGGTCATTTGACTTTCCATTAGTCAAACCTATCTACAAAATGATAAAGCACCCCTTTTCCTTCACCTGGAGCTGCAGTGTTCTGGTGGCTGTTCATCTAAGTCAGTTAAGGCTCATTACCACAGGGGAACGTAGAGGCACTTAGCGACGCTTGCTCAACCGGCTATTGTTTTTAACCAGAAAAGCTTCAGGGGAAGGCAGCTCTCAGCTCTGCTGCTGGCGCCAAACTTCAGCCTTTCATAAAATGTCTGGTTGAAAACAATAGTCTTGCACTGCTTCACTAGTCGAGGCACAAGAAAAGCGCACTTTCTGAAAATGAAAAAGGAAATGAGGGATGAGGCTAAACAAAGCTACTTAACACAAAATATGGTAAAATGGTGCTGTTTTTATTAATTACATACAGTATTTATAATTTTTATTGCACGTTCAAGTTAGTTATAAACAAACAATAGTGCAATTAACTATACACACACACATTACATTTAAAAAAGGTACCATGCAGCATACAAACAAGCTTAATACAAAGCAACAAACATCCGCAGTTTGATTTATTTGCTTTTCATACTTGTAGCTCGGAGCTGCCTGCAGCTGCAGTAAAAAAAGCAAAGACCTGCTTCTGAGCAGGAGACGGCGCTGACTGTGCAATGACTCGTCAAGGCCTTTCATGGTGAGGCTGGTTATCGCATGGGGGTTGTGTAGCAGACAGTACTCTAAAATGATATTTACAAAGCCTATCTATCAAATTCCTAAAAGGTAATCTACTACATTTAAAATAAGGCATACAATGTATACAACAGGATGTCTTCGTATTTGTCTGACATTCAAGTTTAAAGAAAAATGAGTAAATGTCAAATATAGATCGGGGGATTTTAATGCTTTACAATCATTTCTTGTTATAAAAGCTTATTTAAAAAAAAAAAAAAAAAAAAAAAAAAAAAAAAAAAAAAAAGAATCTTTGGTCCATGCTCAAACCCATGACTTGGCGAAACTTTGGCTTCAAAAGAATACTCAAACAGTGAACACAAAGATAGAGCTACACAGGATTTACACATCTGAACTGCTTTTAAGGAGCAGAACCAAAAGCAGTTATGGCTCTTGGTTAACCTTATATCAAAACACATCTGGGGTCTGCATTTAAGACATAAAGTAAAATCGGTAAAAAATAGCAAAGTTCGCATAAATAATACTACAAAAGCACCCATGGCCTGATTAAAAAATGTTTTCTGTTTAAATAGCAGGGTACTGATTGGGAACTGCGTGGTAAATATGGCGTCACTTCTTAAATGATCCAGATCTCTGACAAGGGGTTTTATGTGTACTTCCATTATATATATATATCTATATATATATATATATATATATATATATATATATATATATATATATATATATACACACACACATATATATTTTGTGAAAATAACAATTATAAACAGAGAAGCACCTGTTATTTTCAGCAGATTAGAGCTGCATTAGAGGAGGATAGTAACTGACATAAGCAAAATTATCCAATCAGTCAAGTGTTAACCAAGTTTTTCGTGTCGAGGATTACAGCCAAGACAAGCAGCACAACAAAGGACACATGAAAGAATTTGGTGGAAACAGCGTAGAAACAGCTCCACAATCCTTTGGTTTCTGTGAGACAAAATCAAATCAGATCCTGAATGTGTAATCCAGGAAACGGTCTTCTTGATCTAATAGACACACACACACACACACGCACACGCACACGCACACGCACGCACACACTGATAATCCCATAGGTAAGAGTCTAGATGGCGATGGCAGCCAAAGTGACTTAGCTCGAGTTCGACATCTGTTTCCAGTTCCAAGTTCACATGGCTGACTGCATCAACAGTTCCTGGTAATGCAAACCGGGCTGAGACCTTATGAAAACTGACCGTCTCTGATGAACATGTCAGCATAAGGGCACGTGAGAGAGTGAGTGAGTAAGTGTGTGTGTACGAAAAAAAACGAGAGAGAGAGCCAAAGACAGGGGTGTGTGTGTGTGTGTGTGTGGGGCACTGAATGTTCTCAACACTATTCCAGCAGTGCATGAGGGACGACCGCCTTCTAGGAAAGGCAACACAAATATGGCACACTTTGAGAGAGAAGAGAGAGAGAGTAGTGTTTTTCACTGTAAGCCATACCATCACGGGGGGAGTACCACAGCTTATTGTTACCATAAGTCCGAACTCTCGTGATGCCATCTCTCCCTGATGCAGCAAGGCTCACGCCAACGTCTCACATTGTCGAGGGGGAGGGTCGTTTGGGGTGGGGTGGGGTGGGGGGGGTGTTGCCATGTAGGGTAACAGAGGTGGTTGCGTGACAGGATCGGGTGGAGGGTGTGTGACAGCTCATCAGCAGCCGCATTGGTTTCTGTGGGTTTTCTGGCCTCACTTGCAAAACAGAACCCCCTTGCCTTCCCGTCCCCCTCCCCCAGCCCCTCCCTCCCTCCTCCATCGGCCAGCTCCTTCAGCTGTGAAGCTCGGCAAGGGTTTATTTTCATGGATGGGGAGCGAAAACAGCCCTCTCTTTGTTTTGGCTGCCGTGCCGTTCCCAGTGGAGGAGGCGTGGTGTCCTGAGGACCGGGGCTGGGCCTCATAGGGGCCACGTGGAGGAGGACGGTGGTGGTGGTGGTGGTGGGGGGGGGGGGGGTCGTCGGGGGTGTTCGGGCATGGGTCCCCTCTCAAACTGGGTGCGAGGGCAGCTCCATGAGGGTGTGTTTGTGCGTCGAGGCCAGGTGATGGAATCCCACCTCTGTGCTTTCTGTTATGGTGATGTCCGCATCTTCCCCTTTGCCTCGCTGGCGACGGATGGCACTGAAATACGCATTCATCAGCTGCATGATCTCAGTCAGCTGTGACAGAGAGAGAGAGAGAGAGAGAGAGAGAGAGAAAAAAGAGAGAGAGGTCAGATTGGTGGCAGTCTCAGTGTCTGTCTGGCACTGTCACAGGAGGGTGGAGACGGATGATGTCATCTAGCTGGATCCTCCAGAAGCCAAGGATGATGTTGTTTAGCAAATTTTGGAGGACACACACACACCCCTTGATTAGGAAAAATAGTTCCTTACATGTATATGGATATTTCATCACTTATGTGATCATATTTTACATACTTTATCATGCAGCTGTTGCAAAGAAAAAAAAAAATAAGGTCACTGTTGAGTTCATCTGTCTCTATGTTAGCCTGACCTTGGCGTACATGACCAACAAACCACCATAAGCCACCATTACCCTTACTTTAGTCCTGCTAATGCTTGTCTAAACATGGTGTGTGAGACCATAGAGTAAAACAGTCTCCAAGTTTAAAAACCTACACCTACTCTTCAACTTTAACTGTCACCCCTTGAACGAGCAGCAAATCTCGCCCTCACCCTTAACTCCAGGCCCAACCATAATCACCCCCCTGCCATTTCGTTCTCTCTTTTTTTTTTCTTTTTTCTGCCTAGTAGCTCTAAACGCCTGCACATTCATGTCAGAGCAATATGAGACCTTAAGTTCATAAAAGTAGGAGCCTTACTGGGCTCTGCTTCAATTCGCCTGTGCGTCCAATAAATAAATAAAAGCCACTTTTGTGCCCCATGAGAGATCACAGAGGGATTTTTTGTTCTGCGTGGGAAGATGCAAGCAAATCTGCCCTGTGAAAGGCAAGATTTGTTCTCCGCTGAAAAAAAAAAAAAGTCTGTTTGGAAGAACATCCATGTTTCTGAGAAACGTTGCCTAATATTTTAATCTAACCACTGCAATAAAACTCACCCCCCAGTTGCAATTTAATGCCAGGAAGTTAGAATTTCGGTGGTTAGCATCAGTTGGAGAGCAGGGGAGGGTTGTGAGCTCTCTATTTAGGCCAAATTAATGAGTGTTTTTAAAGTGGGTCAGAGAGCTGGAAGGAGGGGGGGTATCATGAGCAGACAGCGTGCTTCTTTCACTTACTCTACAGAACATTGCCGGGTGATAAGGCCACTTGGCCCTCCACTGTACACAACCTGGATCCTGACCACAGTGGAGAAAGATTGTGTTGAAGCTCAGAGGAGAAACAGCTCCAGTAATGGGAGATGTACCTTCCTTTAACCTTCAGAGTGTATATGCTAACCCTGGGGCGTGAGCAACTATACCTTTGTGGTTTCAAACAGCAGATCCCGATCCCCAGCTGTGATCTTGAAGGTGTTGCTGTCAGATACGCCGTAAGAACAGATCTGGCCGTAAGGGAAGGACTCCAGGGCCTCTGCCTCTCCCTGCCGATATAGAGATACGGATGTAGCAGCTACACCCAGCCACAACTTCTGGGAAAAACTCCCTGTCGAACTCTGGGGGGAGGAAAAGGTAAGCAGATGTCAGAACAGCTCACAGTTATGCTCTGATTCATCTCAAGAGTCTAAGTGTCTCCTCAGCAGTGAGGGAGTAAAACCTTTCAGTCCAACAAGAAAACTAAAGCAGACCTCACAATACTCACAATGTAGAAGTCCACTTCATAAAGTGTGCATCCAAAGCCCGACCACTGGCGTGCAATTGTGAGGTAGGCAGCCATACTGTCCCTGCGGCTGTAGCCAGCCAGATCTTTCCATCGCTCCAAGATGGATCCCATGACCGCTGCCGCCTCCTCCTTGAGCCGGCTCCGCAAACGCATGTCCTGCTCCACCTTCTGTTTGTGCGCCGCTATAGCTGTGTGGCTCCACAGCGTCCCTGCCAGGAGGCCCGTGGGGAAGCGCTGTGCCGTGGGGCAGTCCTGAGCCCCCACCTGGCAAGGAGGCAAGGCTTGGGGTGCAGAAAGGGACATGATCACTCGAGCTTCCAGCATGTGACCTGGGAAAAGCTCGTCCAGAGGAGGGCAGGGGGCATGTGTGCTGAAGTCACCCATCAGACACTGAAGCCTCAGGGAAGCCAAGGCCTGCAGGTCCTCGTCACAGGCTGGCAGCTGGCCACGCACCACCATCTCATGGCACTGCGGTGCAAAGGCCAAAGTGAGGACAAACAGGGAGAGACCAAACAAGCCGAAAAAAGAATTTGTCAGTTCAACAGAATTTGTCAGTTATTGCCTCAGTCCTGCCATCAATCCTTTCTACCACACCTTGTTTTATTTTGTCCCATAACTCTTTTATGGGAGTCCTCAGGAAAAATGTTCTAATGAAGCCAGTGCTGGCTGCCTTTTACCCCCTCTGCACTACAGCCAGTGCTCTTAGTCATGCCTTTTTATACACTGTGCTTTAATGCAATCACAGCCCACAAGGTATTAATGATTGTTAAGAAGAAACATAATAATGCAATGAAATGTGAGGAATGAGTCACTGCAGAACAATAAATTATATCTCATTATCAGCACTGAAATGGCCTCTCCTACCAAAGACACTCCAAGGAGGACTTTGCCCCTCTGACTTGTGTTCTGCTCCATTACCTGCTCAAAGAGGAAGAGATACTCAATGCTGTCCACTGATATGCTGTCAGCATCCAACAGGCAGTAGAGCTTGAAACACAGTTTCCATTGGGATTTAGACTCCGACTCTTTGGTGGAGAGGCTGCACAGAGGAGAGAGAAAGGGAACAAATATATAAATGGTAAACCAAGAATTAGGAGCATAGATGTTAATATGTTACAAGATATTTCCTCCTCAATGCGGAATATTTTTGTTTAGTGACTTTGCGGTTTACTTGTTTGCATATTTTCTGTTACCCAGCACTATGAGGACATAGATGTCCACAAAAAACAAAAAAGGTCCCTTTTATTCCAGCCGGATGCATTATCGTTTTAATTCGATACTTTGCCTTGTGCAACCAAATGACATCAGCTTCACCTTGGCTATCCAGCAACTGGCTGGCTTTGCTGACAGAAATAGTGACACAAGTCCAGTTTCCCAGCAAGGTGTCATGTTTGACTAACGAGACCAAACAAGGTCACCAGTTAGCAAGGATACTGGATAACACTCAGCATGGGAGTTAGACTAGCGAAGATAAATATACAATCCGCCGCTCTGTTTGCATTCATCTATCAGGTGACACATAGATAAGAGATTCCTGCCAGACCGAGACAAGGTGTTTTTATAGCGAGTCTGTCTGCTTGGTTTTATTGTGTCTGACTACCCTTGGTGTCTGTCTGCTCTGTTTTTACAGGGTGAAGACGGACAATCACTTTTCAAACCTGGTCAGGATGTCTGCGATCAGAGCACTGCTAGCAACCGGCTGCTCCCACAGTGCATTCTGCTCGTACAGTGCAAACGTGTTTTTGCTCTCTTGCAGGCCGAGCTTCAACTGCATCATTCGAACCACCTGAGAGAAAATATAAGCGGCAGAAATGCAATTTGTTTTATCAGGGTGAAGTAATGTCACTAGACGCCAGATTATGCTAGAATTTTTGAACAGGAAGGTGCGAGAAGCTGAAAGATTGGGAAAGTAGTGCTATAAAGTAGAATACAGTTAAACGTGCCCAAACCTCATTGGCTGTAGTGTGCGAGCTGATGTAGAGCTGGCAGGACAACGGGCCAGGATAGTGCACAGTGCACAACATCTCCTGTCGGCTCATCAGCATCTGGATCTCCTCCCAGGATGGCACACACTCCCGACACTTGGTCTTCTCCAGAGCCTCGCTGATGAAAGACGCATAGTTATCCATCTCAGACTCAGGACTCTGGCTCTGGACCCTGCAAGAAAGAGTGGGGGTGAGACGGGTGGATACTTGTTGTGTGTGTGTGAGCACATTTAGTCTTCCTAGATATTTGCCAGCAAAAATGATATTCAATACTTAAGAGGGAGAACTTTTTAATGCTCATGATGTTAACAGTGATTCAAAGTCTGTAAAGTGTTATGCTATGATTATGGACTTTGCGTCATCCTTTTGATTCAACCGAGGTCTTTATTTTTTGGGGGGGCTGGCAATGCTCGAGAGTCAATGAGGCGAGGAATGACAAATGTTCTCACTTTAGCTCTTAGGGACTTAAAAAGGCTCAACATCTCCCAATCCTTCAAAGAAAAAGGAAAACGGCAAAGAAAACATGTTTGACTTTGGGTAGCGCACGAAACAGGAAAAGGTGTTTCCACTCCTGTGAACTGTAGTGACCTGCCACTTCCCCCAGTGGAGTGTCCAGGAGTGGTAGGTGAGTGTGGGTGCTGTTAGTTTTTAAAAAGAGGGGACACAAAGGCAGCAGACACAACACACTCCGACTGGAGCCTGAAGTGTCAAACACTTTGCGCAGTGTGAAAGGTGTGAAATATAACCTGACGGGAGTTATGAGCTTAGCCTTGAGTAAACAAAGTGAAAAATAGGAAGGAAACAATCATACTATGACCGTCTCAAAAAAAAAAAAAAAAAAAAAAAAACGGAGGACAGAGAGAGAGGAGCAAGAGGGACATAGAGAGGCCCTCTCATTCCCTCATATGTCTTGCTCTCTCATAACTATATGGCCACAGGGTCGGATTTACCCTGCTGAAACATAATTAGGAATGTTCCACTGAGTCTGCGTGATCGTTCCTATACTCTCCTGTCTTTACCCCTCTCTGCTCTTTCCTCCTTTCTTGCCCCCTTCTCTGCTTTCTTTCTTTCTTTCTTTCTTTCTTTCTTTCTTTCTTTCTTTCTTTCTTCTGGTCTGTTCTCTCTGACAGCAGACATTCCCTGGGGGGGTTTCTCAAGGGTCTGGGAGGAGAGGAGGAGGGTTTCTGGGCGCACTTCCCAGCTCCAGCCTTAGCTCTGCCCAGCTGCAGGCTCAGCACAGATCCACAGAGTGAGAGGGTGCGTGAGAACGATGGCAATACGCATCAAAACACGCAGGCAGCGAGTCCCACAGCGTAATTATGAATCGACATTGCATGCAACTGTTAGAGGGTAATACTCATTACAGACATATAGATAGAAAATTGTAGCGGTTTGATGGAATGGCGTTGGACAGATAATTCAGAGCAGGAGATTAGCACTGTTAGGAACTTAGATTAGCATGCTTGACAGAGAGGCTAATTCAGAACCTGTAAATCCAGCCCTAAAACATTGGATCTGTCCGGGGAACACGCTAACAATGTGAAGGCATATCACGCTACTATATCTAAACTGGTGGGTGGCGGTGCTGGCGCCTGCATTTTGTCCACTGTCTGGACCCCGTATTTTCCCTGCTACTACACACTACTGGTTCACCCAGCATTCAACCTGTTCCTCCTCATTACTAACCACTGACTCCTGGTCCAATGTACTATTCTTAGGGGACTGAGATTGCATCTTGCTGCTACAACTTTTGCAAAATTATTTTCATTAATATATAAAAAAACAAACACTGCAATATAACAACTGTGGTTTCTATTACTTTAAACTGTCAACAGAGGGATTCGCTGTAGTGTTTATCCAGCTGTCTTCAACAAGTCATGTTTCCCATTGGGACAAATCATATCCAGCAAAAGAACATTTTCCATTTTTAATTATGAGATATGTAAACAGCTTTTCCCAGGATTCATCTATGCAAATTCAGACCTAAATAAATCCAAGCTAAAGTTTATCTTCAAAAGCTTAGACATAAGCTGTGGCCAGTTGATGATTGTAATACTTAAAAACATTAATGTCAACTGTATCACCTCTTCAACATTCAAGTATCCTCTTTGTATCTCACCTCTTAAGGTGGAATCGCAGGTACTTGAGCACAGTGGGCCCAGGCAGGAAGGTGCAGCTCATGCAGGTGAGAAGCTGCCAGTAGCGGAGGTGTGCGGCGGTGTACGGGGCAGGGGTGTAGCTGGTCTGCTTCACTAGTTGGCAGTAGACCTCGTCGCGGAGAGGCCGCAGGTCCAAACAGGTCTGCAGCACACCCTGGATGATGGGAACCGGCTCCCGTGCCGACTCCAGCTGCTGCAGGCAGTTGAACAGCTTCACGGCCTCCTCACGCACCGAGCCATAGCCTTTCCCACTGTGGTCTGGAGAGAAGAGGAAGAGGAACAGTGAAACATTGTCTTATACTTTGATTTTATTTTCCATTTTTAACTTCTTCATGATATCTGTATGGTACTAACATTTTGTCGCAGCAGACATTTAAGCTAGAATACTATAATTTAATACATAATATTGTACTTTTAGTTTTGAGGTGTGCCCCTGTTTGCACTAGAAACAGCTATGCCAAGAAGGTCCTGCATTACATAGCGGTAAAAGCTGCCTCTGAGAAATTCAAACAGAACAGTTATTACACTTATTTCCAATTAGCAATAAAGCCTTTGAACGGTAGTTACAGAAAATGGTTGCTTACTGGATATGCATACAGGTTTGAGTGGTTTGTTTCTGCTAAATAGCATAACTAACTGTTAATTAAGTCTTACAACAGCATGAAGAAAAAATCCACCATCAGCTCTAAGATCAAATCCCACTTCAATTTCAAGTTCATAGTTGTCTGTAAAACTAAGTTTATCATTACTAGCATTTTTACCTGCAACTTAGTGTTGTCACGATACTGGAATTTCTTACTTCGATACAATACCTTCAAAAATATTGATATTCCCTACTGTGTTTGACACCATGGGAAAAATGCACATTGAAGCCATACGATTTTTACAAAAAAGCTGAATAACGAGACAAGAGGGCAAAAGGCACAGCTGGAACCGGTGTATTGCTACTGCTGAAAACAAGTTTTGCAACCATTGCAAATAATCAGTACTGATATGTATCAATACGTCAATATTTTCGACAACACTAGTGCAACTTCAGACATGATAGCCATGATAATATGTGATGTGTATAAGTTAACTACTTACATGTGTGCTCCAGGCTGCCGTAAGGGAAGGGCAGCAGAGAGGCGTACAGGGGGCCCTGGGTGTACTTTAAGATGGGATTGTGCTGGTAGATGTGCTCCACTACCTCTGGGTTGAATTTATTCTCCTAGAGCACACAAGTGAAAAAACATTGTGACGATAACATCAATAGACACAGTAAAGAACAAACTTTCATCTGCACTCAATATGCCTGCAGCCAACCTGGAAGCAAGTCAGCGAGCGGGTGATCGAGTGTGTGTGTTTGTCTGTCGGGGGTGACTGGGGTCGGTCTGACCAGGGTCACAATTCAGCTCTGGCAACTTTCAAAGCAGCAGGAAGGTCATGTGATGACCCAGCGAACCACACCAGCACGACTGACACGTTATGTGTGTGTGTGTGTGTGTGTGTGTGTGTGTGTGTGTGTGTGTGTGTGTGTGTGTGTGTGTGTGTGTGTGTGTGTGTGTGTGTGTGTGTGTGTGTGTGTGTGTGTTTCGCTGCCTATGTGGGTGGATGCCTTCCAGCGGTACAGATGGCTCCCATGCTACTGCCCTCTAGCACCTGTTGCTCATTAGTAACGTTGCCACTGCTCTGGCTCTCTTCTGTCTCTGCAACCCCCTCGAACCAGCCACCCTTTCTCTCTGGCTACAAGACAAGCCTGCTTCCCCCCCTCCTTAGTGGGGTAAAGTTGACACATTCTTCTGAAGCGTTTGGTGCACGCTAGTGACAGGCTTGTCTGAAATGTGGGAACGAGATGTTGCCCTGTGGATCATGTGTAGCAGGATACAGCACATCCCAGATGAAATTCATACACTGTACGTACAGGGTTAGGCCCACTGTCTCTTATTCCCTTTGGTCTTCTCCTGACAGATGCAATAGTTTGACATTTTGTGGAATACACTTTCATGACAAAGGTTAGATGAGAGGATTGAAGCCACTCTCAAGTCTGGATGGTATACATGAAGCTAAAGCCAGCAGCTAGCTACCTTATTTCAACACTATAGCAAAAAGACTGGAAACAGGGAAACAGCTAGCCTTGAAACTGACAGTTTTATAGATAGCATGCAGTCATGTGAGTGTCTTCTCATATAACTCTCAGAATTAATTTTCCCTTTCTTAAATAATAAATCTTATTTATTACAACTTGGGTTTTTCCATTTCTTTTAGATATATGATAACGTTGTGCTCACAGAATAAATTGCTAAGATCTGGTGATACAGCAAATTACAATGGCAGTGGAGGAAAGAAACCCAAGCGGTCAGATTATAAAACAGAAGGCTAAATTATCTAAATGCTTTATTTACAGGTAAAAGCAAAACTGTGTGCACCTGAAATGTCGTTGATAATATCTCAGTGCACCGAAAATTATAGTAGGTCAGAGTTGGGCCAGGACGTCTGTGTGTTAACTGTGATGGATATTTACAACGGGCAGTCTGGGTAGGCTTATAATTTCACACATTGCTTGTCCTTTGTCTTCTAAACGTGATACTTGATTTAAAACCAATCTAATCTGTCGTTCAGATCTTCTTAATTTTTCTCTTTTTCACACATGGCCTCTGGCTGACGGTCCAAGCCTAACACTGCAATCCCTGCTATCCCTTGTGTCTGTGGTTGGAACATGAATCTTTCTAAAAGATAAGAGAGCAGTCCTATTCCCACACAGCCTCCCTTGTTCATTCTCTCTTTGATTTTTTGCAGTTCTAATCTCACATTTAAGAGGGGAATTACCTTGTCTATTTGAGAAAGTGTGCCTTTGTGTAAAGGTGAGGGAGTAAGAAAGCAACAGACTGAGAGAGACCGTGTGAGAGAGAAAGACCCAGGAAGAGACTTCAGGTGGGAAAAGCAAAACAATGAATGAGGTGCACTTTAAAAGCAGGCCTACTAGGCTCTTCCATATTACAAACTTGGCCCCTCCTGGCGAAGCAGACGGGCAGACGGAGGCAAGCAGATTAACCACTTTCTTTGAGATTAGAGACTCGTTGGCGAGATTACCGAGACAGGAGGCCAGGCAAACGACTGCTTATCAGGCCCTTCTGCTTCACGCCAAGCCCTCCTACACCTCCTCTGCCAATACTGCCCCTCTCTTCTCCTCAGGGCCTGCAAGTCGCGTCATCTGTCTGCTCAATGAGATTCCAGCATGCTGTGTTCTCTAGCAACCGCTGGTCTAAAAATATGGCTGTCCCTTATAAATACACTCCACTCCCCTTCCATGTGAGAAGGTAGAGCAAAAAGCATCCTTTTAAATCCCAGTAATAAAAAATTTCGGAGCAACCAATAACTTGAACTAACTTCATCTTGAAATGACCTCTCTGCTTCAGGTCTGTTATTATGTCCTGTCCCGGTGAGGTGGAAATAAGATGAGATCATTCAAAAGAGAAAGCATGCGGGGGAAACTTTGGACTCCTGGGCCAATGAGGCCGTGTGGTTTCCATGGTAACAGAAAAGAGCAAGAGCAGCTGTGTGTGTGTGTGTGTGTGTGTGTGTGTGTGTGTGTGTGTGTGTGTGTGTGTGTGTGTGTGTGTGTGTGTGTGTGTGTGTGTGTGTGTGTGTGTGTGTCAGTGTTGCATGGCCCACCTCTATGTCTCGAATCAGGAGCTGTGTTGGTGTTTCCACTGGTGCTTTGGTATCAATGATTTTCTGGATGGCACATGCCCAGTGCACAGCCTCGTTGAAGTGCTTGGTGTACAGCCTGTAGCAGTGCTTCCGCCCATAAACTGTGATGCTCCAGTGGCCTGGAAGAAATTTGCACAAACACACAAAAGCGGAGCATTTTATATTATTGGCACTCGAAATTCAACCTGCAACTCATCTGAAAGGGTAATTTTAAGTAAATGGAGAACAGAACAGTGAAATGGTCTTTGCATGGGACACACCGCATATCTGGTGTGAATCCCTCTCCCTGACTTCCTCTCTCGGTTTCAGTGAGAATCAAAGGTCAGCCTGAGAGGAACCTAAAACCATGCCATAGCCAAACAATATCAGATGTACTATCAATGAGCTAGAACACAAGTGACAAACCCTTCAGTGGTACTCCTCTTGGATTTTTTTATTTATTTTTTTATAAAAAGGTGCACTTCCTCCTTGTGCAGAGGAAGTATTAGATGTAACCTAGGCAGCCTGGCCGGGTCTGCAAGCCCCATCAGCGCTTCCTGCTACGTGACTTGGCACCACTTACTTCTTTGTTAAGGTTCTTGGTGAAATAGAAACCCAAAATGAAGAGGTTTTACAACCTCTTAATTTTGCCATTGCCATCATTGAACCTGTTTGGTTCATTACATTAACTCTGCTGTAAAGTTTCAATGACGAGAGATGGAACCCTTAAAAGGGAACTAATATCTCATGGTAAGAACCTGAAAATACACAGAGGAAGTAAATGCTTCGTGCAACTTTCTCAGTGACCCAAGAGGAACATAAAGTAATTCTGTAGTGAAACTCCCCATAGTGCTTGTGACAAAGCCACCATTCAAAGTGCACTTCTCTCCAGAAAAGTTGCCTGGCATATTCACTTAGTGAAAACTATGTTTGGGTTTTGGTTTACACAATGGTTTGGACATTTTAAGCGGTTTGGTGAAGTCAGCAGGACATAATCCCCCTCCATAGATGGGCAGGCAGAAAAACGTAGACAGAGGACGACATTTCTGAGTAATACAGCTTTGAAAAAGGACAAGTCATGCCTGTGCCTCTTCCCGTACAGAAAAAAAAAATTCCTCTTAATTCTTTATGTCTTTTGCTTCTTTCATCCCAGAAAGGGAAGCGGGAAGCCCCTGTTGATTACTCAGAAGTGAGGTTTCTAGACCAACTTTGTGCCACATCTTGGACCAAAAAAAGCTGGGGCTTCCCAAACTTACTCAGAATGACAGCACATATAGGAAGGGAAAGGGAAGCACATGAAGTCCCTCACATATAAAAAAAAAAACCTGGACAATTTATCAAAAATGTCTATGATCACAACAACGCATAGGGAATTAACACAGGTCTTACTGGACTCTACACAGAGTACGGGCACGTATACATGAGCATGAGTCAGCTGAGCTCCTCACCGGTTTCCTTGTATGTCTGCTTGTCTGGCCAGATGACAGAGCAGAGGCTGGTGAGGACCAGCGTTCCCAGTCTGCGGGCTCCTTTCTCTGGTCCACTGTAGTAGTCGAGGGAGTCCTGGCTTAGCGCAAACCAGTACCGACGCTGCTTGATCCAGGTTCCTCGAACCTCCCGTAACAGCCACCCTTTAAATAAAATACGCACATGTGTCATATGACAGGTCAACTTCAAAATAAAAAAAACACAGTGGCTCTTACATGATTATTATTTAATGAAACAATTCATGGAAGAACAGAAAATGAATGAGCATGATTTTTGATAATTATTACATGGTTTAAGTAAATTTCAAAACAAAAATGTTAAACATTTGATGGTTTCAAATTCTTGTTGTAGATATAGGGAACCAAATATCTTAATGTTCTGGGCTGTTTGAACCTTGGGATCTAGAAATCTGACATTGTGGTGGGCGTTTTTCAGTGTTTTATGATCTTTTATAGAGAAAAACAACTAATCGAGAAAATAACAGATGAATCAACTAACTTTCAGCTCTCAATGGCAGCACATACATCACTGGGGCCGGGCATAGTCTGAAATTTATAAATATTTATGCAGAAACCCTAGTTTTGGTATGAATAACAAATACTTTTTATGAAACGTTACCCTTGAGAAATATACTTTACACCATTAGTTTAATTAACAAAATAAAGTCAAAGTTAAAGCAACTTATTGCATTTATTACAACCTGCTTTGAGTCTTGGGGCAATCTTTGCCAGCATCAATTAAGTTGTAAAGAAAATGCATTTTAATTCAACAGAAGCATATCTATGATTGAGGGGTTACCTCCACACGGCTCTCAACATTACCAACAGTGCAAACAACGGCAACAATGCTGACAGAGCTATGAGTGTTAGCCTGAGCGGAACCGGTTAGCGGGCGTTACACTTCCGCAACAAGCCTTAGGGTCGGGACGGCGTTATCAGCTGTAACCGCAAGATGGGCACAGTGCAGAGGGTCAGCTGTTAGCTACCCAGTTGGCCTCACACAGACTAATATGCACACCCAGCTGGACCGGCTACGTAAAGACAAAAGACACAGAGGGAGAGCTACTTCAATCTTTTTTTTTTTTTTTTTTTTTTTTTACAAAGCAAATAGTTGTTTGCTTCTATAGTAATGCTCTGAATTTCAAATATAACACCTATAATCCACACTTCTGGCACACCCTTTACTATGCCTTCAGACAAGGCCTTATGTACACATTAACTACACACCAGGACAAGCTTTTCCCTTGAAAGGTTTGGCTGGTAGGTGGGCTAGTAATGGAGCTACTAAACCAGTGCCCCCACACCATGTCTTCACTAAGAATAATCCCCAAGGCATGTAATTGTCCATAAAGTTTGCAGCAGTCTGTATGAGACTCCCTTGTTGGGGTAAATGCTAGGGGATAAAAATACAGCCAGCTAATGGCATAGGCATTAAGGCCTGCATGCAGCCAACATAATTACCACTTTAGAGGTTGACAGAGTGAGAAAAGGCAATAGAGAGAGAGATGTACTGGAACAGTGTGACAGAGAGATACAAAGAGAGTAAACCAGACATGCCTTCAGCTAGCTCTTAGGCATGCCCATTGGCCTTGCCAGGCCTGGCTCTACTATGCAAGACTGTTGTGTTCCCAATGTCCTGAGGGTTTGGAAAGACTGCAACAGCCCAGATCCACTGCTCCACAGCAGTGAACTTCTTTTCCCCCCCTCAGTCACGTGTGCAAATTGTTCCTTATAAATATTTAATCCCAGAGCAGATAAATAAACTAGTTTGAAAGAGTTCTGTCTAGATGCCCTCCGGAGAGAAACAAGACAGAGGAGGATTGAAGAGTCCTGGTAGGGGTCATAGTTCATCCAGAGGGCTGAGGGAGAGGCTGGCAGAGGGCCAAAGCAGGCCACCTGGTTCTATTCTAGGCAGGGTGGGACTAGCTGAAGGGGCAAGTCAATGCTTTAGACTGACGTGTGCCATTTGTTGGGTGGCTGCATGTGTGTTCATATGGCTTGTGGATCCATATTTGAGAGTGGTTTTAGAGAAACAATTAGGCAAAGTACCTTTAGCTTCCTACCTCGTGAAAACGACAATGACGCCACGCCAGTACGCAGCTTCCTCTTTGGTTAGCAAGCTGTGTGCCACCTGTCAGACAGCGTTCATTTTGTCAGCCTCTTTTCTTCCCTCTGCTCTCACTTACTTCCTATGTACTTTGATCTCCCCCATTCTCTTCTCACCCTGTTTTTTTCTTCCTTGTCTCAAAGTGGTTTTCCCAAGCAGTGAAAAGCCTCCACTGCAACTCCAAAATAAAAATAAAGAGAGAGGAGGGGGGCGAAGGCTCAGCCTCTCTGGCTATGTTTCCTGTTTAAGAATGCTTCTATATGATATAAGTGGAGAGTTTGAACCCACCCAATATAGCCGAAAGCAAAATCCCTGGAGGTATTTAACACCACATCAGGGGGGCACAGCATCAAAACCCATCGTGAAATGGATAAATAAAAACCTTGAGGTAAGTTTGGCTGAGCTTGCTGACAGACTGGATGTGCGACGGTGGAGGCAGACAAGCTGACTGGGTGAGAGACATTGGAGAGAAGGGCATGCCTGCTACCTCGATGCCTCTGTCACAGACATGGGACGTCCAACAGATGCTGCTCTTTTTGGGAACTTTAAACTGTGCGATGAACAAAAGGCAAAAAAGGAAATAGACAGAAAGGGAGAGAAAGAGGAGCACGGTACCCTGTACACCCCTCCCATGGTCTCCCATCTGGATCCCATCTCTGTGGCCTGCTAATGTCTCCCCTGGGGGCCACGGCTCGCCCTTAATTTGTTTCATTTGTGACCCTTGACCCCTAATGCCCTGCCCCCCCAAACACAGATAGTGCAAACAATCTCTCTCTCTCATCATTTCCATCTCTTTACTGCAAACCTCCTGTCACTCTCGGAGTACTGTATGTTTGCTCCATTAATTTTCATATGACATTGTAATGAAAAGTCCCATCACTTCAAAGTTCAATTCTGAAATGTGATCATGCACAGAGCCGCAGGCATATGCATGCTGGCATTTCACTGATTTAACCTATTTAGGAACATCAAATTGAAGCACTATCACTTCAGGCAAACATTTTCCTCTTTAAAAACTAAACTTTCAAGTCAGCCCCTGAACCAAAAGCCAAAACATTAACTTCCTGTTAAAATGTTTGTAAATACCGTTTAAAATCAGGACCTTGCCCTGTCAAAGTCTACACTTTTTTTTTTACATAAATAGTGGTGACAACCAAAGATTATTAGGTCTGCTAATGTTGTCAGATGGATCTTTATTAAATCATATTTTTTACATATTATGAATTATAAATGGACCCAAACTTTATTTTTTTGTACAATAAACTCTTGACTAAACTTTGCTTCCCCTTTTGGATAAACAGAGCATGAGAATCTCTGTATTACGTAACATGCAGCTCATTTGAATCATTATCATCAAGGATATGTCAATAAACCCATGTCTTCTTAACATATCTTCCTGTCAGCACTCAGTGGCTTTTACAATTCATCCTCCCATCATTGGTCTATATCTGCAATGTTTCTGGCCTATTTTAGATACTGGGGTGTATTAACCCGTATACAGCCTCAGCTGCTGATTTCTTTTTATTTGAATGGAGGAACTGTTGAAACATATCCTTGTGCACGGAAAGAAGAGGGATTATCTAACTCCCTGAGATGTTGTGGTGGCTGTAATAGTGTGATCGGTTGAAGGATGAATCCCAAGTGACAATCAATGGCCCAACGAAAGTAGCTGTCCTCTGTTTTGGAGGGAAACTATTCTCCTCAAACATTGAGACAGGGGCAGAGAGGGGGCAGAAGTAAGGGAGGGGCACTAGCCAGGGGCGCATAGTAACTGCTGTCAGAATTAGGCAATCTGACTAACGCCATTCCAAACAGGACGTAACATATCCAAGTGCTGGCATTTTGCTGCTGCCTTTCAGAAGCAGGCCAGGAAAAAAAAAAAAGAAAAAAAATTCACACAGAAATATCCTATGAGATCATTCCTCAAAAGCACTAGACACCCAAGATGGCGCTCCTGATGCCAGTAGCAATCCCTTCATTAAAACACAGAGGGACGAGGGGAGAGTGGGAGCAGCTGTGCCACATGTGGTCAGAGAGGAGCTGGCTTCAGGGAGACAGCCCAGCATGGAGCTATGACGTATTAGGAGATAATTAGGGTAATCATATATATGCAATACGTAATGTGATGCACTGCATCAACCAAGCCCTGCAAAGACCTCATTTATTAACTGAGGGACAAAGTAGTAGTATTAAATGTTTATAGTGTAAAGTGTAAAAAGAAAAATAATGTGAAAGATGCTTTCAAGAGCCCAAGCTGATGTATTCAAATTGTATGTTTTGTCTAACCAACAGTCCAAAACGCAAAGATATTCGATTTGCATTAATATATATAAAAAGACAAAAAATCTTGCATTCAAGACGCTGGAACCGCTGAATGTTTAGCATTAGCATTATTTCAGCCGAATGACAATTCTCACCCCAACTGAACATGGCAGGTAGATGTCTTCGGGCGATGAAGCGGTCATGTGACTCACCTTTGACAAGCAGTTCAGGGTCTTCCTCCAGGCCCATCTTATTCTTCTCGATGATCAGATTCTTCATCTCTTCAGACACCTCTGAGACAGTGTGCCTGTGTAGAGGAGCAGAGAGAGAATGTAAATAACTGCTTCCCTCTCAACTCAAGTCTTCCCCTGACTACTCCCTCCCATTGGATAGCTAATTGGGCCGGAGACGCACAGTTGGCTGTGGAACCCCCCCCATGTGACACTGTGCCAACTACTAGCCTCTCTGATACTCTATGGTGGGGGTCACAAAGGGGGGACTGGAAGAAGTGCCATGAATATCTGTCCTCCAGCGCTCTCCCAGTTTCCCTCTCTAGCAGCACGCAAGCACACAAACACACACACAGACAGACACACACACACACTGATACATACCACGCCACTGTGGACAGCTTGCCTCTCTTTTATCACTTTGGCCGCCGCGCAGAGCGAGCGACTGAAAATAAACGTGACAGAGTGACGCCGGCCAGACTCTAAGCCAGCCAGCTCTCACCGGTCAGAGGAAGGCAGAAGGTTCAAGAGGTCACAGCCTGGGATAGTTAAAACTAGAAAACATCAAAAACATCTGTAAATCTGTTGAACCGCTGTCCTTTCTTTCTCTGTTTAGTGCCTCACGAACACATCTGCAGCTACCTCCATATACAATGATGCTTCAACATCTGGTCAGGCAAGGTTGTGGACCAATTCAGACGTTGTTATCTCAGTCCAAAGCCCAAGTAAAGTCTATTAGAGTGTTTGTGGGTTTTATCTCTCTTCGTTTATTTATCTAATTGCTCGTTTATTTTTCCATTTCCTGTGTCTAATTAGCATCTGAGTTACAAGTGACAAACCCCTCCTTCCTTCCTGACCTCTTCCTGCTGGGATCATTGCCTAGGAAATGAATGAAGCCCTCCCTCCAAGGGATATTTGGCCTCCTGTTACCTACTCCTTCGCCAGCTGATTTACGTCCTTATTGACCTGATAATTCAGGAAGGTTCCTCCTCACGGAAGCCAGCAATAATCAATGGGTCCAAATATAGCCTTATCGGCTTTGACTCAGCTTACATGACTGCAGAAGCCATTTCCTTTCACTTTGTGTACGCTGCTGACCTGATCCTGTCTATACCATGGTTTATCATGTTGTGCCTGTTATGCTTGAATGCATACATGTTAATAAATGTATTTGCTGTTGTAGATCCTAACTGATTGGCTTTAGTTTCTAATTTAAGCTAATGTGCAGACTTGTGAAACTCTATATTGCAGGACGTTTTTTCTGTATGTGAATGTGAACTGGTTCAAGGAGTCACATTATACTCAGTCAGGCTGTATAACTAAGCCGGCTCGCCCGCAGCAGAAGCCTATGGGGACGTCTGACAGTCCCTGCATCAACAGACCCCACTGATAGGCATTAAAATAAACACAGATATGTCACGGCGCCTCTTATTTGAGGTTGTTAATAACCCCGGCTACATAACGGAGACATACACGCAGAGATAATCTATATGTAGCCCAAATGAGAGAGGATTTAGATCTATGGAAAAACTATGCTTCGACTGGAGAATATAGCCTGCTGTGCAGGTGTTTATATGTTCCTTGGATTATTGTTATTGTCTGTAATGGGCTTGCATCCAAAATGTCAAGAGCAATAAAAAGCAATCCTTTTAGCAATTTAGCATACACCAACATCAAAACAAGCTGCTGGATTTGAACCAGCAGGCTTACAGATTAAAGAGGTGACTTTCAAATGTACAGTTAATTGAAGAAGTCATGTGGTACACATGGCTTTACATCCTGGAGATATATTCTTTGAGTTCAAAATAAAACTTGGCTCTCATGTGTGCAGATTTCTACAAATTATAGGCATTTTGCCATTCGGCTGAACAGACCCTGACTAAAATGCCTCCATCTTCAACCTGAAATACTTCTAGAATACTTAAGTGCTTCTTTTAGGCCACAAAGACAAGGAGGAGGGATGAAAATATACAGATTTTGACCTTTAGCATCACAAACTAGCCTGACCTTTAAAAAGAGCTGCCCAAGCAGAGCCAGTCCGATCTTTGTGCTCTAAAAAGCAGCCTGATGTTTACATGGGGGCTTTTGGATCTCCACAGCTGTCCAGCAGCCCTAAAACATCCACCTCCACTCAGCCCCCACCAGCCCCCCATGCTACCGCCCCCACATTCCCAGAAGTCCCAGCAAAGGCCATGACGGTGGGGCCTTCACTGGGCAACTTCCTGTGGATTGCAGGAAACAATTTGACATGGGGATTAGACAGCACGGAGAATAGAGCTCTCTCAGAGAGAGAAGGAGACAGAGAGAGGGAGAAGCCGTGAAAAGAAGAGTCAGAAAAGAAGTACAAAAGTACAACCACATAGATTTGACAAATCTGAAGCATATATTTACATCCTGTGCAGATGTGTAAGTGTTAATGTCCTCTAGTCGCTGTATAGAAGTGAGAGACTGTATGGTGAAAGCAAAGGAGGCCCTTTTTTACTGTCTGATATGTGGCTGAAGATTCAACATCAACAATCACTAATTGTCACAATACTAGTTTGTTTGTTCTCTATTTGCTCAAAGTCACACATACATTATCACATCTCTTTTATACCTAAACAACACAATAACAATATGGTTGGGTCAATAGAGAAAGACCGAGAGAGCAACATAGCAAAAGTATGTGAAAGAAAACAAGTTAAAGACATCGGGGCTACAAATAACACCAGGCCAACTGCTGTATACAGTAGCTTCAGGTATTGCTGGACTCTCTCTTTCTACTCTCAATTTTAGAAACCTGTTGCCCTAATCATTCAATGTCAAGCATGCTGACAGTAGGTAAAAAATAGTCATACCATCCCGATGAAACTATTTAGAAATATTGTTCTGCCAAAATTACTGCACAGTAGATTTACTGGGAATTACATGAGGTCACCAAATCCCATGTACTTGGAAGAGTAATAAAGGTGTACGTTGTCCCGCCCTAACTGGTGGGACAAAATCAACAGTAGAACAGGCGAGATGTCAGTCAAGTGCAGTCTGTACACGCCCACACAGTCCTAACAAGAGCTGAAAGCACACAAGGTCAGGTTGGGTAGTAAGCTTTTTCAAGGCTGTTGAGATTTCTTGTTTACAGATGAGCAGGAGCAAGAGCTTTAAAAGCTCACAAATAAAACAATTTTCTTTCATAACTGCAGTTATTGTTGAAAGCCGAATTTTCATTTATCAAAAATATCTCAGGAATCAGTGGCTCTGCTCATGATAAATCTATTAAAAAATAATTGCAAAATTGTTCACACTAGCCTAACCACGTAGTTCCAAATCTGAGATATCGGGAATATCCGACATCAACAATATCTCCCTCTTGGTGAAAACAACTATAGTACTGTAAACAAACCTTTGGCAAAATAGCTGCCAAGCCTTACAGCAGGCAGTTACCATAACACGAATACAACTGATTCACCTAGGGCAACTCCTCTTGCGACTCTTTAAAATGTCAGAAAATAGTGAAAAATGCCAGCTTGGCTTTCCCGTAGCTTTGTTTAGTCTGACCAACAGTCAAACGCCCAAAGATATTCAGTTTAAAGCATTGAATCCTCACAAGTCAGAAGGTGGAACCAGAAAATGTGATGCATTTTTGCTTTAAAAATGTCTGTTTATCAAAATAGTTTCAGATGAATTTTCCGTTGAAAGATTAATCAATTTTTCTTTGCAACTCTCCAGATAATTTAAAAGGAGCTATGAAAAGTTTGTTTATACTGGTTTTACTTGTTAATGAATGTTCAACAGCACAAAAGCAGCTAATCCAATAGTCGGGTAACCATATGTTAACGCACAAGTCTGATTAAAGCGAGGTTTTCCTGTTCTTCCCATTCTTGTGACTTTGCCTGAATGCAGCATTATTTAAACTGCAGATTGACTCAAATTAACAGCATATGGACTGTTCCTACTGTACATACTGTAATCAGGTCATCACAGCTGATGAGCATATTGTCTGCAGCCCTTTCATGGTGACAATAATGGTGACACACTTAAAAACACCAAGTGTGAGCACCGCAACGAGTTGATTAGTTTGCGAGTGCCTGTCTGGTGGTGGCTGCTGGAGCGATGAGTAATTGATTTCAGTCCGGGGTCTAATCAAAATGCCGAGACGCTAATTAAAGTCAGAAAAGTTGTGTCCTTGCTGTCGGGCTTTGATGACCGCAGTGGAAACAGTGGAGACATGTTCCAGCACACAAAGCGGGTCCTTGTGACCACAAGAACATGCACAGTTGCAAAAGTGACCCTTGTGTGGATGTGTCACTGAAACACTTTGAGATTTATGCGATGGATGAAATGTCTGGTCCAAAAGGCATTCGAACAAATGACCTCAGCAGGGACTGATGAGCCTGGACAGCAAACCCTGTTGATGCCCAGCCTCATATAACTGTTCACAAATGACAGCCATTTATTGGACATCTGAAAAAGCACTAAGGATGAATAACATTATCTGAGACGACCTTCGTTTAAAATAAAATACAGTGGGTCATACTGTAGCACTAAAAACCAGTTCGTCTTCGCAGAAATCCATTCCTCTAAAGTCTTGATCCCCCTCCCCCACATTCAATGGGCCTCTAGCTGAAGCTGGGCTGGTGGGAAAATGGGAATGTGGTGATTAAGACTGGGCCTATATGACCTCCCAGCTAAAAATACGCTGTTTACTCAAGACCACTGCCAAAAAACTCTGAACTAGGCAGAGGGGGAAAAAAAGTAGTGTTTTGAAAAAGGAGGGGGGGAGTGTCTCTGACAGGAAGTCTGAGTTTGTGACTGAAGGAGAGTGTTGATGGGCAAGATATTTTATGATTGAGAGTAAGTGACTTCTTAGTTTGAAGTCACTCTGATGGTGTGACTTTAGTGAATTCAAACTTTTATTTTTTTTATATTTGCTGATATTGTAAACAGGGCCAGTATGTGATGGTTGACAGACAGGCCAACAGACACTCAGACAGGCAATTACCAGGGGCCCACTTCTAAGCTTTTCACACAAACATCCACATGGTTCATGCATGCCCACACTCTCTCTGGCACACACACATACATTCACACACATGAAATACATTCTGAAACATTGGTCTCTTTCAGCCATTGCAGCCTGGCAGCCACATCAAAAAAAAAAAAAAAAAAAAAAAAAAAAAAAAAAGAATGTATAAAGCTGTCAAAGAAGAAGGGGGTGCTAATGACAAAAGAGCACGGAGCAAACGGTGAGAAAGTGAGATGGAGAAGTTCTCAAGTGTCTTCTTTCCTTCTGGTACAGTTTGTACTCTGTATCTCTGCCCCGGCTATGAGAAGAACCTTGAGAGTCAAGAAAGCAGGGATGAAAAAATAATGATGATGTAGTACAGATTGGAGTGTGGGCACAGCAGGAGGGAGCAAGCTGCTTGGCTCTTTATGCTGACTGAGAGACAGACAGGAGAGACCACGTGCCGCCTGTCTGCAGAGATATGTCCATCACCCGCACCTTCAGTAAGCTTCCTGGGACTGCGAGAGGTCAAAGCAAACACACAACATATCTATTACAGGACTTCTGACACAGGCCAAACTAATATTATCATTTGAAAACTGTGTTTCCAGCCTCTCCGGATTTGTCCCTACAGTTTGGGTTGGTAATCTTTTTTTAAAAACATTTTTGTTATATTTGTTAAACATCTGTTTTACAACCTGACAACAATCAATAATTCAAATGCCCTGAAAAAAAACATGTTGGGTTACTAATTAAAGCCATGTCCAATCTCGTAAAGCTAATGGAGTCCAATGTCAGTTATCAAAATGATAAAAGTATATCTTGTTAAAAAAAAAAAAAAAAAAAAAAAAGTCTCTCAATAAATGTGGATATTAAAGAAATTTACAAAACTTTCCGATTTGTTGCTGAAAATGTACACTAGCTTGAGTGTCAGCCAAATGTTTTGATCACATTCGTCTGTGTGTAATAACTCTTATTATATGAGGAAAAATTATGAATAGAGTCGACTGTTCATGTGCCCTGCAGCTATGTTTGTGTAATATAAATCCTGATGGAAGCCTCAAAATGCATAACACACACAAATCATGGTAGTTTCAAAATTGAACTTGACACAATGTGAGCAAACTGTATACAAGATACATTGGTGATACTCCATTAGAACTATTCAAGGGTGAGCCCTGAAATGGCTCACACTCACATGTGTCTGTACCCACCGCTCTGTATTAACGGAGGCCGGCCTAGCTCCTTCCCTAACCACAACATGCTGGCAGCACGATGAATTATCTAAGCATTACCATACTAACCTCAGTCTAGTAGGACAGACGTAAATCCCTCACATTCATCCCCATCACATTTGGGCCGTTATTCAAACTAATAGTTGAGATTAATGTCATCTTCTGGACTGTCCAAATCAATAGCTCAATAAAATAATGTAAACCAGAGCTGCCCTGTCTGTTGGAACCATTTGCTACGTCACAATGTCCGACTTATCAGAGCCGGGCTTGACTTTCCCTCCATAGAGCTGAAGTGCTGGGCGTGTCCAGTCATTGGCCAGGTAATGACCACATATTATGCTCTTTAATCTCTGCACTCAGTGTGATAATTACAGCCAGGCTTTTAACACACTCCCTTCAAAACCAGTAGTTAATTAGGCCTTGTGGCCCGGGGCCACCTCCAGTATAATGTAGAAGTGACACACATCCGAGCCACACCTCTTCTAGGAGTGGTGCTGAGTTAGGGCTGAGTCACCCTGTCCAGTAAGCCTGCCTACCTGCTTCCTTCTTCCGTTCCTTCTTTCCCTCAAGCCTTTTGAGAGAGCTACTCCTGTATGACTGCAACCAAATGCCTCTTCTTTGGCTCCCTTACCCACGTCCCGGTGCAGCTCTTCTCTTGTTGAGCATTGTTGCAGACCCTCGTCTATTCATATGTGGTGTCTGATAGTCCCACAAGTCGAGCTTTGTGACTCATTGCCTGTGAGTCGGCAGATGTACAGGAGAGATTGCAGATGGGGGAAGTGGGGTTGGGGGGGGTGATAAGGGCAAGATGCCAGCGATGGAGTGGAGCAGAGCCTGGCTACATCACTGTCTGAGATCACAGCCCTGCACTAATAGTCTGGATCTAGCCATCCATGAATCACTCCTTTTCATTGGCACTAGCATTCACTTGTCAACCACATGACCATTTGAATTGCATTATTCAAGAGACTCATAGAGGTTCCTTGTAACGAGCGGTTTGAGTATACATACTTCTAACTCACAAAAGTGATTGGATTTGCCAATCCCGATGCTGGACAGAGTTAGCCTGTAATTGATCACAACATTCTAGGTTGAAGATTGACAAACGATTGGCCAATGTGGCCCCAAAACAACAGCCGCGACAAACCTTCGAATGGCAAATCAAACAGTGAAGAGGTTAATGAGGGAAAACTGACAGCGGCAGAATCCATAAGCAATCAAATTACCACTGCAGCTTGGAAATGTCATCTGAGCGAGCTCAAATGACATGTCACACATCAATATACATGCGAGTCTGTAACGCTTGTATGTGCACACATCGGGCCGGATTTGTGGTTAGACACATTTGGCATGACTAGACACACGAGGAGTGCCCCATGAGGGATAGCATACACTGCAGATGAAGTGAAAATCAAGTGATTGGCCTGTACTTACGCATGTGCCTGCCGGGTGATACAGAACTCCCCGGCACTCAGAGGAAGTATATGAGCAAAATAAGGAACAATTACTTCCTAAAATTCAGGTTTTTAAAAAAAAGAAATCTGTTTCTACTTCTCTTACCCATTTGTTCCATTGGCTGTGCGAGTTGGTTGAGAAACAGTCACTTCAGCTGGACTCTGTCAACAGAAGGGAGAGAATGGGGTAAATAGATGATAATGCAACACAAACAGCAGTCTGTCCTGAGCTAGTCGACAGGTTGAAGTGATCCCCTCAGTAGTTTGCCTTCAGTGGCCATGTTACAGTAGAGCGTGCAGCCGTTCCTGGCAGTCTCAGCACATAGCTGCTCTGTTCCTGCAATGCTTGGCTTTCACTTGCAAGGGGTGAGCTGGTGGGGAGAGTTATGGCATTCAAAACAGTCTCATTTAATATAGGAGTGGGGAACAGAGGAATCATTTGTGTAATGCCTGCATGCACCCCGACCAGCAAACCCCAAAAGGCTTTTATTCAGATAAGTCATTTCTCTGAGAAGGTTGTGAACCTTAAAATAACCCCAGTCTTTGTACTCATAACAGGAACTGTTGCCTTCATCTTTTCTATCCACATGTTAAGTATGTCACAAGCTTGATGAAAACTAGCAGGAAATAGATACAGCCCCTGGGTTGTATAACAGCACCTTGTTGGGTAAAATGATGGTGTACTAACATTGATTATCTGATGAACACAGCCACAAATGATGAGCTAAGTGTTAGAGAAATTATCTCAACTGTAAGCCAGCTGCTCATATCAAATCACATTTCCCCTTTCTTGGACGTCAGTTTTGTATGGAAACTGGGTTTAGTGCTTCCACTGACTACAAATGGGGCTGCCACTGGCAGACACGTAAAATCAAATTTCATGGGTTGAACAATGAACTTTTCATTCCAGGACTCCCCTGTTAAGCAGAGGATAGGGAAGGATGTCTCCTTTCACGGCGCTCAGGCCCCTGAATTCCCAACAAGACCTTGGAAAACCCCATCAGAGATCAGAGCTTGCCTGTGTGCAATTTGGACAGAATCCCTGGTGTGCGGGGCAGCACTGTGTGTCCTGACTTGTTGTCTCTGTGAGCCACAGCCTTGAGCCAGCTCCTGTGGCTGCCCCGGCCCGGCTCGGGTGGTGTTGGCCTACCTGAAACTCTATCCAGGTCAGCTCTGGGCCCCTTACAGTTCACACACCACACTTTACTACTGGGCAAACCAGCCTAAGTATAGCCCTTGCCCTGCAAACAAAGTCTCCTGCTTCTTCTTGGATTGCTCAAAAATAACAAAGAAAACATGAACTGCAAATTTAAAGGCTAGTATAGAGTCTGTGTGATATTTATAAAAAAGGCAGATGGAATGAGATTCGACTAATGTTTAACTCAGGGTGAGGTAGCCGACTGTAAATGTCAAACCAGACGGGCAAGAATAACTGAACAGTGTCAGAAAGCGCCTTGTGAATGGAGGAGAGTGTTCACGGTAACTCTCCCTTGGCCAGAAATGATTTAACCGAGCCAGCAGTCCCAGAGAAGAACATTCAGACAGGCAGCCATGTCTGAAAATGACAAATCAATACTAATCACGTCAACGACTGCAAAGCTGTAATTCCATGATATAAACTAATCAGAGGATCAATAAACTAATGGGTCAGGAAGATCAAGTTAGAATATTTGGAGTAAGTCTCGACAAAACGCACCGATTTAAAGAAAAATAGCTTTCCAATAGAGTTAATGGGCTGTGGGATGAGGAACGAGGATAGCGTGCGATGCAGAGCCCTGGCAAAAGCTCTCCCTTTGGACGGGCAGCGGATGAATCACTCCAGACTAGAGCAGAGCATGGAGGGAAAGAGGGAAAGATGCCGTGATGTGTTCGTTCCGTGGCAGACTTCCGCTCTCGCTCCCCCCCACCCCCATCTACTCTCTCTCTCTCCCTCTCTCTCTTCCCCCTTCAGCTCTCCTGGGAGGCTGAGTAACCAGGAGGAAATGCTTGGGCTCAGCCAGTGTCGGTCTGAAGACCAGATGTGTGGCCTGGAGGTGGTGAGGCAGCGACGCAACGGAAACCAAATATAAACCAGCGTACCGTGACACCTATGAAGACAGAGGGCAGTAGCAACGTTTAACAGGACCCGCTCCAAAAAGGCCGGACTGTGCCCATTTGTTCCAAGAAACAGGATGCAGTGGAATACTCGTGCCCACACTTACGACTGCGCATGCCGTAACACTCAGGTGGTGGTAGTTTATTGGTTAATGTGACTTAAAGTTGGATAAAAACTGAATAAAGTTTCAGTGGAAACATGGAGAAAAAGAGAGAGAATGACGGATGTCCTGTCCTAAAATTAGTTCCTCGCTGTCCCAACACTGGAGGCATTCAGCTCTGTGTGACTGTTTGGGCAGCTGTTAGAGAGCAGTTTCTTTGAATGAGGACTGTAAACATGCAGTGAAATGGTTCTGACATGGCCCTGTGCTCTTGAGGGCCAAGCCTGCACAAACGTCAGCACTGACTCATGATTCCAACCCCAGTGAGAAAGAATCCTGGCAAAGAACAGGGTGTCGTCTATGGCTTTGGTGCTGTGGATGCTACGCAGCGTGGCATCCCTCTGGCAGCTGGTTGGAAAACAGTGCAGGAGATGGTGGTTAGGGTTTTGGATGTCTTGAGTGAGGGAGACTCCACCAGACCTGTGGGTTACTGTGGTCAACCCTGGCAGGAGCTGGAAAGAGGCCGACTAAATGGAGTATTTCAATGTTACGAAGCCCAAAAGTGACACACACACACATACAACCAGGGCGGTCTGACCTGCTCTCTGAAAATGTGGCTTCAGAGATGAAGCTCTCTGGTTAAATGATGGACCGTAGCCTTGAGGGGATTTCCCTGGGACTCACTGTCGACCATCTGCAACCCTACGCACCATCCCATCCATTGACACCATGGAAAGCCAAATAGTATCAGTTGGATAGTAGCTTAGCTATGAATGGCTCAGCTGTGGTTTTGATTATTGGCTCAGCGTGAACTATTGACATAGAATTACAATACCCAGCATGAACCAGAGACACAGATAAAGAGAAAACAGGATTTGAGGAAGTGGATTGATTATCTGTAAGCATCAGGGAATCAATAATCAATAACCTAAGAACACCTGGGTGGACTTAAAACACAAAAAAAAGACAGTTTACTCTGGTTACTAGGTAAACAATAAGTCAATAAAGCTGTTCCTTTCATTGAAAAGTAATCTGATAAACTGAACAGGCATAACCTTGTGATTGATTAAGAAAGACTGTTCCTCAAAGGGAAATATATCAATCACATTAATACAGACAGACTATTATTTTATGGCTTTTTAAGTCAATTTCAAATTTATGAATATTTATGAGCAAGAAATCAATAGAACCAACACTCTAATCAGTGAGGCAACACTACTGCGGGGCAGACGAGCTCTAAGGACAGGGAAGCCGTATGAAGTTCACATGAACCAGTTGTGCACTGCCATACATAAGCAATGCCATCAATGACAGAGATAGCTTTGTTTTAGGACTTATTATTGCGTAGAAATTAAACAAGTTCAGAAATTTGAACTGGCCCCAGGAATAAAATGCAGCAGTGTCATATGGGACTCATCTTCTAGAGATGCTAAAAAGGCAGGACAAAACGCAATACCTCAATTAAAGTCATAATCTCATAGAGCCCCACTCTTCTCCAAACGACACATCAACAATTCAATAAACCAACGTTAAACCAAAGCCACCTAGAGGAGCACAATGCTGCAGATGGAGCAAAAGTGGAATCTTAATCCTGGATCAGGTATCCGGGAACGTTACAGAAAAAAGGAGATCTCTGCGTCTTCACTTGAAAGGGCCATCAGGCGTCTACATTGAGACATGCTACTATGATCTCATATTGATCGGGAATATGCAGCGCAGTTGGGTTCCTTTGACCGCCAAGTGCCAGGCAGATGGCACATTACGACCAAGACAGGGATGTTTGCCAAGAAAGAGAGTGCTACACACCAGCCCCACTCTGGATACCCCTGAGCAACAGATGTTGCTCTTATCTTGGCGGCTGCTGGTACGGTTAGATTTCTGTTGAGGCAATAACTGTGTGAAATATATCTGTTCCCAACGTTTTCATGCAAATCTCTGTGTGGTGTTCCACTGGTTGGTTGCAAGCACACAAAAGGGTCCAGTAAATAGATAAGCAGCAAGTTATGCCTCTAGGTGCTATTACTTTCATCTACAAGGCAATGCTTTTAGTGTAGAATACCTAGGCCTTTGACACCATGCAACACATAATGCATGTTAAAAAGGCCCAACATTCTCCTTATGAAAAGTGAGTCTTTTGTGAGGAAAAAGCACACGGCTCCAATAAATATTTAAAGGGGTGATTTTTCCAAGAGACTGTACATAAAGAGCTATACGTTGGGTCATACAGATAGAGCCTACCTCAATTCAAGGCAACAATGCCCCCTCACAAGTGGGTGGACAATGCTGAACTCTCAGTGCCCGATCAGATGACTAACATTACAGAGAAGACAAGGCCGCAGTCTTATTTGCAATTGAGCGAACGGAGGCCAAACTCACAGGATCACTTCAACACACTGGGTTTTTTACAGCTTGCATCAGTGTGTGTGTGTGTGTGTGTGTGTGTGTGTGTGTGTGTGTGTGTGTGTGTGCGTGTGTGTGCGTGTGTGAGAGAGATTGCTCAATGTTGCCCAAGCCTCCAAGACCGTGCAAAGCTAAACGTCAAGCTGGCCAGCAGCAGCAGCACATTCTCTATCCTGCATCAGTATCACAGGCTAGTATTTAACAAGTTTATAACTCCCACAAAAAAAAAAAGTTAACAGCTAACATGTGGACACTGTAGCTTGCAACTTTAGTAAAAAAAATATCTTATGAACACAGTTTCCATTTCTTATAGTACCTTTAAGTTCCAATACATATTGACTTTTCAAAAGTTATCATTCATAACAAGAACTGAAAACACATCTGTTTGCACAAAACCCGCTTTAGAAAAAGTTCAATGTATAGTGTGCAAGGTTGTAAAGGGCAGTTTTATAGCCATTACATATCATCACAAATGTATATATTCAATTAAATTACGCTATGAACTGTGTCAGTAAAGTATGCATGCACAGGAGCTGTATAGTGCAGGTGGAGGTTTTTTTTTTTTTTTTTTTTTTTACCTTTCCATTGGGAGTCAAGTCCTCCTTGTTGCGCAATTCAAAAGACTCTTCCTCCTCTTTCTCCCCATAGTCTCGTCCGAGCAAACTGAAGCCCTGCCTGCAGCACAGAAACCAGCAAACTCCTTGCAAAGGCATTCAAATGAGGTTACGTGTGTCGTCTTCTGGTATCCAGGTCGGTGGATTCAACATTTACCGTGCTGTCTCGGCCGCAAGTAACTCCAAGAGCTGCGTGAGAGCACACGGGACGCCCTCTCCATAGATATCCAGCGAGGAGGATGAAGGGGAGCATAAGCTTACTCTCTCTCTCTCTCTCTCTCTCTCTCTCTCTCTTTCTGTCAAAGATAGTCTAGTAACTGTACATGACAGCAGCAGTCATACTCCAGCCAAACCAACAGAGAACTGGTTCAAGGAAAATCCACACCGGACACCTTTGATGTCCCTGCTTGAACAACTTTACGCGAGCAAAGTACACCGAAAAACAAATTTAGTTTCCGAAACTGGCACTTTGGGTTGAAAATGAACACCACGTTGATTGCCCCTGACTAAAGCGACGATGTTGGGTGTAAGCGTTTTTCTCAATACGTTTGGTGAGAAACGTAAAGGCGCGCACCTCTGTAAAGGACAGACTGTCTGACTTCTGAGTTTGAACAAAAGCGTGCTGCAGCTGGGACAGGATAGTGTGGGAGGAGCGACCACGCCCCCGACCTCACGTTTACGTTGTGATTGGCTGAACGCAGACACTCCTCGGAATGAAAACGCCTACGACACGCTGACAGAGCGTCACATGTCCTTTATTACGGATGATGTTAGTAATCAAATCATCCAGAACACCTGATAATGTCTGTAGTGTTCATTAGTAAGAATATATATTTTTTTAAATCACTGCTGTATTATTTACACAGGGTATTATTTTAATTAGATTTTATACAATTAGAATGAAGACTAGATTAAAAAACTTAGAAATCACCTTATTGCACTTTATAGTGAAGAATCATTGATTCAGTACTAATATGATGGAGAAGTATTTCAATCATGTATTTAAATAAAAGTAGCAGTACTACACCTCATTACAATTAAAATATGCATTCAAAATTCAGTTTCACTCACAACAGACGTTTGTAAATATGAAGTAGTATTATTATGCTGTGTTATTTCATTATTGTGCTATTTAATTAGTGCTTGAATAGTAGTAGTATAGTATAGTAGCTTGTTACTTTACTTGTTTGGTTGTTTAATATATTAAATGCATCATATTCTATGAACTGATCACATGTTTATATGTTAAATCATGATCTGTAAAAGTGACTGGTAGCCTAACTATCGCTGTTAAATAAAGCTGATGGAGTAAATAGTACTTTTAAAATGTGGAAGTATTACAAAGTATAAAATGGACTCCAAATTGTACGTACATACAGTACTTGAGTAATGTATTTAGTGACTTTCCACCACTATATCACTATAAATATTCCCTTTGCTGTCAGATATATTGCATGGTAGATGTTTAAAGTGTTACAGCCTACTACACTTTACTTACTTAACATCAATCTACATCAGTAGTGAGTGAAAATTGCTGTCCAGGATGACTGACTGACTTTAAAACAAACTTTATTTGAAGGGGAGATCAGATATGATCGTGTAACAAAATCTCTTATTAACTCCAGTATTTGGTTACAGCTCTTCCATGCTCCTCTTTATTTTTTCTGCATATCTTATTCTTTCTCGTACTTTTTTTTTTTCCTCGCACATATGCACACATGGATGCACATGCACACAGTCCTCCCCCACTCGTTCCTCTTCCACTTTGCTGAACAGTCTACAAAGATTCGGCAGTAGGAGGTAGGAGGACCGGTGCTAAATCCAGACACGTGATATATCCGAACCTTGTATATGCAGCCCCCTTGGCGCTCATGCTTATTTCTCCCTTAATATCCCTTCATTTCCCCTTCTCTGCTCTGTGCTAACTCCCCCACACACAGCTCAGTCAGCTGGCTTTAACTCATTCCTCACCAAAAAGAGCTCTAAGCTGCTGGTCCTCCCACTTTAGCTTGATGGATACGCTCCTCTGATTCAGTTATCCCCACAAAACACACACCCCCACATAGGCACACACTATATGTTTCTGAAGTGTGCATGAATAAGCACGCTGCCCATTCAGATACTTTTAACCCTTATCCCTGCTGGATCCCTGAGGGCTTTGTAAATCAATAAAAAGCCTCATGGTTGCACCTCAGCATTATGGACAGTAATCCTGACCGCCCCTCACCCCATCTGAGACACACTCAGACACTTTCAAGTAACAAACACACTGCCCCACATTTCAACCTCCAATGCTTACAGGATAGGAGAGCAGGCTATTTGCACAACTGAATAGAATTTACTTTATTACAGTTTCCTTTTTCTTTTGACATGTATGCATTACAAAAGAGCTTGCACACATTCATATGCAAGAGATAATATTTTCTCAACTCTTTTCTTGAAAGTACAGCAGCCCTGCCCCCTCTCCCTGTATCCACTCTGCAGTATCTCTCTCTCTAGGCCAGATCCTCCCTGTCCTCCCCCATATCCCAAAACAATACGCTGGGGGCCCCTGCTCCCACAGACCTGGAGGAACATATGTTTTATTTTTAGAGCGCACTCCCTCAGCCCACGCTAGTAAAGTGAAAAAAAGAGAAAAAGCCCTCCCTCCACACGGTTTCTGAAAGAGCTGAAGTCAATACAAATAGCATGTCAGCAGCACAATCCTCAAAACGCAGTCACAAAACCATTACCCAAATACCGTCTGCTATTGCCTTTTTATCATTGAGTGAGAAAAAGAAAAAGTAAAGATATTCTCCTAGTTTCTCTTATAAACTATCACCTAGTCTTTCAGTCTCGTTCACTGTCTTCCTCTTCCCCCTCCTCTGTCGTTCACCTCCCCTCTTTCCAGGAGATGACACATGACTCTCCATTAACATACACACACACACACACACACACACACACACATACACACACATACACACACATTTGGGTACAGGCAAGATAACCTGATACAGTGTGTCAGGTTGAGGCACCAGATCAGGAGAAGGGCAAATTATTTGGTTGGGCTCCCAGAACACAAGCCAGGCTGGATAAACTCAAGCCACATGAGAGGAAAGTGTGAATCTGGAATACAAGAATAGTTATTGAAGGCTTATAACACGATTGAATGTTGATGCTGGATGTGGTGGAGCTGCGAAATTCGGCCAAATATTTCCAACAAGGAGTAAAACATTGGGAATAAGGTTATAATTCTTGCAAATTATAGAAGTCGACATTACTCTTTTGCTTTTGGTATCTTAACTGCGGTGTTAATGTGACTTTCTCCTTTTTTTTTCAAAATCTCTGGCTGGTCCTACCCACATCCTGCCTGCCACTCCTCACAACAACGCTTGTTGAAATTGGCGTGTGGGGTTTCCAACGGAGACGTAGAGTAGACGCAAGTCGCACATGTCAACTTGATCAGAGACAGAGCAGAGCAGTGCACTGTTCCCTCTTTTCTCTCTCTCTCTCTCCCTCTCTCTGTGTCTCTCAGTCTTTCCCCTTTAAAGTTTCTTCCTGCAGGATCCTGTTTCACTGCAGCCCACATCGCAGCCACACTCTTATGTTGGTGAACCAGATTGATTGTCAACAGAAAGGGATGTGAAATGTAGTCCGCCGAGGAGCTCCCTGCATGATTCCTATTTGTGTGGCTGTGTGTTAAGTTTTTCTTTCTTATGTTCCCTGGTGATTGATCAAATCTTTTGATATGTTTGAAGGGGCTGTGGGATTTCTGCATCTGAGGTTCTATTTGAAACTGGGCCTCCGATGTGGTCTGCTGGCACATACTTTAGAAATCAATAACAAGCTCTGTGTCTGTTCAAGACAGCTGCTCTGTCTATGGTGATCTACACAAGTTTTCTCTTCAGAAGACCGGTCCAAGGTCAGAGTTTATCTGACAACCCCAGACTAAGGATTTAGGATAGGAACTAACCTCCAGCGACCCCTCACCCAAGAGTCAGACAGGATTTCCTCCCCGCTGTGTCCGGCATTGGACTTAACCCTCATCCGGCCGTGCCACCACCCCCTTCACCCCCAAGCCCAGTGTGTAGAGGTCCAGAAGAGATTTAGGCTTTGGGTTAGTGAACAGAGGACTGCTGTTTGACGGCTGTCGGCCTGTGTAATGGGATAGGGCTGCTGTGGAGCCCTTTAACTACCGCACCACTTGACCTGAAGTTCCCACTGTGAAACATCCAGCTGTGAAAGTGGATCATTTGTGACAGACAGGCTTTAAATGCGGAAAATGGGAAGAAATGATGATGGAAGATTCATCTATTTAAATGAATTATAAAGAAATTGGAAAGATCTGCTTTCAACTGCACACACACACACCCTGCTGCAGAGTCAGACTCTTGTTACCAGATTAAAAAAAGATTGTTAAACACGCAGCTGAGTTCCCATCAATACCTTTTCCAGCACCTTCGTTCTTACTGTTCTTCAGGAGCAGTGTTTATCGGTATCAGGGACAACACAGGGAGGTGTTTCCAACCCCGTGGGCACATCTGTGCCTGGGTACTGTGTGGCAGTCAAGGAAAGGCCAGGCTGGAGAAAACATTCCCAGCTTCAACTTCTGACCCTCTCGCCCCAGTTAACCCTTCTCATTCCCCCTTCCCCTCCTCACCTGGCTTCATTACAGTAACCCTTAACGCTCCAGACACTCACACACTGGCTCAGCCTGTCAGCACATAAACTGCCTGCATAACTTGTGCAATGGATGAACATTTGTGTTGGAAGGAGGCATCTCCAGTTTTAAGAGACTGAGTGTTATTCGATAACTGAGGCATCTGTCTTGGGTACCATTAAACTATGGATCCATTATTGACCTCATATTACAGAACCAAGCTAATTTTCTACTACATTGTGGAAAAAAACACAAGCAGTGACATAGTCCTTGTGAGTGTTTGTTTAAGAGAAGTCCTGGTTGTTTGTCTAGAGCAGCTGTTGGTGGGCAGCACCTTGCAAATGTCAAAGAAACATCATATCATAAACCTTTAAAAAGATTTAAGCCTGCAAGCATTTGGACAAAACGGGACCATCCATTAAAATTTAATGTTGTTACATAATTCAGATTTTTTTAGCTCTGCACCACAACTCATTTGAGAAGCAGACATACCTAAGGATGGGGGGGAAAATGAAAATAATAGGAGCCTTGTTATCTGTAACCGTCATCAAAAGACAAGTAAGGAGGAGTTGTACTGGAATCAGAGAGGCAGAGAGATAGATGGGGGATTGATACCAATGGATAGTCAGCCAGAGCAGATAAAAAACCAGGAGAGCTGAGACTAAAGCTTTAAGAGGAGACACAACAACCTACAACTCAAACAAACGGCAAAGATATGCCTTCATGTTGTCTGGTATTTTGACATCAAAGAGGAAATAAATCAAAAACATATAGGCTTCCCCCAAACACCAGTGCACAATGAGTTATCTTATATCTAGTTAAGGATTTCTAAAAAGGCAGTGAACAATCAAGTTAGCTGTCCTTATTCCTGTTCATTTTTCCTTGATTTTAAGGAAAGTTGGGAGTATAATCACATACTTTAGGCAGTGTACAATTAACTTTTGGTGTTTGAGGTGGTTAATGGTTGTGGTACTGTAGGTTTTAACGTTGAGTGTTCGTGCGAGGGAGATAACTTATTGACAGTTAGAGAGGCTGGGCAGAGAGCCAAAGTCCTTCAGCTATTTTTAGGATGCTGACTGTGTGAAAGTACGCTGAACACAGAATTGATGAAACATTGCCAAAATCTGAACCTGTGCTGGATTAAAAGTGTCTGTGTGCACTTGCATTTATAAATGTGCACAAGTGCTCTTTTGCACGGAAGCACATTCATGCACCCAGAGCTAAGAATGATAAAACTGGGTACGTATATCTTTATGTGCAAATGATGGCAAAGTTGTGTGTTGGATTTTCAACATCAAGAACTACTGAAAGATGGTTATGTCAAAGGGATTTGTAGAATCATTGGAAACGGTCTGCTATTCGTGAGGGAGTCTAGCCCTGTATGTCTGTGCTCGGTCTCGCTCTTGTTTCCTGTGTTTAGATATCAGCCTCGAGAGTGGCTCTAAGCAGTACAAGCAGTATAATTACTGAATATGGAAAAAACTGCTTTACCTCAATCTGGGCAGCAGACCTTCACAGAGCAACTGAGTAAACTGCTATTCCTTTGGTCCAATTTGCGAGAATGTATCTGGGTGTCTTTACAGGGAAACCCACCCTAAAACATAATTGCGCACTTCTGTGATCTTCCTAAAACATTATGGTATACAGGACCTCTCAAGGCAAGAATCAAGAAAACCAAGGCGCCAGTGACAATGAACCGGAAGCTAATCTTCTGCATAATTACCTCTCTTGTTTGAAAAAATTTTCAGGCACATACATCACTCTTGCATTGGTAGATAAACCAGTTCATGGCCTTTATAAATTTAAGTTCCGATGAGTTTTGCATTAAGGTGATGTAAACATACATTATTTAACTGCTTTTTTCTCACATTAGACCACACAGTCACAACCATGCTTATTGGCTAAAAAGAGAACTAGGGCCGTGAATAGACGAAAAAGATATAGCGTTGCGGCTTTTAGATGAGCAGCGATTCATTCTCAGATAACCAGTCATGCAGACACATGCACACTAAGAAGTGAAACTGTTGTCCCGCACTTTACTCTGTACTCCGGGGTCCACATCATATAGCATGTCAACAAAGTTAGTTCAATCTGGATTTGTTTAGGAAAATGCATGCTACTATATAAACTGTGTATGTGTGTGTGTCTGACTGTGTGTTGTCTCAGTTTTCCTTTAGGACTTGATCCAGGCTGTTGCTAGGCGCCGTGACCTCCAAGAGCAACATTCATAGATGCTAGAGGTTGAACCCTGCAAGGAGTGGGGCTGTATTTTATTTCCGCACCCCCCCAACACACATCCTGACTCACATACTGTACACCACAAACTCCCCCATGGGCTTGGCCTGCTCACCAATGGTTCATCATCAGGCACAATATCCACTCCAACCACAAACTAATGATCTCTCTTTCTCTTTTTGACCGGAGGAAGCAGAGGAGTTTCTGATTGTACGAGGTCGGATATTTCAGACTTTCTGAAGAAAGGTTTCAATATGACATCATTGCAAACTGGTCTTAAACACTTAGTTCTTGCACTACAACTGTTGGAAGAAGTAGGTCCTCCCCTCTTTTAGCTGTATGGATCACTGCCCTCCTGATGCCTCAACCCCCACCCCACCTGCAGGCTGTGAGTGGAGAGGGGCCCAACATGGAGAGGACAAGCCGTTCTGTTGCCTTGCTGCCAAAGGTACTTTACTGCATGGAACTGAGCTGGGGAAGGGAAAGACACAGTTTGCATGTCTTGCCAGATATTTCACTGTGTTTGTGTGTGTGTGTGTGTGTGTGTGTGTGTGTGTGTGTGTGTGTGTGTGTGTGTGTGTGTGTGTGTGTGTGTGTGTGTGTGTGTGTGTGTGTGTGCATAACACAGTACACTGTAGAAATGAGCCAGCAGAACTTCTACGCCTGCTTGCAAACGTGAGAAAACTCTTTTCCAAGTTAATTTGTACGACTTCCCAGTGTCCTCTTGTAACCGAATGAGAGAACCAGTCAGCTTTTTGAACACAAACGCAGAAACATGGCTGTTTATCCAACATGGACACCTTCATGCTCTGTCACTTGGCGTGACCTTTTTCATCCTCACTCATCATCCTCCCAGCTGCAACTGTCATTTGCTACAGTCAGCAGTTCACATCAAACAAAGCCCAAGGCAGAGCAACAAAAGAGAGAAGACAGTGGGCAAACAAACTGGGAGGCAGACTAAATAACTGCGGCTTGTCTGCTGCGTGAGGGAAACACAAACCAGTGGTGTGTGTGTGTGTGTGTGTTTCACTGGCTGTGGCTCTGCATCTGTGTATGTGTGAGCTTTTCTATGTGTGTGTGTGTGTGTGTGTCTGTGCTCATGTTGGCAGCAAACATGAGAAACAAAAGTGTCTCAGCTCCATGCATCTCCACTAAACGCAGCTGTTTTTGGTATTTAAGCCTAATGCAGGTGTCAATGCCATAGTCTTTGTGGAGCTGTCACTGTGCATATATCTTTCTCTGTGGATAAATCAACTGCAATGGGTGTCATAACCTGTACTTCAACACAAATCAATTGGTTGTTTTAACGTAGTTAAGTGAAATCTGATGAGAGTTTAGAATGCTTAGATGCTAGGTACAAACAAAGGAATAAGCTTTCAAACTGGATGGAGGACATAGATCTCTTACTGCTAAATCTCTTATAATGTCATGATATAAACAAGGCTTTATGTTGAAGTGATTTGCAAAAAATCACTTCAACAAAAGAGAGACAATAATGCAAAACAATACGATTACAATATGGGAGAACATAAATCTAGAAACCCAGATTAAAACAGCAAAATATAAATGTAGTTTTGAGAGTGATATTCGTTTTTTTCATCTAACTCTAAGCAAGAAAGAAAATAAACGTATTTCCCCAAATTGAACTATTCCTTTTAGCTAATATCCTCAGCAGAAGTTTATTTTAATTATTTTACTAATCTCTTTTATGGGTCTTTTTTTTGTTGTTTTTAAGGCTGTTATTTGTGCCTTAATGTGTGAAACTATAATACAATAAATTAAGAAGCAACTGTCTCTTGGTTTTGTAACATTCCCATCACCCCCGGTCTGTGTCCTAAACTACGTTTGTTTGTTTGTCCACCCTGCAGAGTGGTCGAACAGGTTGTAGCAGCTGTCTTGGACACACCAGTTGAGCTAACACTGGGGGTAGATCTTCAGTCTGGGCTTCCCCAGCTGGGCTTATTTTCAGATTGGCCCTCACCAGCAGGAGGTCATACCGTTGTATGGACACCTGAGAGCAAGCTGCTTTATTGGCCCCGTTTACAGCAGCTCACCCGCGAGTATGCAGAGACATCAGGTTCCCATAGGTGGTGGCCAAAATAAACACCTGCCATAGAGTCTAACTAGAAAACAATCCTGCTGAAATCCCAAATTTTTGTTTTGTGTTTGACACATCAGGTACATATAAATACAGCCAGTGCTCACCAAACAAAACTTCCTTCATCCATCATCTTCATGACAAGTAGCACTCAGCCATAATAACACATCAGCAACACTATCTCTTGGAAACATCTGGGCCTGAGTCATAACTTGACCCCTGTTTGTGAGTGTGTACTAGTGGTTGTGGGCATAGCGGTTTATGTCTATATGTGAGGTTGCAAAGTGTTAATGTGTGTTTTCGTGCTCGTACCCTCAGCACATGTCCTATGCAGTGTAGCCTACAGTAGCACCCCCATGGAAAAACACACACAATGCTAATGGGGGCAAACTAAAGTACAATCTGATCCCACAAAAAAAAAAATCCCTGTGAGAAACAAGGCCCTCACGGGTCACCTGTGAGTTTTTTGTGCATGTGTGTGTTTTTAAAAGAAGTTAGAGGAAGATAGAGAGTATGACCTGAGTGTGTGTGTGTGTGTGTGTGTGTGTGTGTGTGTGTGTGTGTGTGTGTGTGTGTGTGTGTGTGTGTGTGTGTGTGTGTGTGTTTCAATTAGTTTAAAGTGGAATAAAAATAGCAGTAGATCATATCTCTTGGTGCATGTGCATATTTTCAGCTTTGTTTCAGTAACTCGCAAATGGCACATTTGGCTTTTAAACGATCTGCCCTATTTTCCTGTCAGACTCATTTCTTAACCCAAACAACGTTATTCATTTAGAATTAAAGGGGCAAGAGCCGAGATTGGGATAATTTTGTTTGCCTCTCAACGGCTCTCAACATGTCGACAACTGACGGCGGATCAAAGCTGATGGTGCTAGCAGCGCTAAAAAGTGCAAACTACAGTGAAAGTGCTGACAGAGCTAATAGTGTTTTCCTGGGGGGGAAACCAGTGGATGTGTTCTAGGCTTCTGGGACAAAGGTGTGGGTCAGGATAGCATTATCAGCTGCAACTGCCATATGAGAGCAGTGGCGAGCTGCGGCTGTCAGCTAACCAGCTCACATGCACGAAAACGCACCAAAAGCACACACAGCCATTCTGTCCATGTACATAAAAGCACAGAGAATACTACTACTACACATACAGAGGTAGAGCAGCTTCATTCTCAGGTAGACATTACTCTCCTATATTTTTAGATAGCAAATAGTGGTTTGCTGCTATATTAATGCTCTGAATTTTTAAATAATGTCTATTTAATGTGCAGGTTTTAATGCATTTTGGCAGCATGAAACATCATTTAAGGCCTGCAGAATAAAGTAAAGCGATGAATAGATGGTGGGGGAGAGTTGTACTTCAGCAGCTGACATCATGTGTGAGAAACAGAGATCCATGTCTGAGCTTAATCTGACATCTAGTGGTTAGTTGTGGTTTAACTCGGTAACAACAGCAGAAATGCCACTTTAGTTTAAAAATAAAAGAATCTACTTATGATTCACATTTCCTTTTAATTACTACTTATAGACTGAATCTATGTTTCCACTAAACTTAACTTATTGGTTTAAACAAGCTACTTATCCACTCGTATGTAAAATGGTAATAAGTTATTTATAAATCCTAAAGTGATAACTGAATATTAGGTGAATTTATTAAGTGTTCTGATTTGTTTTAAGATATTATACAGACCTTCTTTTCTTCTGGCCTTGAAACATTGTGAACATTGGTAGAACTTTACCTTTAATGAAAATAAGAAGGATTGTAGGACTGATTTTTATATATTTTGGTTATGTTTTACAGCAAACGCGATGCCAAAATAAACATTACTTTGTGGGTGAGGTTGGGCGTTGGAAAGCCTCAATTACATTTGCCAGGAATCCTGCCCCTGGTCGCTTTTGTTAATCAGTTTATCACTTGAGCCTTTGTGTTGTTTTTCCCCCAGATGTGTGGTTTAACCCCAACCAGACCTTATTAGGACTCCTCTGAACCGGTCTCTATGGTTACTATAAGGTCAAATATAAAAGGTCAATAGGGAGACAGATGGCAATCCAGCCTAACCACAACAATCACATCCATAAGCTAGGTGCAGATGTGCAGGAGAGAGGGCGTTTGTGTGTTTGTGTGTTTGTGTGAACTGCACATGTTGTCTGAAGATAACAGAGCAGCAGCTATCAGACGACAACATTTGGTTTTAAACTCTTTCAGTCATGTTGTCTAATAGTCTAACAGAGACAACTCACTAAAGAAATAAAATAATGCTGTTTGCATGTTGTTTTACCTTTGACATAGGGGAAATTAGTGTATGATAAGTCACATGACAGTTGTGTGGAATAATTACACACTTAAAAATGTCATTGCACCTTTTTTTAGACTTTCTGTTAAATAATATGGATCACTGTACACCAGTAATGAGAAAATATCTGTATATATCCAGAACACTTGAGGAATTGCTTTCCACAGCAATTGAGATAAATAATTTCGTTTCTGTCTCTTGTCAGATAAAAAAAATAGAGATTTGATGTCCGAATTTACATTCCACTGTCATTTTCTTCTGTTCACTATTGTTTCCTCTCTGCAGATATAATTCTATATTCTTATGGTTTTTCAGGGGGGGAGCCAGTGGCAGGGAGCTTACAAACCACCAATCTGATTTGATTGAAAACACTGTAAATCCCACGCTGGCCCAGGCATTCAATCTTGCATCACCGCTGCCGTCCCATAAACCCACTTCTTAATCCCAAAGCCTTTTTATTTTGTGGTCAATGTGCCACCCATTGCCACAAATCCCTCTATGCCTCAATCTCATCCCGCCCCCACCCCTCTGTGTCTGTGTGTGTTGTGTTGTATGTGTGTGTGTGTGTGTGTGTGTGTGTGTGTGTGTGTGTGTGTGTGTGTGTGTGTGTGTGTGTGTGTGTGTGTGTGTGTGTGTGTGTGTGTGTGTGCATGGGGATGAGTCTGAGTTCAGGCACAGCTGGCATCATCATTGTGTACCCTGTTCTTCTCTGGGCATGTTTGTGAACTGGCATGAACAGAGTACCTTGACAAGGTCAGACAGACGACCTGCAGAGCTGTGCAGCCTGCCGTGATTATCATTCTACAGGGTTCTGAAACAGGATATCAAACTTCCATCTTATTTTGGGGTTCATGGTCAGATCTGTTTTCCTGGAGAGAAAGACTTCCTAACCACCTCCTTGCGCAGTGCACTCCAATTAGCAGCCAGAAAAAGTCTGCCAAGGGAAGATTTGAGATGCCAGGGAAGAAGAGAAGAGGACTCTATAGCGCATGATCCATCCCAGGTGGAAATTTGTTGTTTTTGACCAGTTCCACAGGACTTATTTGAAAATTGAAGACAATATTCTTCTCAATTGTTTTTGGAATAATACTAGCACTCTGCGACAGACTGTAAAAGTTTCCATCCCCCCCTTCCTGTCTCCTGGTGCATCCAGTCTCCTGCAGGAGGGGCGCAACACAATCGCACTTCCAGCTGGTTTACAAGCACTCTGCTTTAACAAATCATCCGATGCGCGTCCCCGCCCCGGTAGAGGCTGCCCGAGATCCCGGGAAGAGGAGTTTGGACCTGCGCGAGTTAAAGTTGGGCTAAAGGGGGGTGTGAGGACGCTGCAGGACAATCTACGATCTTTATTAACATAGCCTGTGCGGAGAAACGTGTCCTAAGTGAAGGATGACTTGCAAAATACTGAGCATATGCCTCTTATTTTTGGGTTTTCAACATTGCTCATCACGTAAGTCTTGTAAAACAGCAATTGTTCCTCTATTATCGGCTGCTAGAATATTATTAAAATACGCGAAAGTGTGTATGCATGCCTTATCTGCATATTGTTTATCGTTTGATCATATGAGGAAAAAGTTGCGAGATAACATGCGGTTATAAGTGGAAAATACCACTGGAGGGCAAAATGTGTAGCCTGAGGTGTTGAGATCGTTAAAGGACAACGATAAAAGCGATGAAATCAGACAGCCTCGAAGCACAGATCATTACATGTCATTGATTGTCTTGGCTACTGTTATTTCAGCAAAGCATTGTTATGTGGGGATCACAAAAAAAAAAAGTGTGGTTGCAAGCCGCGTCGGTCCTGCGGAAGGTGCGCATGGGTATCCCCACCGCGCTGGACTCTCTGCATTGCAGTGCTTTCGCTCAGCCAGCACGCAAGTTTCTGCACCGCGAGGCTTCAACACTTTTTTTTTTTTTTTTTTTTTTTTTTTGCAAAGCACGTTGCTGATCGAGATTCTATCTCGTTTCTGACATAATAATCTTCAAATCTCTATGACCGTGTGTGTTGCTGTTTGTGAGGTGAAAAATGCGCTGAACACGTTTTCAAAGTGGCGCTGGGGATGGCAGCAGGGCACAGCGTCCTGACCGGACCAGCCCACTGCAGTAGTTTTTTTTTTTTGGGAAGCCCGTGCACCTCTACATGAATACCTGCATCATGCGTGCACACGACAAGCTTGGATTCACCTAGCAGGGAAATAATGACGCGCTGTTAGATCAGTGAAGCAGTCATGCGGTGGGCTTAGTTTGGGCACAGGTGGGGCCGCGTTTGGGGCTAAATTTGGGCTAGAGAGAAAAAGAAAAGGTGCCATCCTCCCTTCTATTACAGAGCGTTTATGCATACTAATAAGCTTCATGCGTGATGTCAGCGTCAGGATGACTTCACAGGGCCCTGACTAATTAATTAACCCCATACTGCGCTTTGCGTGACTCATTTTTTTTTATATCAGTGGGAGATCAGTGAGGTGGGATGCTTCAGTCATGTGACTTCTGTAAGACAACTGCATTTTCCAGCTGAACCTGGTTCACAGTATACATTCTGGGTGTTTACATATTGTGCACCTTTCTGAGCCCTTTCTTTTAGGTTATTCCAGGGAAATAGAAACAGTTTTCATATGATGCCATGCTGTTGATTACAAGCTCTGGTACAAGGCATGCTGAGAAGTTAAGGGTGCTATCTTACTGTAGTTAATAATATATGAAGGAACAGAAAAGACTGCAATAGAGTGGAAGATTGTAAACATCATTGGATCACAGAATGCTTTCCAGTAAGTGTGGGCCTGCGGGTTTGGCTTGCTGTAGATCCTGTTGCTATTTTATTGGCCAGGCTGACTGTATATCTGCTCCGTGGAGCACTGCCAAACTGAAATGGAGCCTCATGTCCCAAGCACAGTGACCTAACCTGGGGTGGGGCTGAGGCTCACTCAGTAAGTAGTGTGTGTCTGACTCGGGAAGATGTGATGCATAAATCTCAAATTTATGCTCTGTGCAATCTGTCATGGTTAGCAGCACGAGCAGCAAGAGATTTGGTCCATGTTACGGGAATTGATATCTAGAAGGAAGAGCATGTTGCTTAGCGTGGAAAGTTGGCTGTTTTGTTCTTTTAGACTAGAACACGAAGCTGTTTGAGGCCTGAATTTCAGTCTAAATGTGATTCTGATTTGCTGCATGGCAGACACCACCCACTGTGATCCTGGCCTTGGTATGAATGATTTATTAAAACCCCTTTAACAGAGCATCATATATTTGTGATAGCCCTATGCGCTGCTCTGCTGCAGTATTTGCAGCAGTAGTTTGATATATTATTGGTGGACATTTGAATTCAGTTGACATCTGCACACACACACAGTGTTTGCTGTCTGAATCCTCAGCTGTCACGCATCACAGGCTAGTGACGGGCAGAGGAGGTGCCTCTCTGCATGTAACCAGCAGTAAAGACATGTCAGCCCAGACAGACCAGCCTACACGTACAGCAGACTGATGATTCAGCAAGAGTGGTGCTAGAGCTCCATACAGCCACACTGTTCCCCACAGCCCCTTAATGATAAATGGAGAATGGAACTGCTCTGTGTGGTGTGGTGCAGAGAAGGGAGGGAGGGGAGGGCGATGCAGGATCACAAGGAGAGGGGTGAAAACCTGATGACTGGATGCTCTGCACAGGCTTCAGGTACACTTTGGCTGCTGCATCATGACAATACCCACTTGGGGGGAGAGAGGCAGGGAGAAGTAAAAAATATCAAGGCGACGAGTGAGAGTATGAGGTAATGAGACGCAGTGAGAGCTAGAGAGATTGATTGATTGATTTAATGGAAATAAAAAAGAGAGAGGACTCAGAGGGAGGGCAAGGAAGTTATGCATTGAAAAGGTGGGGGTGTCAAATGCGTGACAGTCTTGCCATGAGGAAGAGCTTGAGGAGCTGCGTGGCCTGGGTTAACCTGGTGTATTCTGGGATGGAGCAGCTCAAGTCAAGTTCCTCTCATCCACTAATAAATGAGGGATTCAAATCCATACACAATAAGCCATTAGCTGCAAATGCACTTTGCCTGTATAACTGCAGCACACCATCTAAATATCTTTTGTTTGAGTAGCCATTTGAACAGTGGATCTTTGAAATGGCTCTACAGTGTTGTAATGGAGTGATGCAGCAGAGATCTGGTATCGATTTTCTGCAGCATAGCAGGGAATTCTGTATGATATAGATGGAGAGAAATCCTCTTGGCGAGGCAGACAGAGGCAGAAAGTCAAGGTCACATTTCGCTTGCTCAGCGCATTTCCTCCACCTGAATGAGCAGCTTGTCCTTGCATGAGAGGTGAAAGAACACGTGCTCATGTGACTATGAAAGAAAAGAAAACAGTGTATTTGTGCTGTATAATGGCCCACAAATGTTTCATGTGTAATTTAAGGCAGAGGATTGAAGCTCTCCACTTCCTCACTTCAGCAGGATTTGCGGTGACCACTCGGTCTTCTGCTCCCTCACAAAGTTATTTCAAATTTGAATCTATGCAGCACCTTCCTCATCCTGCTCCATCTGCAGCCTGCATACTAATTCTGTTAACGTCTCCTGTTTCAACACACTATCTAATGCCTTTTCATAAGGGTCCATGACCTCTGTGATTGTGAAATCAGAAATTACAATGACAGAACTCCTGTTTACTACTTAACAACTCCAAAAGTTTAGAGGGGATGTTTTTAAATCAGGGAGAAGGAAGAGGAAGAACAGATTGGAGCGGCTTACATTCACCTTATTTTTGTTGGTTCTTTGCCCACTCAGATTAAAGCATTCTAATTTATCTGCCTACCTTCATATTCTAGTAAAACCCATAAGATATCTATATTAAATATATTGGGAGTGTCAATTTTGGCACTTAAAATGAGACAGTGTTTCTCTGGCAGCTCGAGGTGAGGGCATCGCACATTATCCCCAGCAGTGATAAAAGCAAGATTAGGTAGAATTATGGTCAGTTTCAATAGCCGTTGGCTGGAGAAACGAGCCTGAGCAGATGGGTGTTGGTCCTATCAGTCTTATAACCACGTGCAGAACAACATCTCAGCATGACAAAATTACATTATGTGGCTGCCTTTGACTTCCCTGCTCATGAAACTGTATGCACTTACAAAATAAAAAAAAAGACAATGAAATATATTTATAGACACACTGACAAGCACGCACACACACCCACAAAGAAATGAATGTGACGCAGCAACATCTTTATTCTGCCTCTACAACACAAAACTACACAGGGCCAGACCTCTTTTGAAATAGGAAGGGGATGTAACTGCACGACTTTCACAACAGTTTATCTCAGAGATGGCGTTCTTAATCAGTAGCTCTCAGTCTCATATTTCACCACTCGTCCCACCCATCCAGTGAAGAAATGAAAGATGGTGCACGCTCAAGAGTAGATGTCAGGACGTTCAATTTATTAGACTTAAAAGGAGGGGCATTAAGATGCTGTGCTTTACTGTGGAATATTAATCTTTGACCTTACGATCTGTATACCTTTACCAGCAGAAAAACTAAATGTGTTTGCCCTATGCTCTGAATTTAATGGATTGATCTTAACTAATTTGTATTTTATGTCTAATGGAGCATGAAGTAGCCTCTAATTAAACTGCAAATGCTTTGTTCTTATCAAGTTTTGCAGCTGTGAAAGTCTTTGATGCCTAGAACTGTATCATTTTGAAAGCGATGTGAATGCTGCATTATGAGAGGTGCTTTTTAATAACTCATGACCTTGGTGTCTTCCTTATTGTTACTGCAGGAGAATGTGTTGATCCGCTGGTCTCCAGCCTCTACGCCTCCTCCTTCCTGGCCTCCTCCAGATATAACTTCCTCTACTCTGCCAATTTTGCCAAATTGTATGGTAAGTTCCTAATTTTGGAGTCTTTGAGTTCTTCCATGATTTCACACCTTTCACCTTACAGACCTTTCTAACGGCATCTGGTTTAACTTATCACTGCAGGGAAGGCACAAGTGTACAGTAACTAATAATATTGAAAGCCACTCCGGTCCAGTTAGGTGTGCAGGCACTGTGATGTCATAAGTTACACTTGTGTTTTACAAGTCAAAATGCCCATCGGGAGAATTCTCCCAGTGGCAAAAAATGAATTTACAGATACTGCAATATGTGTTTGGGACTCCTAAACTCATTTAGGGACCGTTAACTCTCTATAGATATAACCTACTTTCACTTTAACACAGAAATAAGGACCTCAGTTGACATAATCTAGCAACTGAAGGAACACTTCTAGTGACTGTGGGCAATGATCTGGGATATCTGCTTGTTAATTATCTTTCAGATAGAGGCCTACAGTATAGTTGTCTACAATTAGCTAAATAAATTAGCTTTATATTGGGTAATCTGCGAAATACTAAAGGGTTTTCCAATCCCAGGCAAAACAGTACAGTAGATGAAATCAACCTGCTCATTAGAGCGTGTACTTGCGGCCCATGGTGAGCAAGCGGTGTCAGGGGGGCTTTGGAATTGCCAGTCGGCAGTGCCGAAAGCTGAGTTCATCTCAGGCTACGCATCCTTGCTCTCCCTCAACTTTCTTACTTTAACTGAGACCTGGATCACACCAGGAAACACTACCACACCCGCAGCTCTGTCAGATGTGTACTCCTTCTCTCACACTCCCAGAGCTGCGAGGCGAGGTGGTGGCACTGGCCTGCTAATTTCCCCAAAATGGGATATACTCTCCTGTCTCTCCACAGTTCTCCCCGTGTTCTTTTGAATTTCATGCTGTTACTGTCACTTATCCAGTCAAGCTCACCATTGCTGTTGTGTACCGCCCACCAGGCCCTCTTGGTGAGTTCCTGGAGGAGCTTGACACACTAGTCTCGCACTTCCATGACGATGGCTCCGCACTCACCATGCTCGGCGACTTCAACATCCAGACTGATAAGTTAGAACCACTGCTTTCCTTCCTCTCCTCCTTTGACCTCTACTACTCCTCTTCTCCTCCTACCCACAAGGCCGGCAACCAGCTGGATCTTATCTTCACTAGACACTGTTCTACTGCTAATCTTTCCTCTTCCGTTACCTCTGCCCTCCCTGACCCTGAATCCTTCTCTCTCCTATCCCCCGATACTGCTACGGATCTTCTCCTCTCCACCCTTTCCTCCTCTTTGGACAACCTCTGTCCCTTCACCTCCAGGCCTGCACGCCCAACTCCTCCTGCCCCATGGCTGTCGGACTTAGTGCGTACTGATAGACGGAGCTCAAGAGCGGCTGAGCGTAAATAGGAGAACAGGCAAACTCCCGGAGGACCTTCTTAACTTCCAATCTCTCCTTTCCACTTTTTCCTCCTCTCTAGCTACTGCTAAAGCGGCTTTTTTCCGCTCTAAAATCCTAACCTCTGCTTCCAATCCTAAAAACTCTTTGAAACTTTCTCTTCACTCCTCCAACCCCCACCCCCTCCTCCTACTTCCTCCCTTCTCCCTGATGATTTCGCCAACTTCTTTGACAAGAAGGTAAACGATATCAGATCCTCCTTCTCTCAGCCCCCTCTCCCTGTCCACCCTCTCCCTCTCTACCCTCTCCAGCTCTTCCCCCTCAGCTCCCCCTTCCCTCTCCACACCCCATCTTACCCTATTTTGCTCCCCTCTCCCCTAACGAGGTCCTCGACCTTGTTACATCTAACCGCCCCACCACGTGCTCCCTTGACCCGATCCCCTCTCCTCTTCTTCAGTCTATTGCGACTGAACTCCTTCCTTTCCTCACCCACCTCATCAACACATCTCTCGTCTCGGGATGCTTTCCCTCAGCTTTCAAGACTGCCAGAGTCACCCCCCTTCTGAAAAAACCATCACTTGACCCCTCTGATGTCAAGAACTTCAGACCGGTTTCTCTTCTACCCTTTCTATCCAAAACGCTTGAACGCGCTGTCTCTAAACAACTGTCTTCCTACCTCCACCAGAACAACCTCTTGGACCCCCACCAGTCCGGGTTCAAGGTGGGTCACTCGTCAGAGACGGCCCTCCTTGCGGTGACAGAGTCGCTTCACGCCGCGAGAGCGAACTCTCTCTCCTCTGTCCTGATTCTCCTGGACCTGTCAGCGGCATTTGACACGGTGAACCACCAGATCCTCCTCTCAACCCTCGAGGGGATGGGCGTCTCAGGCTCTGCACTCTCCCTGTTTGCATCCTACCTGACAGGCCGATCCTACCAGACATGGAGGGGGGCCGTGTCGGAACCACGAATACTGACTACGGGGGTTCCACAAGGTTCAGTTCTGGGCCCCCTTCTCTTCTCGCTCTACACAACATCTCTGGGTTCTGTTATTCGCTCGCATGACTTCTCTTACCATTGTTATGCCGATGACACCCAGCTGGTCTTGTCATTTCCTCCCGGCGACACCCAAGTGGAGGCACGCATTGCTGCGTGCTTGGCTGACATCTCGAAGTGGATGGCGACACACCACCTGAAGCTCAACCTGGACAAAACCGAGCTACTGTTCCTCCCGGGGAAGGGTTGCCCGCACCGAGACCTGTCCATCACCATTGATGATGCCGTGGTGACGCCAACTCGGACTGTGAGGAATCTGGGTGTGACCCTGGACGACCAACTGTCGTTCTCAGCAAACATTGCATCGGTCACACGCTCCTGCAGATTCCTCCTCTACAACATCAGGAGGATTCGCCCCTTCCTCACTGAGGAGACGGCGCAGGTGCTCATCCAGGCTCTGGTCATCTCCCGCCTGGACTACTGCAACTCACTACTTGCCGGAGCCCCGGCGTCGGCCATCAGACCTCTGGAGCTTGTCCAGAAAGCTGCAGCATGTCTGTGTTCAATCGCCCCAAGTTCTCCCACACAACTTCCCTTCTCCGTTCTCTACACTGGCTCCCTGTAAGAGCTCGCATCCAGTTTAAGACTCTGGTGCTAGCCTACAGGGCAGTGAAGGGAACAGCTCCTTCCTATCTCCAGGCCATGGTCAAGCCCTACACCCCCGCCCGACCACTTCGCTCTGCTGCCTCGGGGCGATTGGTTGCCCCGTCGCTCAGAGGAGCTTTTTTCTGTCCTGGCCCCTCAGTGGTGGAATGAACTCCCCACTGACGTCAGGACAGCAGAGTCACTGCCCATCTTTAGGCGCAGGCTGAAAACTCACCTCTTCATGAAGTACTACCCTGAGCCTTCCTCGTAGCACTTATTGCATTCGTATTAGTTGTTGCACTTATTGTATTCGTATCAGTTCGCTGCACTTATTGTATTCGTATTCGTTTATTGCACTTATCCTATTCGTATTAGTTTGTAGCACCTATTGTATTCGTATTAGTCTGTTGCAATTATTGTTTTCGTAGTAATTTGCTTCTGCACTATACTTTTGCTCTGGTTTATGCTTTTAGACGCTTGTTTAAGAAAGGAGATGCACTTATGACTTCTGGTGACTAGTAGTTCTCTTGAATACCTATGTTGAATACACTTCCTGTAAGTCGCTTTGGATAAAAGCGTCTGCTAAATGACTGTAATGTAATGTAATGTAATGTAGTGTTCCCTACCCCACATTTGACAGGAGTTTAAAATGGCTGCCATGAGTTACAAGTTCAGTTGATTTCACAATTTCTTTGGTCACGATTTCATCATGTATCTGTCACCCCCTCCAGTCAAACTCTCCTCTTTATCCCCTTTCAGGCAGCAGTGGCTGGTCCCCATCCCCAAGGGACAGACAGCCATGGCTGCAGGTCGACCTGGGCAGAAAGTATCGACTGGTGGCCATAGCCACCCAGGGGACCTTCAACTCATACGACTGGATCACCAAGTACACCCTGCTCTATGGAGACCGACCGGACTCCTGGACGCCCTACATCATGCAGGGAGGCAACTCTGTAGGTGTCACTGATCCAGGGTGGTTGGGGCGGGATGAGGGCCATAACGGGGATGGGGCGGGGATTTACTAGTCAAATGTAATCTTTACAGCTGATTCAGTGGGTGCTCTATTCAATTCATTGTCAATGGCACTGAAACAAAGACACAGCAGCATATTATCCCTCTCAACCGTGACGAAGCTAATCTCATCATCAGTTCATCTCCAGTCCCTTAATAAGGCGCCAACGCCATTGCAGTGACTCAATAACTCTCTCCCCTGTTCCCCACTCTCATCTGTTTGCAGACGCTGCCTGCAAACTGGAATTATTATCAGATTAAGAGGAATGTCTTCCATTACGCCTTTACTGCTAAACACATTCGTCTGCTGCCTCTGGCGTGGAACACAGAGAACGGAGGGAAGATCGGTGTGAGGCTGGAGCTGTTTGGCTGCTCTTATGGTAAAAAATGACTGATGGACGCTACCCAGGGATTTATAGTCTCTGATTCAGTTCCAGGGACATTCTACAATCCAAGTGCTTAATCGTATTTGATAAAATGCCACTAAATCTAAGTGCCAAATATGCTACAATATGTTCCTAGTTAATTGATGATTAAGCCCAGTATCACCTGATTCATACTCAGAAACATTATTCACTCGCTAGATGCAAACACAACAAACACATCTGATGAGCTCCACGAAATACGCCATGAAGCATTTACGCTGATAATCCTTTAAACCTAAAAAAAAATGCTACATAAGACTTTTACCTAATATGGACATCACATCATTTGTTGTGAATTTTGAACTATTTAATGTATTTTGAAATTTGGTCTGCAGATTCCTATGTACTACAGTACAACGGGGATGACTCAGTGGTCTACATGTACCCGGAAAAGAGGTCTCGTACACTACATGACCACATTGCCATTAACTTCAAGACTCTGGAGCAGGATGGTCTGCTGTTACACAGTGAGGGGATTCAAGGAGACCTCTTCACCTTGGAGCTGAAGAGAGGCCGTCTTTACCTGCACATCAGCCTAGGTACAGCCTGATGGAGAGATAAAGTTGAAATTTACTGAAGAGATCTTGAGTTATGGGTGAAGAACATATTGGCATGTGTGACAATGACATCCATCTCAGAAAGAAGCTGGTTTATCTCAGTCCTGAAATAAAGCCAAGCTGTCTGGGGGAGAGATCTCAATATATTTCTGGTTAGATTGTTGACTGCTCCACATTTCAGCATTTTATTTGTTTAACATTACTTAAAGCTGATTTAGAGGAATTGTTTAAAATTTTCTTCCCCCATTCCTTGCCTCCTTTTTTCTTTTCAGGAAGCAGTGTAATACACAAAGTTGATGGTCGGACTACTCTGACTGCTGGCAGCCTTCTTGATAATCTGCACTGGCACTATGTCACCATAAAGCGCGACGGTCGCCAGGTGAACTTCACAGTGGACAGTCACACGGTCACAGCCATCTGTAAAGGAGAGTTTACACACCTGGATCTGGACACGCAGGTACCTCATAAAGGGATCACATCTATATGTAGTTACAGTATAAAATATTAACTGAAGGCTATGAGAAGTAAAGGAAATGATTAATGAGCTGTATGCTGAATACATGTACTAAATGCCTCTTTGGAGGATACTTCTAAATGCATTTTTCTTACAACTTGAAGGACATTTGTTTTATTAAAATATACATATTTGCATTTATTTATATTGTGCATTCATTTTCTAGTAATTGATGATGTTGATGGGTGCCTTAATTCCTGTATCCTAGTTATATGTAGGAGGGGTCATAGAGCAAAATCTGCCTCACCTGCCCACTACACCCAATTTCCGGGGCTGCCTGGAGAATGTTTTCATCAATGATGTCAACATCATCTACAAGGCTAAGAGAGAAGAACCTGAAATCCGCATCCCACGAAAGGTAAGGCTTTATACAAACCATAATACAGCATCCCATTAATATCGCTGGTCCTAATAACCTCCATGAATTACAACTAAATGGCATTACTTCACCTGTTAGATGCTTGCAAAACAATAACAATATCAGAGAAACTATTTGCACTATAACTCGTATTTCTCTTTTTTACCCCCAGAAAAAGATGCATTATGCCTGCAGGGACATTCTGCTCAAACCCATGACCTTTGCCGGGCCCAACAACTACCTGCAGGTGCCGGGCTATTTCAGGAGGCCTCGCATGTTTGTCAAGTTTAAGTTCCGCTCATGGGACTACACAGGGCTGCTGATGTTCACGCGATTTGCTGATGACCTGGGTGCCCTTGAGCTGGGACTCAGCGAGGGGCAGATCAACGTCACGATATTCCAGCCTGGGAAGAAAAAACTACAGTTTGCTGCAGGTGGGCTTATGCAGTTTTTGGCCTTGACGGATATGACAGAAAACTATAACATTTCAAAATTTGGGAGCATGAGGATTTGTTTCTAAGCCCCGCCCCATAGTTACTGTTCCTATGCCAGGTAAAAGCTCACTTCTCATTTCTAGCCAACATTTTGTCTGCTGAAATGACACTGTACTTAACATATTTTATCAGCTGTGGTTAGCTAGCTAAGCTAATGTTAACTCTAAAACTCAGTGAGATGCCTGAAACATTTGTTAAGGTTCCCAGTTGATTTAAAGGCCCTTTAAAACAGGTCTTAAACATATACATGGTATTGTGCTAAAAGACTGAGGCTAGGCCAGGCTAACGTCTGAAGCTTATGTTAGAGAAGATAAAAACACATTACAATTTTGCTTGTGTCTTTGGTTTCGCATAAGTTAAAAAGACGTCTACCTACAAACTCATTAGATACCCAACATAGCTAAAGAGTAAGCTATGATTACTATGATTACCTGCCATGCATAGTTACGGATGTTGAGCTATGATTGGACAATCCCTGTTTGGGGGCAGGGTTTAGCTTACAGTTGTGAATTTATTAAGCGCTGCAAGGTGCAGGCAATGATAAGTAATGCATGAGATCTTTGTTCTGAATCTGATTGTAGAAACAAAGCATGACAGGCATTTCTCCGATTTCTAGGCTACCGGCTAAATGATGGTTACTGGCACACAGTGGATTTGGCAGCCAGAGACAACCTGATGACCCTCACAATTGATGAGGAGGAGGGCTCTCCACTTAAGATCACCAATCCATTCACAATTCGGACAGGAGACCGCTACTTTTTTGGAGGTGAGGGGATGACAATTGTTGACAACTCCTGAAAGGATCTTAAGCATCTGCACGGTCCAATACATACATTTCCTCTCCTGTACTTAGGTTGTCCGAAAACCAATAACACAATACGGAAGTGTGAGACCAAGCTGAACCGATTCCACGGTTGCATGCAGCATATCTTCATTGACAATGAACAGCTGGATATTGACCTTATTCTGCAACGACAGTGGGGGCGCTATGCTGAGTTGTTGTTGGGCACTTGTGGCATCACTGACCGGTAAGAAATTTCACTAAATTTAGAATATGCAGCATAAAGCATACATCACTGATATGGATAGTTTCATTAATGGCAGGAAAATTGCATTAGGAAACATATAATATGGCACTGCAAAACTATCTTCTCATGCAATGGGAGTTGTAAAGTTATCAATTATAAACCCCTATTAACCATAGTCTTTTAAAATTACACACATTCCTACAAAGACTCATTAGTTCTAAATCGCCTTGGCTCTTTTATGGGGTTGTTAAAGTAATGTGATCTCATTCAAGATGTTTGTGAAGCGTTTGTCATTGAATTGTGAGTCTCAAGAGAGAGACACTTCTTTAGAGCTGATGGCATTCACCACCTCATTGTAAGTTTCACCCCATGAAACCTTATCTAAAGGCTCTAATCAAAAATAGTAATCTCAACAATAGAGAATGTGGAACTGAAAGAGAGAAATTACACACTTAGTACAAGTCTTTCTTTTGCAACATCGAAAATGCTCAGTAAAGGCATGTCATTTGTTCACAGATGTAGTCCAAATCCATGTGAACATGAAGGCAGATGCATCCAGTCCTGGGATGACTTTATCTGTCTGTGTGAGAACACAGGCTATAAAGGAGAGGTGTGTCACATGTGTAAGTGCTGGCTGGCAATCTTTTCACCTTAATAACTTTTTCTTTGCAGTTGATTACACTTGGCCCATACCATATTTCTTCCTAACAATAACAAATTGATCATCTCACTTCCCAAATAGCGGTTTATAAAGAGTCATGTGAGGCCTACAGACTCAGCGGCAAGTATTGGTCTGGAAACTACACTATCGATCCTGATCTCAGCGGGCCGCTGAAACCATTTGAAGTGTACTGCAAAATTAAGGGTAAGTAATCACTGTCACTAATCAAATACAGCTCCATCAGCACTGTGTGGTCAATATTTGCTGGATCCTCAAGGGTTTGTTAATGAAAAGCTTGAGAGTCAGATTATTTAGTTCCTGTAATGACAAATGTGTCCTGAAATTTGAATTTGAAGATGCTATAAAAAGACATTATAAATGAAAAAACGCTTTAAAACAAGATAGCGCAGTTTTGGTGTGTGTAGGAAAGGTGTGCATTGTCTTTTTCTTACAATTCAGTTGCTTTCATTTTATTACTTCCTTTAACATTAATATTCCCACTATTGTTCTCTTTTACCATATAATCATCATGCTGTATATCTGTTTTGCCTCGTCACAGCATATAAAGCCTGGACAGTGATTCTGAATGACCGTGTGGATGGTACAAAGGTGACTGGGAGTTCAATAGACCGGCCGTATATAGGAAATGTCAACTACTGGAACGCCTCATGGGATGAAGTCTCTGCTTTAGCCAACACCTCCGTGTACTGCGAACAGTGGATCGACTACTCCTGCTACAAGTCCCGTCTCCTAAACACCCCAAGTAAGTCAGTTTATTAATTTGGTAGTGTGTGTATGGAAAACAAGAAGATACTAAACTAACACATCATTTTTTCTTTTTCGAAATAGACGGAAGACCTTTTGGTTACTGGATTGGTCGTAACAATGAGAGTCACTATTACTGGGGTGGAACATTCAGAGAGGTCCAAAAGTGTGGCTGCGCTATCAACCAAACCTGCACCGATCCCAAGTTTCAATGCAACTGTGATGCTGACTATAGACAATGGTAAGAGAGGGGATACATTGTGCAGGTTTATCTTGTATCTGTTACACTGGCGATGAAGCCTTAACATCCCCACTGTGGCTTTTCAGGTACTCGGATAAGGGCTACTTGGACTTCAGAGACCATCTGCCTGTTAGGAAGGTGGTAGTCGGGGACACCAACAGGACCGGCTCAGAAGCACAATTCACCGTCGGGCCCCTACGCTGCCATGGCGACAGTGAGCTTAAATATTATGGGTTGTGTTCACACGGTGATGTTCAGCTTTGTTAAAGGGTTAAGAATATATGTTTTATACACATACACAGTACACGTATTTCAATGTTTTCCAAAGGAAACATCTGGAACACCATAGCCTTCACCAAGCCCACCTACATAACCTTCCCGACCTTCAGGCCTGGCTCCAGCGCTGACATCTCCTTCCACTTCAAAACCTATCGTGACCACGGCGTGTTCCTAGAGAATTCTGATGACCAACTGCGAAACTTCATTCGGATAGAGCTGAATAGTGAGTTGACTCATCTGCTAGCAGGGAGCTATTCTCGTCTTACAACTGATGTATCTAACAAATACTATATTAAAAAATAAATCCTATCCATGTTATCTTTTGTCTTACAGCCACCCATAACCTTGTGTTTTTATTCATGGTTGGTGATGGCATCATAAATGTGACACTAAACTCCCCTGTGCCACTCAACGACAACGAGTGGCACTTTGTTCAAGCCGAGCTTAATGTGAAGCTGGCCCGCATCAAGGTTGATTATCAGCCTTGGGCTGTCACACGTTTTCCAGGTCAGACCTTCGTCACCATGAAGTTTACGCATCCTATCCTAGTAGGTAGGTTGCCTGAGGTGAACTTGGATATTTGGCATGACATACAATGGCCTTATTGTATCCTCTCTAAACGTTTAATAATGATGAATAGCCACTGATTGAAGTATTATTTGTACTAGGTGCAGCCAACCGCACCCTGAGACCTTTCTTGGGGTGTCTTCGAGGGTTGCGGATGAACGGTGTTCCTCTTGATCTTGAGGGTAAAGTAAATGAAGAGCAGGGTATAAGGAGGAACTGTACTGGACAGTGTCTCAATGCGACCATACCATGCCGAAACAGCGGCCAGTGTATAGAGGGCTACGCTTGCTACACTTGTGACTGTAACAACACAGCTTTTGATGGTTTCTATTGTCATAAAGGTACGATCATGCATGTTTATGACAAAATCCTTCACATAGTAAATTACATCATATGCAGAAATACTTTTCAACTGATATTTTATTTCACAATGATCTTTTGTTAGACATTGGAGCCTACTTTGAGATCGGCTCGTGGCTGAGATACAACATACGAAAGAAGCCCATATCAGACGAAGCAGCATGGGCCAACTGGATTGACCCGCATTACGACAACTTCAGCCTTGGATACAATGACACAGCAGATGACATCGAGTTTAGTTTCAGCACCGTTCACACACCAGCCGTGTTGCTCTACATAAGCTCTTTCGTCCAAGACTACATTGCCATCATCCTCAAGAAGGACGGTAGGGGAAGCTCAGAAACAATCTGTCTGACCTACTTAAGAAAGGGCAGCAGATTAATTTAATTCACAGAGGTTGATGTAAAGCACTTACTCATAAAAAAAACAAATGGTATATGTTATTGATGTCTTTTGTTTCCTCTCTCTATAGGTAGTGTAGATATGAGGTATAAGCTGGGGCTCATTACACACAAGTTCCAACTGACTCACCGAAACCTGGCCGATGGATACCCCCACTACGTCAACATTACCAGACACAACAGAACCATCAAAACACAGGTTTAAGGCTGATCTGTGGATTGTTATTTTCATAGACTGGTGTGCACCCACCTTGGTTTAGCAAAAAGACTGGAAACAGCTAGCCTGGCTCAGAAAGGTAATACAATCTGTCTTATTTTGCCCTGCCCACAGGTGGATTACATGGAGCCCATAGTGGAAAAGATAATCATAGTGGAGGACGCCAGGTTTGACTCTCCGAAGTCCATGTTCATGGGCAGAGTCATGGGTAAAAATCCAATTTGCCACTTGTTGATGAGAACACGCGGGCTAATGTTTTTATCTTGCTGCCAGTATTATTAATATTATCATTATTTAAAGTTTGAACTCTGTTGACGTTTTATTGTTTCCATTTCCGCTTTTTCAGAGGTTGGTGACATTGACTATGAAATCCAAAGGCATAATGCTCCAGGCTTCATAGGCTGCATATCTGGGGTGAGATACGACGTCTACGCCCCGTTAAAGGCCTTCTTCCGTCCAAATGAAACCGACCCTCCGGTAACGACACAAGGCTACGTATCCGAGTCCAACTGTGGCGCCTTCCCTCCTATCCTGGGTTATGTACCATGGGAGGTGGACCCATGGTTTACCACCATAGGTGGGTTTATCTGTTCCATAATGCATCTGTACAAAAAGAGAAAAATATTCCTTGTTCATCAATTTATATTTGTATCTCTCCCTTTCAGAGTATTTTTATATCCACGATGACCTAGGCTTGTTTTGGATAACAGGTAAGATCTGCTTCTTTATAGAATTGCTGCATAAAAAAAAAGAAATCAGGCAGGTTGTGTGAAACTTTGCAGTTTATTCATTTTGAAGCACTGCTTCTCTCCCTCGTTTCTGTTTTGCTCAGTGCGTCCCTCCTCTCCCAGATGAAACAAATCAGCCTTTTGAATTTCTCTTTCCTTTTTTCCTAAAATCCTATAATCCTAAATTAGAGTGTCTGACTGCTGACTCAAATGCATTACATATGGGACAAAACTGATAAAAACATCCTAATTGAAAAATAAAACAGCCAGACATTTCTAATGCATTATTATCATACTGGAGATTCCATTCAGTATGAATCTATATGAATGAAATTAATTCAAGTAAATTATACCTAAATGTCTTAGCAAGAGACAAAACTAACCGTGGCCCTATATCTATGGATTTTGGAGAAAAAAATTGAATATACTTATTCCACTATCTAATCCCCATGATAACTCTGCACCTTATTACAGGAGGAGGGTTGGTATTAGATGAGCGGTTTGCAGCAGAGTATTACAGATGATGGAAAAAATGAGAGCAGGTCCCCCTGATGAGCAGGAGAGGCCGGAGTCTCAGGATTAAACTGCAGCACAGAGACTCTCTGCTCCATCCCTGTCTGAGACCTTTACCGGATCAGCTATATTTAGTCTGCATGGGCCCAGTTTACTGTTCATCATTGATAGATGCTTCAGTTTAATAGATCATTCCAGATTCAGAGGCATTATGCTAATGCAGGGCATCAGCATGCCATTAAGGATTGGTGCACCTTTCAATCATCCTAACAATGGTCGCCCCTGGTTATCAGACATCATCCCTGTCTGATATACTGCACAGGATAAAAAGGTTATGACTGAAAAATATAGTTGTTAAACAGAACTGCTATTGAACAAATTCTGTCACAACGATATAGTAGACACATATATTTCCTTCCTCTGTCCTGTGACAATATCAATTTAAATACAATTTGTTTGCCTTTGCTGTTCTAAGCTCTGGTGTGGGAGCTGTATGTCTTCTCAGCAGCATCGATCCGTTCTCTTTATCCATTAATTGAGGGTATGAATCTGAGGTGCAGGGGCCTTTCCCAGAATGCATTGGCATAAAGGACGAGGAGACACTGGACAAGTCGGCCAGTCCATTGCACAGTGAACATGATGGCTTACAAACAGACAAACACAACCACAGGCAATTTAATGACTCCAGCTCTGCTGACCTGCATGTCTTTGGACTGTGACAGGAAACACAAGCAAACACAGCGGAGGACATTAAAACTACACAGAGAGGACAAGGGCTGAGGCCTGTTTTCATATTTAATTGAATAATAATTCTGGCTCACAGGCAGCTGCTCTGTGAATACTCAGGGTCACAGTCGTATAAAACAAGTGACCACATGGCAAATCTTGGATTAATTTTGGAAGCTGACATGAACTTGAACAATATATGAAGTTGTTGTATGAATTAGTAGCATCTGAGAACAATTTTTTTAGATCAGACTCATGTGTGATGCTTGCCAGGGCAAAACGATCAGAGCACATCATATGGTCTGGCTGGCTCCAGTAAATATCAGATGATGCTGTGAATTTTACAAACCCAGCAGACCTCTCAGTTACAAAGCTCCAATCTCCCTCATGTCCCAAAAGCTTACTCTAAACCAAGTGAGATTGCATTCAGTAAGTTATTTCTAACTTGTACTCACACTGACTTCACTTACAATCAACCTTCGGACATTTTTATTTGTATTCAAGTTAGCCGGCTGTCGACCAAACAGCTGACTACAAGGGTTGTAGTGCAATTTGTTTATGTACCTATGACGCGCGCACATGGTTAGGTTGTGTCTCGTTTGTGAAGTTTATGTATCGACTGTTCTGTGGCAAGTTTACATATATTATTAAACTTTAACTGACCCCGCGATCGAATGCTAAACGGACTTTTTGGAGGGCTGATATGTTGATAAATCCGCAGTCTCCGAGGAGTGCCGCGTCATAGCGCAGTGCCTTTACGCACGGACGTTCACTGTGTTTACCTTCATTAAATCGCCTTAAAAAGCCAGGCTGCTACAGTATAACCACACAGACCTCCACACACACCTCAGACTGATCGTTGTTAGGTCTTAAAATTATCGTTCAAATCAATTACTCACCCTGTTCCCTTGAATTCCTGAAGAAAACTGTGTTTTTTCTCGCATGCCTCAACAGTAAAGAATCCAAAAGGGTTAAGTCACTGATGTTAAGAAGTAAATGGAGGCCAGGTTTAACATCAGGAAAAATATACCAAAACATCGCTTTACAAACTCGAACTCATGCAGTTTAGTCCAAGTCTCATTCACTCATTCGCATGCTGATTACTTTCCAAACACGCATTATCGCCCAAATCTTACAATTCAAATATTTCCGCCACTGCCGTCTCAAATTTGCGCAGGTGCGCTGCGAGCACGTACTTAAAGCGACAGTGCTGCTCGGGTTCTCCGTTTACCGTGGAGGCCTGTGAGGCAGAATGTTATTCTGTCTTTATTGTTGCTACATAGCTACCTTTTTTATTCTCCTGCTCTTTAAATACTTACTACTCATCTCTTTACTTTCAATCTGTTCCATTGATAAAGCCTCCTTGCTTTTTCCCTTGAACTGCACCTGTATGAAAAGGTGCAATGAACACTAAGAGAGTACAAGTAGTCTACTGGCCAGTCTGCATCAATGACAGGTGTTTTTTGAAATGTGTAAACTGCATAAACAAAGTAAATACAAATCTCATGGCACCAAATATGTTTGTAGAAATACAAATAGCTGGATTCAGTCAAAGTATAAACTTCTCTGTATGATATTAGGACTACCAGATAGAAACCAGACTTAGATGTTATCTGACCTAAATTCAGGTTGGATGACATAATGCAATAACATAGCATTAAAAATGCTTTCAAACAGTGTCTGCTTCTCATCAGTATCGCGAGAAGCACATCTTTCCTCATTGGATTAGAGTTTAACTCTGACTGTGCTATTTTTAACTTTTAGTCATTGTCATCCTGGCGCTGCTGCTGCTCTTCGGAGGGCTGTACAGCATCTACGTCTACGCGTATCAGCAGAAGGGCAGCTACCGCACCAACGAGCCCAAGAACCTGGAGTCCCCTAGCAGCTCCAGGCCGCTGACGGAGACCCTGAGGAGGGAAAAGAAGAAACTCCCGCAAATTGAGGAGGAGTTCAGGAGCGACTAGCATCACAGGACCTTTGGGACAGTGGGTGGGGTTGGACTGGGGGTTGGGGAGAGTGAAATGGCACTTCAACACAGATACCTGTATTAAGTTTTCTAATTCTTTCATTCTCTTTTTTTACATCTTGGTTTGTGTTTGTTTCCCAGGGTTGAGTGGGATCAGATGCCTGGTGCTCTACATAGTATGTATTTTGGTAAGGGTTGAAAGTTCACATCAAGCCCCATATTGCGTGAGTAGCCAACAAGTCTCACACTGTATTGCAGGGTGAATTACTGAAGTGCCTCATCTGAGCGAGCTTGATCTGAAGTAACATTATAGCCCATAGAGTATAGATTAGACATAGTGGGATCAGGAACATCAGTTGAATATAATCTAACCCTTTTATTGATATCTTTTTTTTCCCTGAGCCACTTTCGAGATCAATTAAAGCTAAAAATATTTTACCGTATGAATCTGTTGCCATCTAAGATATACCTTTTGATGACAATCTCTCATGGAGCCATTTTTGACATCATACCTTATAATCCGTCTTGATATTTGAGCAGGGAGAACATCTGAGAACTAGTGGACTAAACCACTGCAAAAGAAAACTCAGATCTCAGAAACAAAACTGGCGTTACTGAATAAAAACATCCATCCAGAGTGAGAACCCAATGACAAGCATGGAGCTTTGAGATGATACATATAGAGATTGTAAAAGGTGTACCAGCTTATATTTGTTGTATTGCAGCCTATTACAGTGCTTTACCTATACAGAATGGCCCATGTAAGTGGTTCAGAATTGCCATAGTGTCAGTAGATAGCGACTTTGCCGATCACAGTATGCTCAGATTCCTAAACGCATTCTCAGCTATGGGGCCTCGGAGAGAAGAGTGCGATGATATGTAGAAACTCCTCTTGGTTTGAGAGCTAACAGGCTGTTGGTGTACTGCAGAATCCAAACAAACAATGAGATGATGAAGCTCAGCAGGGACAGGGTGACCTACTTATCCAAGTCGCTCAATCCTTCTGTCTTACTTCTGGTCGCTTTTATTATGTTAAGCTGCCAATAGCTCGGTGCTAAAGAGAGTTTGACGCGGCATATATGTCTAACAAACAGTATAACAAAAGGAACAAATCATTCTTCTCACAATTCTTTCAACCTCAATAATGTGCATCTTGCAGGAAATATCTGCTCCCTGTGGCCATGTGCAGAAGCACACATATAAACACAGACATGCCCACACACAGTGACATATGTACAGAGGACCACAAGAGTGTAAATGCTAATATTTTACTTCCAACTCATACTCAATATTTTTGCATATTGCTGTAGGAGAGTTAGCCGTCCACGCCGTCACCGCTGCTGCTGCTGTTGCTTGTTTAGCTGCTTTCATTGGAAAGTCAAAATTGTACCTGTGTAGTCCAAGGAAATTCTCTTCTCTGGCAAGATGAAATTTTGTTTGATGTGTGATGCAACCAAAGCTTCAGGCTTACATTACTCGCTGCAGCTCTCCTTGATGCTAAAGTACTTTTGTGTAGGCCTATGTGAAAAAAAGGTAAAACATTTGTAACATTTCAGCTATGCATTTGTAGAGCATGACCGCACTTTGCAGAAACATACAATAATATCAGCTTCTTCCAGTCACCAATGATGTTAATGTTTCATTTGCAGATGCACAATAGCAAATAGGATGTAATGAGTGTATACGTGAATATACGAATAATGTGTCAAGCGACTTTTATATTCCTGTGGTTTATACAAAATAAGTTGAATACAGTTGAATGGAGTGCTCTGAATGTAAATCCTCTGACTGTGTAATGTATGAGCGGACGCTACAGTGAAGACCTGCTCAGGTGTTTTCATTGTAGGCTGCTTAGCGCTGAAAGTAAACTTATTTATGGTACCTTTTTGAAATGCTCAGGATAAAGAAAGTACAGAACATGTTCTCTGTAGCACCAATACACCTCCAAAACACAACAATGTCTGTTTCTTCCATTACATATGGGCAGAACTGTGCAAAATTGTGCAGTGCAAGGATGTAAAAACTGTAATAACAGTAAAGGCACTTGTATGTATGAAAATGTATAGATTCGGGCCAAGAACTGGCGTGTACAGGCTATATTTTTAAGAAAGATGCAATGTGATGATGAAAAGTGAGCAAACGGAGTGAAGCTGTTGGTTTGTGACTGACACCAAGAATTGTTTGTGTTTTTGTTTAATAGACAATCACCACTCAAAGTTCATATTAGAAGCAAGGCAACAAACTTCTGTGAAATATGCTTTGTTGCCTGTTAGGAAAAAGTAAACTTATGTGTCATGTATACACCTCACTGTACTCATTGGTAAACAGCCTAAAAACATTCAGCTTAGCAGTGTCACTTCATAGCCTATCACTAGTTAATCATGCGTGGTCCCTGGAGCGTGTGTAGGTGTGACTGACTGGATGTTTAGATGTTTGTGTATTCATAGTTTGCCCATGAAGGTACTGATTTTAAAAGACTCTCTTTAAAAAGCAATCATGTGCACTGATACCATCTATCCAACTCACTCATTGCCGTGCACCGACCGTAGAAACAAGGCCTGGATGTAGCTCAGAGCGGCCTCTCCATGTTCAGACTGCAGTTGTTTGTTAATTTCAAGAATGCTGAATCTTTGCTGAATGGATCCTGAAGGTTGTGAATAAAAGGGATTAGAATAAAAATGGCCAGTAGAGGGAGTAGGTCAGAAGGATGTCATTAGCTCAGACAGGCTATCTGCTGATTTAACCCAAGTGTGTAACTTTCTGAGGGTTGTTTAATGCTTAATGGAGTTAAACCCAAGATTAACATCAGAAATAAAATTAAAAAAACACATTTAAAGGGGCATGAAGTTAAATTGGGTCTATGAGAAAGTCATGATTTGAGTCTAACTTTATTTCAAGATTACAAGTTATAAAGGCCTTTATACTTTAACATACTTCTATGAATCTGCAGATAGCCTGTGATATCATATATACTCCGACGATAAAGCACCAGAGTGAGTAGAAGGCAGGTCAGACCACTTCTCTGCACCAGAAAACCAAATTCCTCTTCAGCAGGTACCAGAAATGATCATTACAGTTGTGTTTGTGATCACACTGAAATTTAAGTTTTTCCTGTTTGATTTTTGTTTTGTAATACTTTCACTGTAAATGACCATTACTGTGTAAATCAAGGCAAAGCCAAACTGTCACCTCAATAAAAGAAGCTTGAAGGAAATTGTCAATGTGTTATTTTAGGTGAGATGTTTTCTTGCATGGACAAACTCACAGACTACAACAGCATGATTTAATGTATAAAGTTAAACTTTTATTTTTATAGGCAGACACTGTACATAGCAGTAAACTCCAATTTGTTCATCCCTATTGAGAAAGATCTCCTTTCAAAGTGGGCTTTAATGTTTTACAAATGAAAAACAGGGTGGATAACAAATCTGGACGTATAAAAAAAATAAGGAAGATGATAAAAAGATATTTTACATTCACATGTGGGGGACTTTTATATTTGGTCAAACACTGATCATTTTTCTTTTTCTCATGCTCATAACCTTGCATAGGTTACCTTTAATACACCTCTGTTAATTATGCAACACATCCACACTTCTTCAGCCTTTTTCTGTGTGGAATCATTTGGCACTTATTTAATTTTTAGAAGGATGACATTTACTGTGCGACTTGTTAATGTATTAATGATTTCCTTCACAAAATGTGAAGTCCTCAAGATCATGTAAACATGATGATAAACGTTTGACGTGCATGCACGTTGCTCGGAGTACCAATAGAATGGGTTATTAATGCGTAAAATGAAAAGAGGGATGAGATCTCTTCACCATCATTGCCACAGGTTACATTCAGTCAGTCGGTTTCTTGTCTGGTTGCCTATTTTTTTTGCAGAACAATGATATAAATGCACAATAACTTATCTCGCCATAAAGATGTGGTGGTGACGCTCTCCGCTGAAATGGTTCACAGAAGAACAGACAAAGCTGTCGAACATGGTCAAGTTCTTCTGGAGAACAGGCAGCGGATAACCTCACACTATAATACTGAGAGACTGCACGGAGCAGAATCTGACTGAAGCTAATGCTGCGGCTAACATCGTTTAATGGTTTAACTATCCAAGAGACAGCACATGCATTTCACTGATCATCATTAGGTACGATGTAAAAGCTTGCATTACGTATTGAGAGGTCAAACAAAAAGCCGGTCTATAAGTACGGTAACAAAACTGCTTAGAGAGTAACACACTGTATGATGGGTAATCACAACCTCTTTGCTTTAACAAGATGAAAACAAACAAACGTGATCCTCTTGATGCGATAAGCGATACAGATTAATAGTATTTCCACTTTAAATAGTTTAGTTTCATAAGCTTGGCGTATACACTCTAGCAGGTAGGTAGGTGGGTGGGTGGGTTTGGGGCAGATGAGAGGGAGAGCTGGCTGCTGGCACTGGAGGAGGTGGCATGGTGTCTGCAGGGCGGGAGCACCGGCAAACAGCAGGGAGGGACTCTCTATTTTTAGAAGTGCAGCAGAGAGGGCAGAAACAGCGACTCTCTGAAACTCGTCAGCTAGATGTGGAGCTACAGAGAGGGACAGAAGCATTAGTGGGTGGCTGAAGGAGTCAAAGGAGAGGTTATGGAGGTAGGCAGCAGGTGTAGTTAGTTCATGTCTACCTCCCTTTCTATCCCCACATATTTGAGGGCATCCGCTTGGCTGTATCTGTGGAGGGAAGGTGAAGAGTCAGAGTAAGTGTACAGAAACTACGGAAACTGGTAAAGTAGTCACAATGTACTGCTCGGCCTGTTTGCTTTTTTATTTTACTTTGAACCTGCTGGAGTCACTAAAAGGCCTGTGACTCTACCTGTAGTCAAAGAAGAGCTCCTCTCCTTGCAGGATAGCTCGTTTGGCAAAGATTCCAATGCGGTGGTCTCCATTCACCATCACCACTTCAAGGGCAAAAAGAAAAGGGCATTAGCCAATGAAAAATCTGCCTTCATCCCACAAAAGTCATCTAAATTAAATTCAGGTTTGACTCCATAGCAAAACAAACAGATTCAGTGGTACCTTTTGCGTAGCAGTTGGGATTAACTGAATGATTTGCAAAGCGGATTTTGTTCCCCTTTCGTGTGGCATCCACTACAAAGTCTACCGAGAGACATACAGTGCATTGAGGAATATGTTAAATAACAGTGGTGTGGTTATGAGCAGTGGAGGAATGGGGAATACTTGCCATTGTTCAAGTTGAAAAGGAAGCTAGACATGTATTTGTCGTAGATCCTCCCGCGTCGGTCCGCCTCATCCTGGGAGATCAGCTGCTCATGAACACACACAGGAATAATAATCACTGTCAGTACAAAGCTTCAATCAAGCTGAGAGCCTAAAAATAGATTTTTTTGAACTGACTAAACTGCATAGACTTGCCTCTCCACAGTATTCAGAGATGAACTCATTCTTCTGAACCGGCTCTTTGATGAAGGTGCCCCATCCGGCGACATCTGACGGAGCCAAAAGCAGGTGCTGGGAGAAGTCACATGTAGGTTAGGACTCCACGAGTCATACATTAGTGAACTAAACACCACCAACCACTTCTCTGTAGAATAACAGAAAATCAGGTTTGAAACATTGAAATGTACCCATTTAGACCTTCAAGCGTCCCTGTGTACCTTTTTCAGGCCTCTCTGAATGCTGCAGTTCTTGCAGGAGATGGCTTTGGTGTCCCAGTGGTCTGCAGTGCCACAGGTCATGCACAGATCTGGATCACATTCCCTCACGGCCAGGTAGCAGGGACACTGTTTGGTGTTGCACTGCGTCTTACACCTGCAGCCTGGGAAGCGGTTCTGGCCTGGAAAACATTAGGACACACAGCTGCTTTAAAAGGATATGGCAGAACACATACTATGATTATGATAAATATTTCCACGTCTGAATGCAGTTGCAGCACAGAAACTCAATGGCTGAGTAAAAGCTGAGAAGCCCATCACTCAGAGACCTCTGCTGGCAGATATGCTGAAATACAATTTTGCAGAGTGAAACACAACACCCTCCGGGCAGATGAGAGGAAGGATCAGACAGGAATAACCGAAATGTCTTTGCAGCAGCCTCCGCTTGGGGAAAACTGTCGTTATGTATTTGCCGTTTTAAACCTCCGCATCCCCAGCCAGTGCGTGTTTTGTGTGACTGTATCATCAAGCATTGTTTAGCTGGAGCAGCCTGACTCATACTGATGTTGGAGATGATGTTGTATATCAGGCACAGAGCCTGTCACATCCCTTTCATTTCTCTCCAAGTCTTTAGAGCGCACACGTGTGCAACCTGGGGCTGCTTCCTGTTTGGCCTCTCCTCTCCTCTGCTACGGGAAAAGGCGAGGTAACAGTCGGGCAGGGGGAAGGAGGGGGGGGAAGTTGAGGGAGACTCATCGGATGAACAAATGAGGCAAAACCATCTCACCCAAAACCATTGCAAAATATTTGCAAACATCTTGTCCCCGTTCTCTCTGTTGCAAAGTCTCCAGAGGGCAAAATACAAAATGCATTTCTCCACCATGTGGCCATTTCGGGAAACACTGTTCTAGGTCATTGCTGCTGCAGCGAACGCCACATTGTGAACGCAGCTCTGTATTAAACAGACACCCACCGATCCCGGGCCAGAGGACAGTTTCTCCTCTGACCACTGCCAGAAAACTGCAGAATCGTTTTACATTCTGCTGCTTTGCTCTATTGTGGCCTGGAAAAATAAGCTTTCAGTGGAAAATGTGGTTATGACAAACAATTTCCCTTTAGCCCTACTAGTAGAACAAGATACTTATGTCTTGTTTGTTTAAGAAAGAAGAAGCATAGAGCACATTGCCGATTGTTCACACTGGTGAATAAGAAAAAGGTGACACTCACACTCGTGCTCGCACTGGCAGAACTTCTCACAGAAATTCTGGCTAATCACACACGGGCAGGAGCTGTCGCACGGATGGTCGGGGTGATCACATGGCTGGTATTTGTACACCTGATTGGATGAGTTATCTGGAGCAACAGAGGACAAAGCCCTCAGACTGGCACAGTGATCAGCGTCATCTTTCAGAATGCATAGTGTAGTAATAGTTGTGTTGTGCCGTTTTTTTTTTTTTATCATTCAGGTGAACATACCTTTCTTGAGCTGAATCTTGGCCCATAACCTGCCACATTAAACAAACACAAAGACAGGGTCAAAACTCCTCTAACTTATTCCACACCTATTCAGGGAACTCACTTTTCATGGCTTATTAAGTAACAATAATTGAAATGTGAAGACTAAAAGTGTAAATACTAATGCAACAGTTCAGAATACTTTTAATTCGCAACAACTTTAACTATTCATCTATTCAGAGAGCTTCACTGAGGGCCAAGATCCCTTTTTCAAGAGATCATGTTATCTTCATGTTTCCGTCATTCAACAAAGGTTGGGCAGGCGAGGGAGATCAACAGGAGATATCGTGCCTGTGTTTCCGTTTCTTCTTTTGGGGCGCGATGCCTCCGTCAACCAAAGGAACACGATGGATCAGGACTTCCTTCACTGCAAACTCATACACCTGTGGAAAGTGACAGTGACATGAACAACAACAACAACAACAACAACAACACATGCTGCTCATTAATTACAAATGTCCACTACTGTGAAGAAAGTTTGTTTTCTTTCATTGTAATAACATTGTGTCATGTTCTGTCTGCCCCGTCAAGCAGAAAAGCACATCGCCGCGATTACGTCACAGATAATCCGTCCTCCTCCATCCTCTGTTATCAAAACTCCACTGCAGCACACACACACACACATAACACACTCAACCACTTCTGGAGGCCAAAACCCAGATTTGGCTTCCTCCCTAGGACACATACATACATACATACATACATACATACATACATACATACATACATACATACATACATACATACATACATACATACATACATACATAACTATGCAGCTGGTTTCAGCATTTCCACTCAGCTAAGCAGTGGGTGTGGCCCTCTGGATACCAGCATGGCCGTGACAGACAGTCCAATACAGACTCTGGATTGGTCTGGCCATGTGACAAGAGGCGCTTCAAAGATGCATGTAAACAATCAAGGCTGCTTCTTTTTTTTTACCTGTTCTTTACTGTATGTATTGTGCTTCAAAGTATAACGTTTTGAACAGTAGAAGTTATAATATGTTCTCCACAGGCCTTGTTATGAACAGCCCACATGACACTCATTTGACTTAAGTCTGGGAATGTCAGAGGCTGACCGACTGCATCATGAGAGAATTTGGCCGACGTCACATCTGGTAAGCATCCCTGTTTATGGTGCCACATGCCATTCTCTCTGTAGTCAGCCCAATTATCCACACCGCAAAACCACAGGCACAGGATGCTTTAGTTATTATACTCACACCGGCCCAAACACAACAGAAATCAGCGACGCAAGTATGTTGCCTACTCTAGTTATGCAACAGTTACAGAAAGTACTTTTTGTTCATTACTTAACAATTAAAACTACAATTCATTACTTATATAGCTAGTAAACAGATGACACAGCTAACAACTGACAACTCACAAGTGCTGTACAGATTTCCTCTTGCATCTATTTCCTATTTCTCACTGTGCCCTTTCCACGGGTTTGGATTATATGTGTGTGTGTTCTTTCGGCTCTACTAAGGTGTTAAGAGTTGTTACATCTATTTCCAGCCTTTATCTCACTCCAGCATCTGGCATTTTAAAGGGGAACATCAAAAACTGATAACAGGTCGTGGGGAGTATTACTTGAAAAGAGTCAATGCTTGTTAATGACATGAAGTATTTTGTGCCTCCAGTGGCAACATTGTTTGGGTCTGAAGACTACAAGTTGGAAATAAAAATAATCATAGGGATATTTACATTTGGTAAGAAATGAGTTTGCCAAGTGTCTGCGGTTTAGCTGCTATGTGGGTAATGTAGGTGGCAGGTTTTGGCGAAGAAGAATAATTGGAATAAAACAGATAATATCTCTAGTTTTTCTTTTAAACTATCCACTATGAGTCTGACTGTGTTGCAAAGTAGGATTGCAATGCTAAATTGGTGGAGCATTCCTTTAAAAAAATAAATCAGATTTTCATCCTATATGTGACATAATTTGTTTAAATCTAAGCCCTAATTTTTCATGTACTGTCATTAGTCAGTAAGAGCACATTACATTTTTTAACGTTGAATGAATAAATCAAAGTTAGCAACATCTGCATCTTCGCTATACCCTTAATATTTAAAACACGTCTTGCTGTTGTAAATGGGATCTCAATTTCCTTAATGTGGAGGCACGCAAGTACAACTACGTTTTCTTCAAAACTTAAAGGTAACACAGGGTGAGTGGTTGATATACAGATGGCCATTTTGTAGGCAAAGTATTCCTTTAAGTGTGTGAACAATGTTACCTCCTTGCAGTTCTTTGTGCCGATGAGGCGAGCAATGGAGCAGAAGTTGTTGAAGTATGTGCCGTGTAGCACCCTGAACAGTGACTCCTCGGCCCCGCTCCACTGGACCACACAGCCCGCCTGCTGCTCCCCGTCATCATCCCCTGAACGCAGCTTGGTGGGAGTCTGGCTTCGCGAATTCCCCTCTGTTACACACACAGAAAAACACTTTAGTATCACTGCTCTTGGCAAAAAGTTCGGTTCATAAACCTCTTTTTTATTACTTAGTCTTGGTAAAAGGTTTTGGACAGCTTTTTTTACCTGCCCACACCCAGTCATACTAATACAACCCTACAATGACACACATAAAGCTATTCCTGGGTGCTATTTTTGCATGTGCACACACACAGCCACACAGGGAACCGTGGCTTTGATTTAGCTTTTGGGATATTCAAGACTGATGCTTGTACACCCACAGCTCGAGGCAGAGAGCTGAATGTTGCTTGGCAACAGGCTGAATGCAGCATTGGCGCGGCCACATGCTCCAGCACTGAGTATTTTTATTAATCTGCTCAACAATCTGTCCCCCCCCCACATATTATCTCAACACGTGAAACAGAGTCTGCTGAGTCACTGGCTGAGCACGAGCGGTTTCCAGAACTAACAGAGACTTCCAGTGAGGCACTGTTGGCGATGAACAACAACCTAAGAGGTCCAGGGGAGGAGGGGACAATAAAAAGAGCCGGATGAGATTGCTCTTTTTTTCCCTCCTGCTGCTCTCCACATGAAGATGTCAAAAGAAATGAAAACACCACCACAGCAGGAGGAGGGGGAAGAGGGAACAATATGTTTATGTTGGGGCTGTAGCATGCAAAACTAATGGCTGGTTTATTTTGCTTGGCAAGAGAAAGCTGATATTTAGAGTAGATGGAGGGAGGGGGACAAAGGAGAGAGTAGGATATGACTTTCAAGCTATCATCTTCGGCCAAAATTCACTTTTCTGAAGGGCCGCAACTCAGAGGGGGCCGGCAACCTTCCAGAAAGGGAGGGATTTGGGGGAGGTTATGATAAATGATGCCTCAACTCACTCATACATGCTTAGAATAGACAAAGCACCTGGTGGTTTCTAAAGAAGCTCCAAACACACTGGCTGTGAGATCAGAGTCCTACCTGAGGAGGAGGTGGTTTCATGGTCACTGCAGCCCTCTTGTCTTTCCTCGGCAGACGCAGACGGTCCAGGGCAGCTGGAGCTGGTGGGGCGCTGCTGCTTTCGGCGCCTTCGTGACCTTTGTGACCTCAACATATTCTGATCCACAAACTCTTTAGCCCCTTTCTTCAGAGGAGGACAGGGGAAAGTGTTTACACTGAGATATAGCATGTGCTAAAGCGTACAGAATGCATGATAAGGTTACAATAATTGTGAGTTTGGCGTACCTGTAACAGGAAGCAGTCCACACCACACGGTTCAGTCGCTATGCGGATCTCCTTACTCTTCCTCTTGTAAACATTGGGTGTCGCATGGAAAGCTTTGTGAAAAAGAAAAAAAACTTTTTTTTGACTCTCTGTTGTGCATCGGTATGTGCATCAATAAGTATTTATCACAATCTCACTGGGAAACATCACACCGCAGGAGAAATAATAATTGACATAAATCAAGCCTTTACGGTGGAGGAAACAGTCGTATTTGAAGCAACGTCTGCAGAAGAGCGTGTGGAAGGAGTGTAACGACTGCTCCCGCTGTACAGACTTAGCAAAGGGTCCATCCAGGTTGGGGGTGCAGAGTGGGGGCAGCTTCACCGGGCGGGGGGGCTCCAAGAGGTCCTTGTACCTGCGGAGGGTTTTAGTAGAAATATATCACCTATGTAAAACTCCTTTACCACAGCATTGCTATGAAGTGAAGTCGTAGGTGTTCCTTTCTAAAGCCCTTTCAGATGCTGATGCAACTGCTCCTTTGAGTCAGAGAGCCTGAGAGGGAGCCACCATTATTACTTTTCCTCCCTAACAGCTAGCGTCTCCATGGTGAACACTAAGCAACGGCCTGTTCAGCATTGTGCGCATAGAATCGTAGTTCCACACTGCACTTTTTCTTACTTTTCCTTCAGCTCCTCCGTGGTGCCCTTGTAAGGGAACATTGAGGCGATGGCTGTGAATATCTTATCGTTGGGGACCTTCTTGCTGCTGGACGAGTCCCTCACTTTGGGAGACAGAAGGAAAACGAGTCGGTTATACAAATAACACAGTTTAATCCACACATCGTGTTTTGATACAAAGAAATCTTGTGCAATGTGTTCTTTTAAACATTTTGCAACGGTACAGGAGATTTGCCAATGCTCAAGGCCAGTTAGCAATATGTGTTCTGACAACAGTACTGAAAACAGTTTTCAGAACTGTAATACCAACAGTATATTTTATTCATGGACCCCTCATTCATGGATGTGTTTGTGTAGCAGTGCCTGAGTGACTGTGTAGCAAGGTGTGCTTCCATTTCACTATCACTAAGTTTCCCATAAAGCTTGGTACGAGAGGTCATTAGGTTCTGTAATTAGAGCCGGGCCGACTCAGTGTCATGGACAAACAGGTTCCCTCACACACAGGACCCATGCAGGGACGCAGGGGCAGTTTAAAAGTAAACAATGCCCGTGCAAACGCTGCTGTGGCAGGGTGACCTTGCGACAGCTGTACAGTGTAATGAGAGGAACAGTACCGGCCTTGTTCGTTCTGCGGCCCTCTCGTTCTCACACGGGACAAAGTCTGACTTGCTCACCCTCAGTGGTGCTCCTCCTCTTCCTCCTGATGAATGCCACAGTACCAGGTTTGGCGTCTTCTGAACCCTCCACCGAGCTCCTCCTCATCACTCTCTCGTCCTCCTTCTTTACCGCCACCTCCGTCGCAGCCTCTGTCACCGCCGCCATTGCTGCTTCCTCCTCTTCCTCCTCCTCGTGGTCAGAGTACTGGCTCAAGGCCTCCACCAGCTCTTTAAAGACCTCGTCGCTGATAAACCCCCCCTCTGGGACACAGTTAACATGTCAGAACTCGACAAGTTCCAATCCCTTAAATATGCAATTTTCCATATGCTTCCAGAAAAGATGACATCGGCTGCATCATCAGAACATATCAACCAAAAAGTCCCAAGGTAATGTTGCAGTGATATAAAGTATGACAGGTACTACATTATTCATTCAGCACACACCTCTGTCTCCATGGACACCGTCGTAGTTGTCGATGAGTTCCTCCAGGAAAGCCTCGTCCTGTTCCAGCACCTCGTCGCCCATGTATGGGATGTTGTGAAGGAATGTCTCATCCTCCACCTGAGAAGCAAATAACTCCAATCAAGACAGGTACGCGACCAGATGATGGCGCTTGTCACACCACCACCCGTGATGCTTCAGAGGACATACAGCCGAAAAAAATGTCAAAAGTAACATTGTTATTTGATGTCATACCATGAAGTTGTGCTGCAGAGGCGACCAAGAGTACATGAAGGGGATTCCTGCCACTGTTGACAGTGGTCTCATGGCAATGGCTTGAGCTTTGAATTCTGGGAAGCCAAACTCCACTGTGCACATCTGTAAGAGAACCAGAGGTGAGTTGGGGTTGACAAGACAATAGAGCAGTCCTCAGTATTATTGGCCAGTTTTATAACTATATAATCGAATACACATTCTGCTCGACACCCCAACAGGGAAAATAAACCCAGTAAACACAATAAAGGGGACCGTGACGGCACGGGGGAAGAGAAAAATGCTGTCATGCCCTCAGGCTGTTTGTATTATGAGCTCCCACAGTGCTCGACAACACTTTTAGGCTGCATATTATGATCCATTTCTGGCACACAGCTTTGTTCTGAGATATTTCAGGAACACCTGACAACCAGGTGGGAATCAGAGCAGTACACTGGTGTTAATAAGGGGGACGCTCTGTGATGGAGATGAGGAGTGTTTTCACAAAATATTCACACAATAATATAAAATTTGGATTACTTGTAAAGACAGAGCAGCCTGGGCAGGAATACGAACACAGAGCTGGACAATACATGCAGGATGGTATTTGCAAAGTTATAATAGTTTCATTTCATTTTTATTTCTTAAGCATAAATAGACGCTTGTAGTTGCGGTTAAGAACAAGAGAAAGAACTGAAATATAGGCATAGTGCCAACTCCTGGAATGTCAAGTCTGTTAAATGTCTGTGGTTCTGAGGTTCAATGTCAAGAGTTGACGGGAATTCTAATGCATATCTTGAAAATCAATACAAATTTTGATCACAGAAAAGAGTTCATGCTGTGTCTCTTTTTAGGTAGAGATATATTATATAAAACTGTAATAAATACACATTCATTTTGATTTGATTTTTATTAGTTTTGACCAGGAAATATGGTTTCAGTTTAGTTTATCTTAAAGGATATGTTTTTTCTATTTAGTTTCAGTTTATTATATTATAAAAGTTATAGAATATATATTTTGGCTGCTTATTTTTGTTTTAGTGTCAGTTTACTATAATAGCCCTGGTTATATGAAGCTATGTAGTGAAATGGCTATTATTTGACTCTCTTTAGCACACACACACAAACGCACTAACTCCACACCTTCTTGTTGGCCAGAGCTCCACCAGACGTTGACAAAGGGATGGACTGAATCCTGAGCCTGGACCACTCTGCATTCACGAGATTTGCCTGCTGCTCAATCTTTTGCCTGTTAGACATGAACAGGGTCTGGAATCAAACAGAACAAAGAGCATGTCACACATCCTGTAAGACACATAAACACACACAGTGAGTGACTGCTGCATGTAAAACATACTTGAAGCAGTATAAGTGTGTTTATGCCCCTGACACCACACAGAAATGTTAATAATTGTGTTGACCCACCTTGACCTCCTCTACTTTTTTAAGGCGTTTTAATTGGCGAAGGCGCATGTACTCAGACTTGACCCTCCGTCTCCACTCCAGCAGGCTGCGGGAGGGTACGAAGGAGGAAGGCTGAGGTTTTGGGGCTGGTGTGGCAGCACCGGTGCCAGGCGTGGGGGCTGCAGCAGCTGTTTCCTCCATGACCCCTTAAAAAAAGACAGAGATACTATTTGGCAAAACAGTCAAGGATTCATCTTCCACTAAACCGGATAGTTTCTGTTCTCAACTTATGTCCTTAGAGGTGTTTAAAAAGTGCATGGGACACTATCAAAAGAGTGATTGCATCTTTGACATTTATTTGAGTAATTTCCAATAATATTCCCATAAGGCTTTGCAAAGTGCCTGTGGGACTCAATAGCAAGTGGACAGTGACTTTATCAGTTTTTACCACCTATGCTGTCACAATAGTTCTCAATAATACCACTAATAGAGGTTGGTATGCTCATAATGTATACGTTGGTGTAACAGTCCCATTCTGTAATTTATGTTAGATATTAAGTCTTTATTACATAATACAGTCAGTACAACCCCCCCCCCCCCCCTCCCCATCTCTCACGGAAATAAAACTTCCCCATTCGCCCTCTCTGGAACGTGAAGTCCATTTGAAAGAGTGCCCCCCTCTGTTTGCAAAACAAAACTGACATTTAATGTAAAAACAAAACAAAAAGGAGGTTTCACACTAGTGCTTTAAATCGCTTAGGGCAAGACTGCAACTGACCAAATAATGAACAAACAAGACCCATCGTGTGCAAACAAAATGAGTGAGGTCTGTAATAATCTAACAGCACGGGTCATGATCCACATTGCTCAGGAGTGGGCGTGCCTCTTCACAAAACCAATATGAAGCGGAGCAGAAAAGTGCGTAGTACAGTTTTCCTGTGTTTCACAAGTACCTTAGTGCAAACCAACTTCCCTTTCTGAGCTCAAACAGAATAAAAAATAAGTACAAATATAAAAACTGCGCTCTTTTTTTCCTGGACTGTGAGAGTCGTGCACACGTTTTTTTTTTGTGCCACGGCTATGAAGTACACTACGTCCTCCTGTAGCTGCAGCCCCGTGGAGACCGAGCCACACACAGTATCCATTTAAATGTGTAATACTTTAAAGACGTACGCACCGACCACCACAATGACAGCACGTTATTCCAGCGGACGCGTGTGTGTGTGTGTGTGTGTGTGTGCACGTCTGCCTCCACATCCAGTGTCGCAGTTATTAAATACCTTCAAATCCACGGCTCGCGTCCTATTCGCTGCGAAAAGAGGTTGCAACGCGATCAAGTCCCTGTCTCTCTTTTTTTTTTTTTTTTTTTTTTTTTTTTTTTTTTTTTTTTAAAAACAGTCGAGTCGAGATATCCGGAGCAATTATTAAAGGGCTGTCTCTGCTATGGATCTGACGCAGATATCGTATCCACACGGCGAGGGGATCTCAGAGAAATCCCTGCGTTATCCATGGGCATGGTGCTGGAGGTTGTTGTTGTTGTAGCTTACAAATAGCTGCGCACTGTCGAGCCAGCCCGAGCAAGGAAGGGTGACGTCTTTATTATGATCGCAGCCTTTTTCTAGCAGAGGAGGATTTATGACTATTCTGCGTCCTGGGAATAAAAAAAGTAGCGTGGAGCAGCAGCGACGGCACAGCCATTTACACGCGCACACAGGAACTGATGCAACTGTCCAGAGTGCTAGATCGCCATCTAAATGCGCGAGGGCATGACGCTCTATAGGTTGAGATCATAGGTTTTTTGATCGGCATATTAATGCAGTTGTTAAAATACATAAATTAATATCACATGAATTGTTCAGTGTTTTTTTTTTTTTAATTGGCAAATACATTGCTCACAAAAACGGAAATATATTCACATAATAGTTCTAATTACCCCGATTGCGCAGATTGTGAAGATTAAATAAATGTCCAGAAATTTTGAGAATGAAAAATGTTGAGTAGTTGAAAACTCCTACAGCGGACTTCTACCGAATGAAGAACAGTTCAGATGTTGTTCTGCACTCCTCCTCCAGGGAGAGCCCGACGCATTTTATCATCCGTTTTTAAAGAGTGGGCTGGATGACGGTCCTCGGGCCACTGATGCCTTCACGTACTCCACGTAAAACCCTAATTTACTTAAGTGGAAAACATCACAACAAGGACGTTTTGGGTTTGTGTTGGGTATTTATAAATGATCGACCTGAGTAGTAGAAGGAGCAATATACATCTATTCAAACTTACATCTTTTTCTGACACTGTGAAAACAGAAAATAAATAAACATACATTTCACAAAAGCTATTTGCAAATAACTAAAATGATGTCCATAAATACTTAAAAAGTGATATTGCTGTCACTCTTCCCAATGGATATTTTCACACAATCTTTTCTCTTTCAAATTTAGGATATTAGGAAAACATCTGCTATGTATTTTGATACCTCAATCAGAAAAAAACCTGCATATTTTAAGGATGTTTGAGATATGGCACATATTTAGCAAGTGTCATTTCTCAATGCTGGTTCCCTAACTAAGAACAAGGGGCACATCCCCTCAATATTTATATTTAATAAATAACTAATTTATTATTATTTGTTTCTGTGTTGTTGATTTAGGGATATAGGTAGGCTATATTGTAAAAATGTAATCCATCATATTTCACAGGCTGTCAATATGCACATTATGCTGTTATTATTCACAACAGTTTGGTTTATTGTCTTGTTTATTTTTTCAAAATAATCCCTAAATAGATAAATGAAATGCTACTCCTGTGGCACCCAAGATGGCACTGTTCACCTACTTTTCATCCCATGACACAACATGTGCTCATTCACACGTCTAAACCGACATGGTGTCATATCATGCTCTACCAACAGGACTGCTTCAGTGTGTTTCTCTGTGATCACCATGCTGCTTTTGATCCTTGCTGCTCTCTGGTTCTGATGTTTATGCCATGCATTCCATTCAAACAAAAGCAAACACACACAGGAAGATAAGTTTGGGGAGCATGGCTGTTATCAGCAGGACGTTTTTAATTCTGTTCTATGTAAACAGTGTGTGTTGGTCTTGGCACCTGTCAGTGTGGGACTCAATATGGTGCAGCTTTTATGATCTTTGACAGAGGCTTGGAGATGAAAAGAGTCACAAAGCAGCTTAAAATGTCATTTAAAATATTAGATAAGATAAGATAAGATAATCCTTTATTAGTCCCGCAGCGGGGAAATTTGCAGGCTTACAGCAGCATAGAGTAAAGTGCACACAAGAGACATAGTAGAAGAAAGACAAGATAAAAAAAAAAAATGAAAATAAAAAAACAAGTATTATAAATAAGCAATAAAAAACAGTAGAAAATCAACAATAACTGAAATATTATATTTACAGACAGAAAAAACGATTTGAACTATTATTGCACAGTGTAATGTATTGCACAGGTTTTTATTGTCATGTTTTTATTGTCATGTGTCATGTGGTCTGCTGGGAGCAGTTGGTTGTGCAACCTGACAGCAGCAGGAAGGAAGGACCTGCGGTACCTCTCCTTCACACACCGGGGGTGAAGCAGCCGGTGGCTGAAGGAGCTGCACAGAGCTGCCAGGGTGTCCCGCATGGGGTGAGAGGTGTTGTTCATCAGGGATGACAGCTTGGCCATCATCCTCCTGTCTCCCACCACCTCCACCGTGTCCAGTGGACACCCCAGCACACTGCTGGCCTTCCTGACAAGCTTGTTGAGTCTCTTCTTGTCGGCTGCTGAGATGTTGCTGCTCCAGCAGACCACTGCATAAAAAATGGCTGATGCCACCACAGAGTTGAAAAAGGTCCTCAGGAGTCCTCCCTGCACTCCAAAGGACCTCAGTCTCCTCAGCAGATAGAGTCTGCTCTGACCCTTTTTATAAAGTGCATTTGTATGATTAGTCCAGTCCAGTTTATTGTTCAAGCGAACACCCAGGTACTTATAAGATTGCACAATCTCAATGTCCTGTCCCTGGATGTTCACTGGTTCCGGAGGACAGTGTTTACCCCGGCGGAAGTCCACCACCAGCTCTTTGGTTTTACCAGAGTTGATCTGGAGGCGGTTCCGCCGGCACCATCCTATGAAGTCCTGGTTCAGTTCTCTGTATTCCCTCTCATCGCCGGCGGAGATGAGGCCGACGATTGCAGAGTCGTCAGATAACTTTTGCAGGTGGCAGGTAGCAGAGTTGTATGTGAAGTCTGATGTGTATATGGAGAAGAGGAATGGAGCCAGAACGGTTCCTTGTGGGGCCCCCGTGCTGCAGGACACCCGATCTGACTCACACTCCCTTATCCTCACATACTGTGGACGGTTGGTGAGGTAGTCCAGGATCCACGCAGTGAGGTGGTGGTCCACCCCGGTCTGCTCCAGCTTGTCCCTCAGAAGCAAAGGCTGGATGGTGTTGAAGGCACTGGAGAAGTCGAAGAACATGACTCTCACAGTGCTTCCAGCCTTTTCCAGGTGAGAAAGGCATCTTTGTAGCAGGTAGATGACAGCGTCATCCACCCCGATGCCAGATTGGTAGGCGAACTGAAGAGGGTCCAAAGATGAGATCACCAGGGGGCGGAGGTGCACAAGGACCAGCCGCTCCAGGGTCTTCATCAGGTGGGATGTTAATGCCACCGGCCTGAAGCTGCTGAAGTCCTTGGCCCCCGGGGTCTTTGGGACTGGTACCACGCAGGACGTCTTCCATAGCTGTGGTACCCTCCCCAGCTTCAAGCTCAAGTTAAAGATGTGCTCCACTATCCTGCACAGCTGGTCTGCGCAGGATTCTTGTATGTACTATATGTACGAAGCATTTATTCATAGAAGACATTCAAACTAGCTGTAATTAAACCTCTTCTTAAGAAACCTACTCTTGATCCAGAGGTGTTGGCTAACTATAGACCTATATCTAACCTTCCGTTCCTCTCCAAGATCCTCGAGAAAGCAGTAGCAAATCAGCTCTGTGACTTTATGCATAACAATAGTTTATTTGAGGATTTTCAGTCAGGATTTAGAGTGAATCATAGCACAGAGACGGCACTGGTGAAAATTACCAATGACCTTCTAATAGCTTCAGACAAAGGACTTGTCTCTGTACTTGTATTGCTAGACCTTAGTGCTGCATTTGATACCATTGATCACCAAATCCTATTACAGAGATTGGAGCATCTTATAGGCATTAAAGGAACCGCACTTAGCTGGTTTAAGTCGTATTTATCAGACCGATCTCAGTTTGTATATGTAAACAATGAAAGCTCGATGAAAACCAGGGTTAGTCACGGAGTTCCACAGGGGTCTGTTCTTGGACCTATTTTATTTACCTTATATATGCTTCCCTTGGGGAATATTATCAGAAAACACTCAGTAAACTTTCATTGTTATGCAGATGATACCCAGTTATATCTATCAATTAAGCCAGACGAAACTAACCAGTTCTCTAAACTTCAAGCATGTCTTACAGACATAAAAACTTGGATGACCTGTAACTTTTTAATGTTAAACTCTGAAAAAACAGAAGTTATCCTACTAGGCCCAGATCACCTTCGAATTCAATTATCTAACGATATAGTTTCTCTAGATGGCATTGCTCTAGCATCCAGCACTACCGTTAAGAACCTTGGAGTTATCTTTGACCAGGATCTGTCTTTTAACTCTTATATAAAACAGATCTCAAGGACAGCCTTTTTTCATTTACGTAACATTGCGAAAATCAGGCAAATCCTGTCTCAAAGCGATGCAGAAAAACTAGTTCATGCATTTGTTACCTCTAGACTAGATTACTGTAACTCCTTATTATCAGGCTGCTCTAATAGGTCTCTTAGATCTTTACAGTTGATCCAGAATGCTGCAGCACGTGTTCTAACAAAAACTAAGAAAAGAGATCATATTATTCCAGTATTAGCTTCTCTGCACTGGCTCCCTGTTAAATCAAGAATAGAATTTAAAATTCTTTTACTTACCTACAAAGCTCTAACTGGCCAGGCACCATCTTATCTTAAGGAACTTATAGTTCCATATTACCCAACTAGAGAGCTGCGCTCAATCAATGCAGGGTTACTTGTGGTTCCTAGAGTATATAAAAGTAGGATGGGAGCCAGAGCCTTCAGTTATCAGGCTCCTCTTCTGTGGAACCAGGTTCCAGTTTCAGTCCGGGGGCAGACACACTCACCACTTTCAAGAGCAGGCTTAAGACCTTCCTTTTTGATAGCGCTTATAGTTAGGGCTGGTTCAGGTTCGCCTTGGTCCAGCCCCTAGATATGCTGCTATATGCCTAGACAGCCGGGGACTACCTAGGATACGCTGAGCTCCTCTCTCCTCTTCTCTCCCTCCATCTTTATGTATTAATCTCCTATTTATGCACATTACTGATTTTGCTTCTTCCCCGGAGTTCTTGTGCTTTCTCGCCTCGCAGGTTCCCAGGAATCGGGGTTATATTTGGACTGTCATCGTGCCACCTACTGAGGCCCTGCTGACACCCACTACTACTACCACTATCATTATTAGTCACATTACTATTATTATTGCCTGTACTATTACGCTTATTGACTTGCTTGTACCCTGGAGTCTTTGTGCTTTCTCGCTTCGCAGGCTTCTATAAATCGTGGCTGTACCTGGACCGTGGTCGTGCATCCTGCTACGGCCCTGCTGACACCGACTGCTACCACCATTATTATTACTAGTCACATTACTATTACTATTACCTGTACCATTAAGCATTTTAGCTTTACTTCCACCCTGAAGCCCTTTTGCTTTCTCGTTCTGCAGGTTTCCATGAATCGTTGTGGTACCTGGACCGTAGTCGTGCCTCCTGCTGTGAGCCGACTGACACCCACTGCTACTTCGATTATTATTATTAATCACATTACTATCCCTATTTTCATAACTATAATTCTACTGTAATAATTGCTGCTGTTATTATAAGTAGTCTTATTATATGAATCATTTATGCCATATACATTGAATGTGTTGTATCTCTGTTATGCTGTTCATTCTGTACACATGACATCTATTGCATTCTGTCCATCCTGGGAGAAGGATCCCTCCTCTGTCGTTCTCCCATAGGTTTCTTCCTTTTTTCTCCCTGTTAAAGGGTTTTTTTAGGGGAGTTTTTCCTGTGCCGATGTGAGGGAAGGACAGAGGATGTCGCATGTGCACAGATTGTAAAGCCCTCTGAGGCAAATTTGTAATTTGTGATTCTGGGCTATACAAAATAAACTGAATTGAATTGAATTGAAAGAGTGATGTCCCAATTAAACATTCACTTATTCCGCTTCCCCCAACAGAATTTTTTAAAACATGTCAAGCTCCTCCTTGTAGGAACATCCATTCAGTCATTTAACTTCACATTGAAAGTTTGATGCAGATTAATTCAATTGTTTGTAGGGTATTTAAATTCCCGTCACATACAAAAAAAGAGTAAACTCCTTTTTCTGAAGTGAAATGTGGAAGTAATTTTGGCGCTAGCTGGCTCTCTCCCAAGTCCAGCAGCTGAGGAAGCACACTCATCCTTCAGTGACGTGGATCAGTGCATCAGTGCATCAGTGCATCAGTGCATCAGTGCATCAGTGTCATACTGGAGATCCCTGCCACCTCTCTTTACCACAGAGGCTCAGCGTGACGTCAGACCTAGACGTGGTTGGAAGGGGTTGCTCGTCATCAGCACTGATGTTGTAACACAGAACAAACACAAAAAACACATACTTTCACTCCCAAGCAGTGACAGTAAATATCATGCTCTACAGCAACAGAAACAGAAACCTATGAAAGTCTGTTAGTAGGTCTTGGAGAGTATTACTGCCTAAGTAAATTAAGTTATAGAGTCCTTTTAGTGGCTTCAGACGGAGCCATACAAAATCAGTTGCCTCAAGTGATGTCATTGAGTCAGTGATTGCTGGAGCTGAAGACTGCAAGTTTAAAAATCCGACCGTGGGACGTTAGGAAAAAAAACGAAAATATCTTTGGTTTTGCTGCATCAATTATGATTTAGTACTCTTTTATAATGTCATACACCATTTGGTGGAAACATCCTGGTCCATAGACTGAACCACCTCAGCTGGCTCCTTTCAATGCAAAAGGAGCAGCTGCTCCACTCCGAGCTTCCGCTGGATGTCTGAGCTCCTCACCCTCATCTCTAAGGCTGAGCCCAGACATCTTATTAAGGAAGCTAATTTTGGCTGTTTGTATCCGAGACCTGGTTCTATCGGTCACTAACCAAAGCTCTGACAATGAGGGTCGGAATGTATCCTGACAGGTAAAACCACAGCTTTGCATTCCGGTGCAGGTCCCTCTTGACTGCAATGGTCTGGTCCAACGCCCATAGCACAGTTGACACAGAATCAAACCGCCTGTCCATATCCTGCTTCATTTTACCCTCATTCAGTAAACCTGAGATATTTACATGCCCTCGCTTGAGGCAGTGACTCCCTCCCAACCCAGAGGGAGAAATCCATTGTTTTCCGGCAGAGAACCATGGCATCAGACGTGGAGGTACTGACTGTCATCTCGACAGCATCACACTCGGCTGCAAACTACCCCAGTGTGTGCTGAAGGTCATGGTCTGATGAAGCCAACAGAACCACATCGTCTGCGAAGAGCAGACGTACAAAATCGGATACAAGAAACAACCCTGGTGGTTGTAAACGTATACATTCCAAATGTATCTCAGTTTATTTCTTGTTGCTGTGTAAGTGGATGCCTTCAGCTGACAAGAAGTGAAATTGGAGTGAGCAATTCCTAAGCAATAGATTTCAGTTAAAACATCTATATAAGAAATGATAAGTAGTTGCAATATGAATAATTTTAGTCCAAGACTGCTCACATGCTATATGTCCACATGTTAGTGAACCCATTATTGATTTCAAATATTGCTTGCATTGATTAAAGCATAAATCAAAGGCAAAGGTAAAGACAGAGAGAGGGAGAGAGAAAAATAGAGGGTGGGGCTTTCCCCAACTTCTCTCCTTCTGTTGTAAAGCAGAGGGTGGGATGAGAGAAATAAACAGATAAAGAGAGAGAGAGAGGGATGGTGGTGCACCAGTGGACCACAGTAGTTCTAACCTTATCAGAGGCTCTCTGTCCCATTGTGTGAATCCGCCCATCCTAGGAAATGAGGGCTTCCTGTTGTTTTATAGAGCCTTCCTGCAACAAGGTTGAGATATGTTATCCCTACCCAACAGGGAAGACGAACAGAGCGTTGTCAGGCAAAATGACAGCCACTAGCTTCTCACTTATGATTTCTGGGTGTTTTCTGACTCTTCTCATCTGGGGTAAGTAGACGATTTATACTGTCCATTTTTCTTCACTCTTATATGGTATAACTTCTTTACTTGCCCTCTATCTCACCTCTCAGGAGGAATGCTTAGGGGCTTTCAATGATTGAGTGGCTTTTAGAAAGGAGCTTAGCAGGTCTCATGATTGAGTTTTATACTTGAACAGTTTGGTTTAAAGGCCATAGAGTGATGTTGACCAAGCTGTCTCAACAAATTTGTTCTTCAAGAATAATTTTTGTTACAGTAACCTTTGAGAATTTTATCACCAGGTCATTACAGTTGATTTTATGATTCATTCTGTCGTTATTATTTGCTCCTACTCATTAAATAAGATGGGTTTTTTTCTTGTGGGAATGTTTTGTAAATTGAAATTTCCTTAAGTTGAATATATTAAGATTTCCTCAAAAGAGTGGCGGACAAAGGCAGGATGCATTGACTGTTCACGTCCTTCAGCTTACTCCTTGTTATTTCCTTCACCTCCTCTACTTTCACAAGTTCTGAAATGTATTTCTCTTAAAGCAGGATGCACAACAGTGGTTTGCCTAGTTGATGAAAAGTTAGCGGCGCAACCGACCACAACGATAGGTACAATATGTGTATTTTAAAGAAAAAATTAATGAGGCTACATGGTCACACATACCTTGACTAACATCACCTCCTTTTTCTACAGGGTATCACTCAACAAAGATGATGACTGCCAGTAAGATTACAGTTTCTTTTCTTTTTTACACTTAATTATAGACTCTGAACTAAATGTCTGCTGCTCCCTTAATACTTAAATCTGCTAATCGTCCGGCTTTAAATTTAATCTTACTTTAATAATTTAACAGAAATATATGAAAGTTATTAACATGTTCTATATTTTACAGTTACAAATAGTGATTATACAGTTGTGTGCACTGGGGTATTGTTTTGGATCAGTTCCTTAAACTCATTTGCTTGGCCTGGAACTGACACACACAGAGCACAGAGATACTGGTTTCTGCCAAGATCTCCCCGTGTGTACTATCATGAGAATCCAACACAAACTCCTGGGGAGGTCTCCACCAGTGAGGGGTCAACAGCAGTAGACACTAGGCCCATGGAGGGTTTTGGGTCAAAGTTTAACTTAAACCTCATTATGAACAGACCCCACCTGGCTCAACTTCCTGAATTTGTTCGTCATTCACCCCATGCAACGTCTGTGTTCAACGCATGAACTCCGGGTTGTGAAACAACTGGAACTTTGGAGCAGCGCCCCTTTCACTGTTCCTCCTCTTGTGCCTTCTTTTTTTTTTTTCTTTCCCCTGACTGTCCCCCCTCCTTCCCCTGCCAACTCCCCCAACTCTGAGCTCCTCCTCTGCTGAAAAGACACATTTCCTGATGTCATTACTAAATCAAAATGCTGCTCGGCAAACAGATGTTGTGAGAGGCCCAACATGTGGATTCAGTGACATAAATTAACAAGTTGGTCGTGAGAAAACAACCTTACATTCCATTTTTCATTCAATCAATGAAACCACCTCTTTCACAGTGCTCTTTAAAGTGGTGGGTGATGGCAGTGAGAAACTACATTACAGATGTAGAACAATCATCAGACAGAAAAAAAAGTTTTAAAACAGCTGGTCAGGACTGAATAATAACTACTCTTTCTGTATTAATTAAGCTTAACATGAAATCATCGCTGTCTACACAGCTCACACTGCAGAGTCATGATTACATCCACCCCAAAAAGCTAAGCCCTAAATGTTTACTTATGTTTCCTATTTGGCAGAGGCAGCCCAAAAGGCAAATAAATCACATGCTGTGAGCTGGCCAGGCCTTCGACTGTGAGAAACTGAGACTAAAAAGCAGAACAAGAGTTAAAGAGTAAAGGGTTTTCAGATGTGAGTCCAGCCCAGCTTGGGTGTGCTCCCTTTTATTTGGGAGAATGGAGAGGACAATCTGTGTTGCCTCCACCCCGTTAAAAAAAGGAAGAAAATCCTAAGGAAACGTGTGTTGGAGAGGGGAACAGCGGCTGCCAAGGCGCAGGGCCGTCAGACAGATCTTCGGAGAACATCTGGTAACCGCGGGTAACACTGTTTGGACATCTGGTAACCGAAGGTTACACTGCGTCTCTTCCATCCTGTCGGGTTTCCTGTTATGCCTCGCTGTACACAGTCTAAGAAGTTTAGGTTTATTATACATGGTCGCCGGTTGGGGAAAACGCACCTTTATTCATTTTTTCTGACATGAAGGGAGCACTTGGTTTCATTGGGGTATTCCTCTCCTTTCTCTGCGGTGAGTGTGTGGTCTCCCTACTACAGCTGCAAATGCCTGCCTCAGTACTAGACATGTGAAGGAACTCATGAGCTACGACAGACTGAAATACTCTTTAACATTGGAATTTGCTAGGATGTATGTCTTTGACGAACTTATTTAATGAACTAGATTAGAAAGACTTTACATGACAGATTCAAACAGGGTTTATGTTAACTGCCTTTACTTCTTGATGTAAAGTTTTCAATCTAAACATCTTATTCCTCTGTGTTTAAGATGCCACTCAAGGGAACTCTACGATGCAGTTTGGTAGGTGACATAACTTTAAAACATAATCCTAGTCATACAACCTTATGTCATTCTGTGAGACCTAGAATTTACTGGGCATGTTTTGAAAATGTCTAGCACATCTTTAGCGTTATTTTCTAATTTCAATATGTCTTTCTTTGTCCAACTCTTTTATTTCATGCAGCTTGTGGGAATATTTCTCACCATTGTACGGATTTCTGCCACATCTGTGATTTTTATTTTGGTGCACCAACAATGGATTGCCTTTTCACTCTGCTTGACCACACCTGTCTTAACAATTTTAATGAGGCAATGGCATCACTGAACAGCACTGACTGGTGCACTTGGGGCAATGTGAGCGGGTAAGTTTGCAGTTAATTGGTTTTAACATTAAAAATATTGTTAAATATATGCTGATGTCTGAATCATCTTCTGCACACTTCCTGTCTCCACCCTGCAGTTTATATAGTAACCTAAGCCTTTGCACAGAGGAGATATCTGACTGTCTAGTGATCCCATGGCCCAACCCGCTGGTGGAACAGACCTTTGTGAACATTCACTCCAAGTTTTTCAAAGATTGTCCCTCAGAGGAGCTAAGCGACCCACCACCAGTCATCATCTTTGCCCTCGTGATAACTCCCATCTGCCTGATCCCCATCATGGTGAGCCTGGTGGTGCTCAAAACCAAAAATGGGGATGGCAGCTCCTGAAAATCCCAAATCTCTGCTTGGCTCAAAAATCATCGAGGATATCATGTTTTCCCTTTCCCAACCTGAAGGCTACAGCTCGTTTACACACGCACCGCAGCAGCGCTTTCATCTCACCAGTGACCTTGCAGAGTAATGAGATATCTGAGATATCAGCAACGGAGGAACACCTTAGAGGAGATGACACTGATTAAGAGTGAATGTCATATCATCAGTAGCATCACAATGATTTTGTCAATAACAACCTCCCCGATGCTAACAGAGTCACACTGTGATACGATCTATGTTATAATAAGTTCCTGTAACGTACTGTGAAACGTTTTGTTTTCACCATCTCCACTCGAGATCTGAACATGTATCTGTTGGTCACATCCAATTTGCACAAACCATTCAGTAAACAGAGCTTGGTTTTAACTGAAGAACCTAGTATTCAGGGTTATGATGACAAAAGCTGTTGAGCTTGCAAAGGTAAAGTCAAAATGTGTGTATGTGTTGACTCTCATTGTTTTGGACAGTATTTGTGTTGATCAAAGACAAGGTCATTTCAATTACTGAACCCCTGAACTCTCCTGATGCGATTTGTTTTGCAGCCACTCAAACTTAACCCTGTTTTGAGCCATTAACGAGACAATGTACAGTTTGTATGCATAATTTGACAATATACAGTACGTATGCAAAGCACATGTGCAACTTAGACTGTTTTTCAGTGTGAAGTTGATACATGTATGTGTCCATGTTTGGTCTAGGAAAAGGGTCCTCTAAATGTGTACATAAAGACAGGAAAGTGAGTGTAGCGTGATGCATGGATCTGGTTATGTGAGTCGTAGCGTTTGAGGTCAGAGGTTACAGATGGGACACAATGAGTGGGTACGCCCAGAAAGGGAGATTTATTTTCCTAGTATTGTCTATTTTTGAACAGTCCTTCAGCACTTTCCCCTATCCAAACACAGACAATCCTCATGATCACATGATGAGCTAATCGAGGCAAAGTTTTTATTAACATCCAGTTCGGACAGACAGACAGACAGACAGACAGACAGACAGACACAGACAGACAGACAGACAGACAGACAGACAGACAGACAGACAGTTGTCTGTGCAGACAAGCGATAAACACTGAGCAACGACACAAAGATATAAGTGTTATCTTTTCGCCTGGATCGTGAAAATGTGGTTATGTTGTGATCAGTCTTGAATGACGATAAAGCCATTGTTAAGTGCTTTCAGATTTGGATATAAATGTGTATTTATATAATGTGTTATAATTATGCCATTGTCAGAACTTAGTGGACTTACTGTACCATCTGAGAGAACACATTCTGCCTACTCTCACACCATTTACTGTATGTATTTTGATATACTGTTTTATATTTTATATAATTAAATCTAGAGTTGGATTTGTCGGCTGTTGCTTATTTTTATTTATCCAGACTGTCGGAGGAATAAAAGCCATCTGAGCTGGTTCATATTTGGTTTTAGCCAATCATAACATGAAAGAAGCAAATTGTACTCAGTTCAGCTCATGTTCTTCACTAAAATACATTAACAGCGTTTCAGCTTCATCCTGGCTAAAGTACCCTTTAACCTTTGTCAGTATTTGATTAAACACTCCTTTCCCTCGGGTGCGGTGCAGATGGCATTGCTTTGTGCCTCAGGTAGTGTTACACTGTATCTTCAGTGAGCAGTATGTTGTGGTACAGTTGCTATGCTGCACAAGTGCTGGTGTAGTGAAGGAAGCAGTGACAGCAGTCATGTATCACACCCTCATCTGGCAAATACAACACTGCAGGGTGGGCCTGTGTTTGTGTGTATGTATGTATGTGTGTGTGCGTCTGGCAGGGATGGGTGGGAAAGTGTGTTCAGTGACCTTCTTCCTCTCTACATGTTGGGTCATCCTCGTCCCCACCCCCTTCTGATCTCATTCAATTCTGTGTTACTCCTTACTGTTACATCAGGCCAAAAAACATTTCTGATTCCAGAATGCAAGATATGATTGGAAAAACAATATCCATCATAATTGTTTAAGACAAATTACATCAAATGTTTCAGCAAACAATTTGTTTGGGGGATCAGTAAACGAGTGAAATACCTACGGTCAATATACAGTACATCAGTTTGTGTTCAGTTAGGAAACCCTGCCCTCTACTGGTTTAATGTGATATAGTCTCAGTAGCAGCACTTAACCAACGAGACTGCCATCTCTAAGAAAAAAAAGGTTGCATGTTATATTAATGTTTAATTCAAAGTTTTCTGCTGATCCGCAGTTGTTTATCTTTGTGTAGAGACAAAAAGCTAATCTGTAATCGTATATGTGTAGTCTAGAGAAAATGATTGGGCTACAACGTTATTTTACCTGATATCTGTTTACATTTTGGCAAACTGGAAACATTGATAATATGCACAATTAGCTAATAGCAGTTTCTGTTTTTTGCACCAATGGATGAATTTAAAGACAACAAGCACTGGATTACATTGATTCTGAACAAAACCTAAAAGTGATTCTCAGGCAAGTTTCTAGAGTTTTAAGGAGTGTAAAATGATATATATATAAAAGACTAATAGCTAAAAATTACAGTCAGTCACTGTTAAAGCTTACAATACAAAATGAATTGGTAGCTCATGGCATCTCATAGCAACAGTACTGTGGAGTATGTTATCAGTAGGAATCCTTTAAGGGAGTCCATGAGGCCATTAGGTTATTCTCCTGTCCCTCAGCAATGCTGCATCTCAATGACACAACATGTAGAGATGCCTCAACTCAGCTGATCTGAACACATTCCCATGGGCCTCAGTTTCAACGATCTGTGCTGACACTGAAGTGGCATGACTTGATGCTGTGGGGTTGGAACTGCTCGCGGTAATGGACAAGGGAACATCTCTGGACATTTCTCCAGATATATATGTTGTTATGTATAAGCTCACAGTAGTAAGTTGCTAGATAGTTTTGTGGACAAATATTGTAGATTGAGGAAAAGGAGCCAGGAATACTTTTGAACTGACTTTTATTGAAACCAAATTAAATATCAGAGTAATTGTACGTTGCAAACGCACCAGTAATACACCTGTCTCATTATAGCTTGACAATTTAACAATGATGATAATGAAAATAAAAAGTAAAAGTAGAACTGAGTCTAAAAAGTGTTTCAGTTTTACTTTGAGGTCATGCTGCCTCAAACAAATTAAAAAGTAACAAACCACCAATGCCACAATGGAAATCTAACGTTAGGTATAGTTAGCTTGGATGTTAGAAAATATATATGGCACACCCATGTATACATGTATATACTGTATATTTCTAGAACCGAGACGGATGATTTCAGAGACCTTTCTCTCTCTGCAGTGGTGATCGCACCCAAAAGCTGCAGCTGTGTCTCCAGTCACAGGTTTTGGCTCTGGAGACTTTGCTGGTCGTCTCATCGAGGGAGCCGATGACTGTTAAGGCCAAGAGACCTGGCAGAGTGGTTGGAAGGACAGCGGGTAAGGGCATCTGTACATCAACTGCTGGTTCCTTTGGCAGACTTAATAGTGTTGCTGGGGGCTGTGGGAATAAGACGTGGCTGACAGTGTCAGCTTCACTGGTTCCTATGAAGGAGCATTCATCAGCAGCATCAATGATGACAGCTGGTGGCCAGAGAAAGTCAGCTTCCTGGAGTCTGTGTCCAATATCGATGAATTATTGATATACCATTGGTTTTAGAGATGTATATATTTATAAACATATTTTTTTACATGTTTTTTTCTTACAACTACTTTATTGGAGAACTTCCAGACTGGAATTTTGCCAGACTTGATGAAAATGAAAAGATTGCACCCACTGATGCGAGTCATTCGGTGTGACACGAGTAATTACTTTGTTGTGCGAGATCCAGACAGCTGGCACTGCTGTGTCAGAGCTGACCCTACAGCTGGATGACACCGAGTAGGTTTGACATCAGCTGCTCGATCAAACAGAATAAACTCAAAGAAATGCAGAGCATGAACAACCCTGTTCCACCACCAGCTGATAATTTGAGGGACAATAGGCAGAAATATATTACAGTTATTTTACGAGGACGGCGAAGGAGCCTGTGAAGGTCAACATTAAGAACCAGAAAGATTTATCCCTGAAGAAAAAATAAAAAAAACAGGAGCTGCAGCTGGACAACTTGAAAGAAGAGCTACCTGAGAAACAACCAGGGGGAGCTGGGAAAATCTGAATCAGGAAATTAAGACAATGCATATTGCCAGCTCTAAAAGCTGCCACCGGTAACAACAAAGCACAATATCAACAGCAAAATAACGTTCATTATGATAATTTGGGGGGATTGGCTTTGGAGGGAGACATGAAGGGACGGGCTGTCCTTAGATATATGGACTTATGGAGCTGGTGCTGCTAGCTACTTTTAATTGGAAAAGAGTCTGCAACACTGAGCTGGGCTTTTGGTTGAAATCTAGCTTACTCTTGGTGGTTGATGTTGTTGCTGAATAGATGATCACCTGTCTGAGTCTCTAGAAAGTTATTTAATTGCAGATAATTTAAACTTGGAGGCAGCGGAAATAAGCTGACATAATGTCACTTTTTAAGATGTTATGGCAAACTTGTTAGCACAAAGTAACCTATGGATAACATAAGCATTCATTGGGAATTTGGTTTCTGGACTCCTGATGAATGTAAATCCAATATTCACTCTCTTTTATGTATCCGCTAAAGTCTGACTCTTTAGCTGCTAAATGCTTCACTATATTCACTAGCTAAGCCTGTCTATTGTTTAGTAATTGGCACGTATCGTACAGCAGGATTTTAATGCTTCCTTTTTGATGAGAACAGCTGAAAGCGATGCTGTGAGAACGGTAAAGGTGCGGGTTGGAATAATGGAAACAATGAGCTGAACCTTGTTATAAAGCTCTGTAGCCTGAGGGGAACAGCAAAGTCAGGTAATAATTCTCTGTGGGTTCATAATTAGAATTATGTTGTGATTTAGTAGCATTAAGTAGTAGCATTGTGTGGGTGTTTGAATTATTATCTTGGATCTTCACACAACAAGGACAGCTCAATTTCCATGACATACAGTATATGTGATAATCACCGCTCTTGTCCTTTAGTTTACATGCTTCGACCTAATGTGTGCCCTGTACAGTTGGAAGGTTCATTCCATGTGTGTGTTTCTCTCAAAAATCTGTAAAGTCTTATTTTGTTTTGTTTGTCTTTTGTCTGCATACAACATTGCACTGATCATTTATTTCTTGTTAAAGGGACAGTTCAGCCCAAACAAAAACTAAATATTTCCAATAAAGATCTGTGTAAGATTTGCAACTGAAAAGTGATCCATTTTGTTCTGAAAAGTCAACTTTTTAAAAACCAACATGGCTCAAACAGCCTCAAAGTAATATTGGGATATACGGATGATTACATAAATGCCAACATTCTTTAATGGTTTAATTCATTCAATTGAATTACGTTCGATAACAATATTTATTACAGCCTTAGAGGCATTGAGAAAGAACTGTAGAGTGTTCTCCCTCAGGTTATTTGTATTGTTACATGATACACATCTGCACGATGAAAGATTACACAACAACAAAGTAACACGATGAGACAATTAACAAAGCCTGCTGGGAACAACATGATCTTTGACCCTCACATCTCATCCAAACTAATAATGGACAGTCTGCGAAAAATGACCCCACAGAACTTTTTCAAAAACAAAACATGCAGAACAGTGCAACCCTGGCTTATGTATTCATTGTTTTACCCCAGATTCTCTAGTGGGGAACCTGACTGAGACGGAGGCCTGTAATTGAGCTCCAACGACCGGGCTGCAGGCGCCTGTTACCAGCCTGTCAAACATCAGGGCAGATGCAGAGTGAGCTAATCCCTGCTGGATGTCAAGAACTGTTTAGAGCCAGGAACAGCAGGAGTGCAGGGGGAGCCATATTATTACCACTGTCTGCTAATAATGAGGAGGCTTTTGAGGACACAATAACAAATGTTCTGCTTAAAGCCATTAAACCAACTCAATGAACACTGTTTATATACATTTTATTTCATTTTACTGTTACTGTGGTATCTAGTGCTTTTTCCCGACTTGCCTTGAGTGCTTAGAGCATTTAAGCTGTAAACTGTGTGAGTACGCTTGATATCAGACAGGGCCTCTAGATGGCAGTCTTTGAGAGCATATTTAGTAGTTGAAGGCATTTACAAATGGCACCTTTTGAGTATACTTCCATTCTGTGCCATGAGAGAAGTATTCGTATTATATTGTTGATTGTATTCTTGGTCATGCAGTGGTTTAGGCTGTTTAAAGGGCTGCAGCTCACACCCACACCTCAGGTTATTGAAATTGAACCGTTTTAAGCTTCTGTTTGGACACTCCCAGTTTGAGTCAACACACAATGCAGTTCTCATGCGCCGTAGGCTTCGTTTCAAAGCAAATAGAGAGACGGAAATTCAAGCTGTAGCTCGGAAGCTACATATTTAATGCAGATAGTTTATGATCGGACTCACCCAGTTAATGCACTCTGAGCTCTGTGTTGATCGCCCTGGCTTTGTTGAGAATCTGAAAAATTTAAATGTGCTTGTCATTTTTTCATGCTCTGAAGAGACACAACCACTATTCATTTTTGGTGGGGAAGATAAATAAAGACTTCAAGTACAAAGAGAGAGGAGATGCATGTTGTTGTTTGCTCTTCAGCCTTTTTCTACTCATAGAATGATAATTACAGTATCGATTCAAAAGTATGTTGTAAAAATAAAGAAATACCAGACAAAAATGCTTGCAAAATTCGAAGAGGCTGTATGAGTTTGTTTACTAGGGTAAAAACATGTTTTCCAGGTTTGTCGTTTTTTTCTCTCCTCTGATCATCTCCTTGCAGTGGCTTTAGCTGCAGCCTTACTGTTGTTTTAGTGCGATCAGCTAACTGTTGTCTTATGAAAAGACAGACTGTGTTGCAGCACCTCCACTCATCCACCTTCCCTTTCCTCTAAACATCCTGAAGGGATTTGGCAGACGCTTTTACCATGACAAACAGCTAGATTCACTGCTGTTTAGTGGTAAAAAGCATCAGTTTCAATCCTCCATCGCTGAGCTTCTTAAGTTTATCTACGACGGAAAATACAGTTTCCTGTTTAAGAAATCTAATCCTGCTCTGTTCTTGAAAGATTTTTTAAGGCTTGCTTGAGGAAATTGCATAATTCACAAAAGAATGCATTTGATATAAAATAAAAAAATCCATCTTTGCATGCGCAGGTTCTCGTTTCCCTACACTCAGAGATGCTCATCATAAAAGCGCTCAAACACATTTACTGTACATACAAAGACACAAATGCAAAAGCACCCCCTCACAAATACACACAGCGAACAATTTGATGCAAAACATAAAAAACGACTTATGTGCAGGTACAGTAAACATAGAGGAGAGATTGAAAGGAAAATATGAAAGGAACGTGTGGGAATTTAGCATTTTTAAAGCTGTGACGAACAAAAGTTTCCGCTTAGTGTCCCTCATCTGTTTATAGGGGCTGTCTTTCATTTCTCTGATACTCTACTCGACAAAGCTGCAGGCATTGAGCCTAAACAGGCCTAGTTTATGACTCTATATTATGTATGGCTTTTATGCAAATCCAACGGTGACAGTGAGCAAAACCTTTGAGCTGGGCTTCTTTATGAATGGAACAGTTAATGCAGCAATGAATCTAATGGGGAAAACACGATCAGGATTCTAAATAGAATCAGAGGAACCTGACAACTCTGCCTGCGATGTGAATTAAGAGCCGATGCCGCCTACTGCCTTAGAACCCCCATATTCCCCTGAGGTTAATGGCTGTTTCTACATTTAATTGGCTGTGCCATTTCTGCAAAACCAGTTGTTAGATGATGAGATAACACGTCAAGATTGTCATTTCTCACCAATTAAAGGATTAGAAAGCTTTTAGTAAGCGTAATGAGTTGATGAGCAGTCAAAATAATGGGGTCTTCACCTAAATCCATTGATGTCTCTTATGATCCCTGCCAGGATCATAATTGCAACAAAAAAACGCAAAGATATCTATTTATTTTCTCCTCGATAGTGTTTCATAAAAATGACCAAATGAATGTGTTTTGAACAATAACCACATAGCTGAAGAAGTTTTAATGTTCCCTCTGGTTCTGCCAGAGACAATGACTAAGAACACAATTACAGCCCTCTTTATCTAAAGCATCTGGGTACAAATACTGTTCTACTGTGTCTTGAAAACAGGTTTTAATGGTAAGTTTTATTTGGCCAAGAATTTTAATATTTGTTTTCATGTAGGTGCTTGTTGAGTTAGGATATATTATTATTATAAAAATATTGTAGAGATCAGTCAGTCTCTGGTGTTCTGACTACTATTCTGATCTTTCACAAAATTTGACAATTTAGCCGCAAATTACTTGAACTAGAAAATAGGAGCAGACAGTGGAATACCATAACAGAAATTCACAGCAAAGATGCAAAAATATTTCATGATCATATGCCCTGAAAAAATGCCAACCATGTAACTTTTTCTATTACAAAACACAATTTTAATGTCATGCATGTTAAACCAACCTCTTTAAAATGTGGTTGGAGTCTTTCATTTCCACATGTAATAAAGTTTGGTGTACTATGAAGGCAGTGTTAGCAATGATGGATGTGCTTTGATGTTGGGCAACATGAGACAGGGTGTGTCCACATCCTGTTCTCATAAAAAAGCCCCTATGGAAAAAAAAACTGCACCTTTTATCTCTTTTCAAATCAAAATTTCCCTTCAAAAGTTTGTATTCAAATATTTCATTCATTTCTCTTTTTTAAGCACTTTTGCATTTCTGAGCTCAACACAAAAACACATAGACAAAAAGCTTCAGCAAAAAGGTTTATTTTATTCCTCAGACTACAGTGTCAAGGTAAATACAGACAAGCTCCCAGTGTGTTTTATTAAGCTATCTGCCCTCGTCCTTCGGTGAGTCATCCTTTGATTCTCATTTCTAAAGATGCCATTTAAAAAAAACCCTGATGCTACGAAAACAGACAGAGGCTTTGGCTATAAAATGGGGTTATTGCCTCCTGGATTTATAAACAAGCTGAACTCTGATCTTAAGCAGATTTACTGAGGGGTAATACCCAGGTATACAGACACATGTCAGCAGCAATACGTCTGCTAAATCATGTGTGCTGTCTGCTTCAGGTGGAGGGATAAATTCTGCTGCTAGGACTCATGACAGGAATACTGGTTAGGGGTCTCTAGTACGCCTGCTGGCCCAGGGGTGTGAAAAGCTTATCCCACACCTCCACCTTCATGACGGCATTGCCCATGGGACTCATTGTGGCCTTGATATCTAAATAGTTGCCCACATAATTGATTCCTGATCCAACAGCCTCCTCCCTGACAAACCCGTGCTCATGCTGTTTCTTCTCGTAGTACATTTCTTTGTACAAAGCCTTATCACAGTTGCGGCCCTTCTTATAGAGCCCCACTGCAAACCAGTTCTTGTACAGGTTGTAGTCCCATGGGACCGAGAACATGATGGCTATAGTCTCAATGTAGTCGTTCTGGGACCTCTCGAAAAGGTCGTAGGTCAGCACACCAATGCTGCCTGTCGCTTTGCCACCGGACTTGGAGAAAGTGCAGACCTCCGTCTTTAGAGGGCGCACTGTGGGTTGGGGTGGGTTGTACGTCTCCCCATTCTCAAGGTACACCCTAAACATAAACAAACAGACACATAGATTACACGTTTTCTTTTGTATTCGTATAAAACCTTTAAAATACAAATGACAAAACTGTCAGGGCTTACTTTGGGTTGATGAGGCAATAGTTGTTGGTGACATTCCCGATTTCAATGGTAACACTTCTCTTGCTCTTCACATCGGCCGCTATAGCTTCAGCTGACTCTGTCATGTTGGAATGGCTGTTGAGATCTGCTTGTAAAACAAAGGTAATTTAAGTGTTAACCGTCTGAACCGAACGGCATCACAGCTGTGACTGAGCACATACCTCAACCTCCGAACACACTGGGAATCATGAGAATCAAACTTTACTCCAATATGAATATCTTCCTGACTTCTGCTCAGCTGACATGCTGTACTGGCATTACACTGACCTTAAAAGGTGCACATGAACTGGCACTAGGTACGAATGATGCATGTCAAGAGGCTAATACGATTTCAAAACGTTTGTGAACAATCAGAGAATAACAGCAGACTCTCTTTGCCTCATTATAGAGGGTACTTCTTCAATTACGGCACTAAGCAGCATGCAATAATGAAGTTAGAGTGAGAACACTAGAGAAAATGATCACACCCTTTTATCAACAGATATAAGATACAAATCAAACAAATAGCCCATCAGACTTCTATAAGCCTCTACAGATATAATAAGCAATTCTCTCTACTGCCTCTTATCAAGCTCTTTAATTAAAGTATGTTTTCCCAAAATGTTAGGTGACTTACTTGCTGAGAACCTCTGTTGATGCTTCCAATTCTCAAAGTCGGAAAAGTTATCTGGAAGGGAGGTGCCGGTAGTTTTTTTTTGTTTTTCAATATGCCATTACCAAGGAAACCCCTCCCACTTGTAACACAACCCCATGACAGCACACACCCTCCTTCTGCAAATATTTATAACCCACCCCCACAAAAAACAGAACTAAGATTCCTGTATTTTTCCGTGGGAAAAACAGCCACACCCTTGTTTGTTTCCTAGTGGATCCTAAGCTCGGAGGCCTCGAACATTTGCTCAGCACACTCATTTTCTCCCTTAGAAAATGCTTCATAGACTGAGGTGGTTTTGGTAATCTAATTTCTGTGGAATTTAGCAATGGAGACGAAAACTGCCTTTACAAGTTGAGCCAGACTAAGCTGTAGATACTTTTCTCTTATTTTCCCCTTCTGTTGCATTCCAATACCACACAACAACTACAGACTGATGGAGAGTGTCACAGCCAGTGAAGAACAATACTGTCATCGTGTCGATTAAAAAAACATCTATGCAGATATTCCATCTGTTGCTACTCATTAGAATTGGATGGATCCAGCTAAGAGATTAAGAAATGATAACTGTTCTTCTGTAATAATGAAAGACATATCCCACACAACACAAACATTGAGTCTGAATGTTTTATTACCATAATCAAAGAAAAAAGGGAGGGTACAATGCACATAAGCCCAAAGAATCAAGCTAACGGAGAATCAATGAGCTGGCTGTCAGATATTGATATCTTTCAGTGGACACAAAGTACAGATGACAGCAAAATCACTCTTCCTCTCCTCTGGATGTTTCTCTAGATGTCAACAATGCAGCAGCAGTCAAATCAAATGAAGTTTATTTATTCTGTTGGGTACAAAAGCAACAAAGTACAAACTAGCGACCCATTTTATCATAGAGCTCCACTTTAACAATGGCTTTGCCAATGGAAGACATTGTAGCCCTTAAATCAACCTCATTATCTTGGAATACCAGCCCACAGCCGTGCGTCTCGGAGCGGCAGAAGGTGGTCTCGTCCTTCCCATCGTACAGCTGGTTGTACAGATGTTTGTCGCAGGCTTGGGACTGCTGGACCACGCCCACGGCCAGCCGATTCTTGTACAAGTTGTGGTCAAAGGGCACAGAGAACATGATGGCAATGCGCTTGGAGCAAACCCGGCTCTGCATATGGAACAGGTCGTAGGTCAGCAGGCCGACAGAGCCCGTGGCGGTGTGGTCGTCCTTGTTGAAGGAGCACACTTCAGTCATGGCGGTACGAACCGTTGGCTGGGGCGGGTGGTGAGAGAAACCACTTGTCATGTATACCCTATACAAGAGAGCAGGAGATATGGTAACATCAATACAGATCGGTTGAGAACTTTCATGTCACACTTTCCAGACTTTTGATGGAAAAACAAGAGTTTTGCAAGTTTTGTGGAGATTGACAAAGTACTTTTCAAGTGTTGGGCTTTCCAGGGTACCTGAACTACCTTATGCTGATGGATGGACTGTGACTGCGCAAGTACTGCTGTGGACTTCTAAGCAACAGTGAGTGTACCTGCATGCGATGTGCAATGAGGCAGTGCGTGTCACTGCATGATGGATAGGTGGATGTTCTCAGCAAAGTGATGTCACACATGAAAACCACCCATCCAAGATATGGTCTGTCCTGCCACAGCTAGATAAATGTATGGTAGAAACATCCAAAAGATGTGGGTCATTTCTGTCTACTTTACTGTTTTGTTTTATTCATTTCCCCCTTTTTTGCAGAAGTGGAAGAAACTGTCAACATTTAATGTTGAGGAATAGGCGGCAACCCAATCAAATAATTTATTTATGTTTAATAGATGGTACGTTGACATTTCACTTGCAATATCATTGAGCTTTACTTAACATTTGTATGTTGATAACATTAAAATAACTGATTTATGCTGGAAATATGTGCTTCATCCATGACTATTAGAGAGAACAAAAGTAAAGGTTTCTGCCTATGTTTTAAACAATGTTGATGCACTGAACATTTGGAGATGAGTTAAGAAGCAAAAGAGCAAATTATTTTCTTTTTTCATAATTGCAATCATCACATTATTTTCGCATGCACTGTATTAGGTCACTCATTAATTTGTACTTCTGTTTCAGTAGATATTTTTGTGTCTTCTGATGAACATTTAAATGTGTTCAAATTGATAAATACAGTTATGGACTTACTTGGGGTTGATGAGGCAGAAGTGACTGCTGACATTGGTTATTTCTACGGTGCAGTTTCTGTTGGTGTCGAGGGTGGCTGACACAGCTTCTGCTGTTTCTGGCATCTTGGCTGCAAGAGGAACAGAACTTAAAGCTTACGACAGTATATCTGCAAACAGGTCACCGTTCAGCAGGTACTGTTATGTGTAGGAAATGGATACTTTTCTTTTATATAAAAGATGAGAAGATAAGACGGAGTATTCCGGTCATAAGTCATATTCGGTCAAAAGAAAAATACTAATACTTTACTGTTGAGATGGCATAATTCCCTGATTTAGCCAAACCAAGCTAATTTTCTTCCCCTCAATAACAAAACTGAGACTATTGGTACAGCTCTACAGTTCTACAGTATGTGTACGTAAAATGTGAATATAGCTCATATGAAACTGTTCTTATCTGTGAAAACAGGATATCCAATACATAGATTACAGTTAAGTTATAATCTTGCTACGAATTGAAGTAATTATATTCACCTTTTGGAGTTAAACACGCAACTTGTGCTAGAGAGCAGCGTCAAGTTTCCTTTTTCTCGGATCCTGCAAAGGGGTGGAGAGAGTCTCTGTGAGTGTACTCCTCCAGAGTACTTGCTCCAACACAAACACGGGCGTGTCCACCGTGCAGTGAGCATACACCATCCCTCATGGAAAATTATACCCTGTTTTTTCCGTTGCTCTCAACATGCAAAGTCAGAAATAGACCAATAAAACAGAAAACAAGGACAACAAGTAGAATAGGGGAGGCATAAACATTTAACTACTATGTACACGTATAAATATAAATATATATACAAAAGTATATGAACATAAAAAACAACTGGTTAACAGCCTGAAAGGTTTTAAACTATATAGTAAACTTCATGAATAATGCTTATTCACTTATTAATAAGGCAACATTGCTGTGTCAGCATATTCACCTTCACATCGAACAAGGGTGGTATTGATTTCACCTCTCTATGTTGAAGGATCAAGGATTTAAGACGATTTCAAGAAAATGTATTTTGCTTCCCTAAAGTGTAACTTAATGCAGCACATTGATGTGAAATCCGATCAGACTGCCTACTCGGTCACAACTTTTCCCAGTTATTTTATAAGTGGGTTTCATAATTTTGCAATGAACTCACTTCTTTGCTCTTATGGGACCCTTTGCTGCTCAGTTCAGTAGAAGTATTTCGTAAAGATGCTTAATGAACGTTTCTTGTTCTGACTCGCTTAAAAATGTAACTTCAATCCCTTCCCAGGCATTGCTCAAGATTACTTGTTGTTGTTGGAGGTGATGGCTAGCGACATCAGCCACAAATTCACAGTGAAAAAAGAAAAAAAGAAACACACTGTATGACTCTTATATCACTGACTCTTTTACTGCCGACTCTGCTCCCACTGGAGAGTTGAGAAGAAGAGGAGACACTCCCTTCTTCCATGTAGGAGCAAGTTACTGACACAATGTATTGTGTAACACAGCCTGGTACACTACAATGTTGTATTTGTCCACAAGATTATAGAGCCTGAGGGTCTTCACCATTAAGTTTGTTTTTGCAAACTAAGTGTGTTTTGAGATGTGTTCATTATTCCATCAACCGATTCAAGTAAAATAGTGTGGCAGCTGTTCTATATTATACATCAGGCGCCTTGAACTTGATTTAAATCCTTCGACTCCAATGCTTGAAGTCACCAGATGGCACCAGACATGCATTTGCAAAAAGGCATTTGCACTACACAGACTTTGTCAGTTAATGTTTGCTTTCTGATGGTTAGCCAGTGACCACAGCAGAAAATCCCTGTCAAACATTACATATTCAGCATGCCCTTCATTATGTCCTGTGAAAAGGGCATAGCAGCATTCAGATAGTCGTAGGTGCAATACTAATTATCCAGAGCTATGGAAGTCTAATGGGAAAGAATGGAAATAGTTGATATAAACAGACTCATCAAGAATTAATTTTTATGCTCAAATTGACATTTATTTTTATTTTTATCATTAGCAGTAAAAATGTAGAAATAGCAAAGTTGATTTTTCATGCATCCCAAAAACGTTTAAGCATCACAGGGCTCCTAAAGCCACAACACTACAGGTCTAGGAATGAAACTTATGAACTGCACTAATACATTTAACATGCAAAAAACAAACAAAAACAACTAAAAAGAATATTCAATTGACTACAATAAGTGAGCATCCTCTATCCTGTAACACATACCCTAGTTTAGTTACACACATGCAACTATCAACTATCAATTGAAATTTGCTCATTATTTCATGAATCAGGTGAATTAAGTTTAATCATGCTGTAGATTTATCTTTGCAGTGTCTGAGTTGATAAGAGGCAATGAAGAATGAGACAAAACAACAGAATGTCAGCGATCTCTCTGTGTAGGTTACTGAGGCTTTTAAAGTGTTATGGTGACAAAAGTGGGGCGATTGCTAAATGGTCCACTTCCCCATTTTCTACCACACTGCTTCGGTCTCCCTTGTTCAAATCACATCCTTCTTCGAACTCGGCCTTCATTTTGATTTAAACTGCACATCCTTAAAGTTTCACGACTGCATCTTGGACTGTTCTGACGCTATTGTGTTGCTAAAGTCTGTCCACAGAAATGTTAACACCTAGCAAGGTACTAGGAGAAAAGGTAAAACTGATTTGTGGAAGTCAACGCTGCAGCCGGTGTCTCCAGGACCACATTTTGCCATGATGACTCACACACAGACTCACAATGCGAAAACTATACCAGTGTCGCTGTCGCGGCTGGTAAGTATAGTGGCTGTAGTATCAGTATCTCAACCTCCTGTCACTCAAGTGGCTTTTTTATTCTGTTAGACACCTGCACATACGTCTGTTTTATATAAGAGACGTGGCAGGTTAATGGTTTGCTGAAACTGACACTATACATTTATTTTGTCAGAATCATGTAGATTGTAGACCTGGTTTTAGTAGACATACCCACACACATGAATTAATATCCATAAGATAAGATAAGATAAGATAAGATAAGATAATCCTTTATTAGTCCCGCAGTGGGGAAATTTGCAGGCTTACAGCAGCATAGAGTAAAGTGCACACAAGAGACATAGTAGAAGAAAGACAAGATAAAAATAAAAAATGAAAATAAAAAAAACAAGTATTATAAATAAGCAATAAGAAACAGTAGAAAAACAACAATAACTGAAATATTATATTTACAGACAGAAAAAACTATTTTAACTATTATTGCACAGTGTAATGTATTGCACAGGTTTTTATTGTCATGTTTTTATTGTCATGTTATTATTGTCATGTGGTCTGCTGGGAGCAGAGTTGGTTGTGCAACCTGACAGCAGCTGGAAGGAAGGACCTGCGGTACCTCTCCTTCACACACCGGGGGTGAAGCAGCCGGTGGCTGAAGGAGCTGCACAGAGCTGCCAGAGTGTCCCGCATGGGGTGAGAGGTGTTGTTCATCAGGGATGATAGCTTGGCCATCATCCTCCTGTCTCCCACCACCTCCACCGTGTCCGGTGGACACCCCAGCACACTGCTGGCCTTCCTGACAAGCTTGTTGAGTCTCTTCTTGTCGGCTGCTGAGATGCTGCTGCTCCAGCAGACCACTGCATAAAAAATGGCTGATGCAACCACAGAGTTGAAAAAGGTCCTCAGGAGTGCTCCCTGCACTCCAAAGGACCTCAGTCTCCTCAGCAGATACAGTCTGCTCTGACCCTTTTTATAAAGTGCATTTGTATGATTAGTCCAGTCGTCCCTGGATGTTCACTGGTTCCGGAGGACAGTGTTTACCCCGGCGGAAGTCCACCACCAGCTCTTTGGTTTTACCAGAGTTGATCTGGAGGCGGTTCCGCCGGCACCATCCTATGAAGTCCTGGTTCAGTTCTCTGTATTCCCTCTCATCGCCGGCGGAGATGAGGCCGACGATTGCAGAGTCGTCAGATAACTTTTGCAGGTGGCAGGTAGCAGAGTTGTATGTGAAGTCTGATGTGTATATGGAGAAGAGGAATGGAGCCAGAACGGTTCCTTGTGGGGCCCCCTTGCTGCAGGATCAGGCAGTGGCATGTGTGCAATATAACAAATATCTTGGGACAATTATTGACTCAAAACTGAAATTTGAAGTTAATTGTGAGGCAGTGTGCAAAAAGGAGCTCCAGTGTTTGCTTGAAGATCTTGTCCACCTTCCACAATGCCAATACCATGATGACCTCATTCTATCGTGCTTTTATGGTATTAATTGTATCTTTTTCTTTGGAGCCTGGAGTAATCCTACCATGTTTGTTTATTGTCTGTGTTGTTTGTAAAAATTTGTGTCTAGAAGGATGACTCGTCTGTCACTGAAAGCCAAATCTACCTACAGGTACAAATAAGGTAACAAATAAAGCTACCATTAAACACAAATCTGAGTTAAAGCTGAACAAATACAATATTTACTATTACTGAACACTCTCTTTCCATTAGATAGCTTGTTTACTCTTCTGTGTATTCAGCCTTGATTAAACTATGAAGTGAAATGTTATGTCAGCATGTTGTCACCAGTAAAGGCTTTAGTGCACTTAAAATAGCTGAGCCATGGACTGTTCATTTGCACAACAGGAAAGATTGCAACGCAATTAACACCTTTAAGGAATAACAATGTTTCTGTTGGCCTTGTAGACTCTATGTGTGATTAATACAGTACACCTCTGTAACAATCAAAGACAAGGCTTGAACCCACTAGCATGCTCAGAGGAAAGGGCTGGTAGAGTGAAAACAGCCTTTACTTTGTCCAAATCAAGCTCAAAAGGCAGCAATATAAAGTTATGAGGACAAATGGCAGTCATCAGCACTAAGAATGACACACCAACACACAATCTTCACAAGGTGACATTTGCTCATCCACAAAAAACAGGGGGGGCTAAAAGCCTGGTGACATAGTGACAACTTACAGTGATAGTTGGTGAACTGCTGTAGCTGGAATAATAACCATTTACTCACTGTAGTTAGCCAGGACAGGCTATCGCTAGTCAGTAGCAATAGCTCCCTAAGTTTCTCTCTTTTTTTCCTATTCTTTTTACTTCCCACTGGCATTCTGTTCAACATTCACACCATTATACTCAATAAGTTTTTGAAGAGGGAAAATAAAACAAGCTTGCAAAAGGTCAGTTAACAAACTAACTTATAAGTTCAGACAAATTATTCTGCTTTGAGTGCATTTCACTTTTTACCGGGCCTGCTTGCCCCGTAAAAAGTGAAACGCACTCAAAGCAGAATAATTGTGAAATGATTGTGAAATGTGAAATGCACTGCAGAATAATTGTGAAATGTGAAATGCACTGTCGAGTCAGTAAATCTAGCAAAACAATTTCCCTATAGGGCGGGTGGTAAAAAAAGAACTGATGAAACCAGCTAAAGAGTGAGGCACGTCACCTCCTTTTCCTCTCTGGTTTCAGTAGCACATCAGCACTCAGATTGCTATTTGCCAATGACGTAATTGAAAAAGAATCCTGGTGGGACCAGCCTTTCAGAGCTAACTGGTATCTAATGAGACAAATGGACACTGAGAAGCAGTTGTGCAGGCAGGTGATGTATCAGGTGACAGACTCGGGCCACCTGGTGGGCAGGTGAGGAATAGCATGTGTGCAAAAGCAGGAGATGTTGGTAAACAGCTAAATGAATCAGATGAAGAGGAGCAGGGATTATGAGGATGGAGCAGCTGTTGCCATGACAACGTCAGTTAATCATCCACAAACGATTTTGATAGCATAATATGTGTAGAAATATGAGACTGTCACAGGCTTTTTTAATCTGGTTTATGATATTTGTCCTCAGATCAGATGCAATTGTCAGGAATGTTCATGACCAATTCACAGCACAAAGAAGAAGCCTCAACAAAAACAGGTGGGCTGAGCCTCCTCCACTTATTTGAATCAGGAAAGTCAAATAATGTATGAACCTAATATACCACTGAAAAACGGTGGATTTTAGAGCATCAGTTTTTTTTATAGCAAAAGGAGATATTTCACCCCTAAACTGATTCACAGCAGTAGATTTGTTCAGTTTCACAGAATTATTTTATCATCCTTAGCTGTACCGATAGTCTCTATTACGTGATCCTGTGGCGTTTGTTAAAGCATTTTTTTTTTTTTATTTAAGCAAATCAAACAATAAAAGACACAAATACCACAAATCTGCAGGAATGTACTTGTTATGATTGAAACGAGCAGTATAAATAATAGTCTGATATTTCATCAACAATTTCACATTTTATTAAAATGACAATTTCATCTGTTATGTGTGTGCACAGTTCCTCCAATGTGTGCATTTGTTTTTCATTTAGATGCCCTCCCCCCCAAACCTTGCTATTCAATGCTTGATGACTATTTCTTTTTTTACCTATTCCCAGGAACACTTGTTCACTACCAAATGTTATATTGACATAATGGAGCTCAGGGATGTAGAATTGGCCACTTAGGACGCGTGAAAAATGCCATGATCGTAAATTGCTCCTCTGGCGCTAGCTTAGGCAGATGTGCTGCCAGACAGTTGCTAGATTGATATTACTTTGTGCTGCAGCATGCATTGGTCATTACATTTCTGCTGCTCTTTGACTGTCTGGAGACAAAGCATCACATGGTTTACACAGTCATTTTTTTAAATCTTCTAATTGAAGGGTGAGTTTTGCTGAAGTTTAACATTAATGTCTTATGATTTATTGTCCATCCCATTTTAACCTGCATATGAAGTCAACAACTTTGGAACTCCAAAATTAGTGACGGCTCTCTGTCTTAATCTCTTTATTTCTGTTGTTATACCTGATGATAATTGTTTTCTTGATACAGAGCTTTTACAGTTTCCACTTTTTAGACTAACCCTTTTTCAAACAGTGCCCATCCCCAGCTTTATATATCTTCAAATCATAATATAAAATATTGTAAAAAAATGTTCTCTCTTTATAAACTCCAGCTCATCAGCTGTCAATTTTTCCCCCACATTTTATATGTTTATTATTCATAATTTAACATTTGTCCAATATAGCAACACATGATGTGCATATGTATTAACAAGACACACAAACACATGACTGTTTCAACTTTATTGTGGTCTTGTTCGGAGTTTCAGGTTCAGGTTAACTGATGTGGAAATATTTTCATATAATTTGCATAATGGTATGAAAAGAACATACTGTACAGTAGCAGATGAAACGGGCACTGTGGTCTGTTTGTTTCAAGAATGCCGTATTAAATGCAGTTTTGTTTCAAAGGTCTCTGGTAGACATAATATACTTAGTCCTAATTTGAATGTGTAATATTGTGTGATGTTGTTGATAATTATTATGATAACCTTGCCAGTTTAAACAGTTTGAAATTGAGAACTGGTTGCCCTATTAACTGTCTAGGAAGACGAATAGATATTTATCTTGACTGAAATATGTAATAGGTAGAAGATGATGCACTTTACTTTAGTCCTCCTATTTAGCGTTTATAGGGAATGTGTAAATGGCACAACACACTATTAAGTACTTTTATGCAGCTATAATTGCATTTTCAGTGTTTATTAATATACAGTATTTGTCAATAATAATAATAACTTATTCTATGAAGAAATATTTCAACTGTGTTTTACTATATTGTCATTCATTATCCATTATTACACCTGCTTCCACATATGGGTGCCCACATGAGGAGTTTCTGCTTACACCTCAATTAAAGTGTGTTATAAACCATTGCTAAGTAGGGAAATTAAAGTTGTTCATTGCGGGGGCCAATATTGTACAAGGAGGCCTGAATGCTTCAATATATATTTCATTGGGTTATTTCTTTGAAGTAATTTAGCTGAGGCCAGATGCAATCTTTCCTTTAGTAAGTATGATAAGAAGCTATTTCAAGTATCTAAGTTTAAGTCATTCTAACCATTTGGTAAATGTCTCATATATGTGAACATCTGTGTTGCACTTCAAGACTGGAAATGTCATTTATAGGTTATCTACACACTATAAACAGTGGGAAATTCATTTGTAGTTCAATAAAAGTAGTGTTGATTTGATCCGTTATCTGCTATCTGCTGTATTTGCATTTGGGAGAGAGAAATATATTCTGGCAATTTGTTCTATTATTATGTTTTATTGATGTCAATCATCTTGTAAGTTAATTAAAACTGGTTTAAGTCCAATGGTCTTTGTTTAAAGCCGGGGATGTTTTTTTCCCCGTGTGATTAAGACGCACAACAATAATATATGTTGTTTTATGCATCAACAAATCACGCTGTGCAGAGCCAACATTCAAAACGTACGCTACAGTGTACAACATCAGGGAGGCTCCGTAGTCTGAACCAAGAAGGCAGACTTTACTCCTTCTTTCAACTTTGCCAAAGGCAGCTTGTTATTTCACAATAAGAGCCCTAGACATTTAAACTGTGCAGTTTACAAGAGTGAAGAAAAATTCTTGCTGAATATTTCACAAATATTAAACTCATTTAAATATGGCAAATTAACAGTTAAGTAGCATTTTCTAATTTTATTCAGTGTTGGTATTAATAGTTTCAATGCAAAACATACACAGGTGAGTATTTCTCCTTCTGCAAAGGCCTTTATAACCTGGTGTGGAACGAGGCAAGGGAGCCTCGGTTCGCATTGCTCCCTACATGTGGGGACAGTAACCTATTAGATGATAAAAGGCCATATTTATCGTTATTCTCTTGAGTTTTGCATTTATATTGCTACCTATGGTAGATTTCCTGGGAAGGCATTTCAAAGTTTTAATGAAATTGAAAAGTTTTGTGGGTTTGTCCCACACGCCATTATTTGCCTACTCCTGACCCCTGCAGTAAGTTATGTCTGCAATCTCAAATTGTAACCAATGCACAGGCAGAACTTCTCTTATCACACTCTTGTTTATACTGCTGGTCCTGCTATCAATTATGTCTAACAGAAACAAGCATGCAATAAAAAAAATAGATTTGTGTAACTAAACATTTACAACTATTGCACATAGTTCTTTAATGTGAACATTTCATTTCAGCAGGCTCTTTCAAGTTTGAACATGTAGCAACAATCAGAAAAAAAGAAGTTTATTTAATTCAATCGGATTCTTTGATTTATTTCCTACATACACAAGATGATCACTTCGGATTGTCTGATGAAACCTGCATGCTTAGAGAGTTCCTACCAAACGTCAAGGCAGCATGGCTCTGGATTTTATGATGTAGAGTCGTGTACAGTTTCACAAAAGTATGAATGTAAAACTCCAGACAATCAGTTAAGCTAGATCCAATCACTGAATATAAATACCTCTTCTTCTTTTTTTTTTCATCATATTATCGTGGCATAAACTCTTACAATTTCATCAGCCCTGAGAATGGGAGATTCTGATTAATACCTTCAGTCATCAAAACGGTCTTCAAAGGTAAAGGTTTCTCAAACGTGGGGTAATGGGTGGGTGGGGGGTAAGTGGAGGGGGATTATGCAAACTTCACAGTGATTAATTTTGGCCTGAGACGTATCTCCGCTGATGGTAGCCGGGAGAGGAGCATATTGATTGATTGCTGCAGGGGGCACAAGGTTCTGCACATTTACTTTTTGATAAATAGGCTGTCAGGGGACACGAACAACCAAATATGGCTCCGTAAATGAATGTTTAAGCGATTATGGTATAAGTGTAAATATTACACATCCATTAAGGAGGATTACATTTGGTGCCACTTTGAAGAGGGGAGGAAATAAAAGGGACAAGCCCGCAGAAAATCCCGCAGCAGAGTAGGTGCATGGAGAAATGTGGCTTTAATCTACATGTATAATGTTTTAGAATTCTAAATAGGAAAGTCCTTGACATTAATCTGCGCGTCCGCCAGTGTCTGTGTATGTTTATGTGGGCCCGTGTGTGTTTTCAAGAGGGCAAGGACTGAAGATGGGGGCTTTAAGTTGACAGAGCATGCCAGTGCATCCAGCCGCTCGAATTACCACGAGATAAAACGCATCCGGAGGTGGGGGTTGCACTGGAGGTGAGAGTGGAAATGAACGCCTGCTTCTAAGATGATTTGTGCCCACCGCGGATTAATTCTCCCACCTGAGAAAAATCAATAGCAGCGTGTGCAATAGGAATACATTTGTGTCACCTCGTGGGGACGACGAAGTGAAAACACAGCTCAGAAGGTTTAGACAATACACATCAGAATGACTAAAAACACAGCCGACAACTAAAACTGGCTAGAAGGCTCATTCTGGAGAGCTGCCAGTAATTAAGGACCCTCTCTCTTTGTCTCTCAGTATCTCTCTCAATCTCACGGCTCAATGTGAATTAAATACGTTTGTCTAAAATAGCACTCATGAAGCTTCCGCATTTGATCGCTCAAAATATGCAAATACATGCATAATTTATGGTTCAAGTAAGCTCATTGCATCTCGTTTTTGTCCCGCATTCCCTTACATTCAACCCTTATATCAGTTCTTTTTTTTCAATTGGGGGATGGACTATTTTGCTTGATTTATAATAATTTTTGGAGAACATACTTTATGTACATACACTCTCGCACGGAGGCCTGTAAACACAAGCTGCTGTTGGTGAGCAGTTCACACGTGCACATAAAACATACACATCATGTGCAACACAAAGAGATTCTGATTTCAAACACACTGAAATTCCACTGGGAGAAACCCAGTGTGTGTTTTTATTTTCTCAACAGCATGTCAAAAGACTGAAATGAAAACAAATCTGTCGTCCTCATTGTGGGCTCATCCTGCCACAATTCTGCTAATTAACAAAAGTGAATATTGCATTTTTTTCCTGTCCTTTAACAGCTTGCTGTGTTTTCTGAAAAAAACATCTTGACTTTTGACCTTTTGCACACGGCCACATTTTCTTTCAAAGACATTTTGGCCCAATATCTGCATCATGCTGTAGTAAACATGAAGTAAACATGCAGAGTTTGTCATTTCCATATCCCCAGACGGAGCGTCCTCATCCTCGCATTGACTAAATGAAAAACACCAGGGCCTCTGTTTGCCGCTGATCTTCTGAAGAGCAGACGGACAGAAGATCAATAAGCTCCCCGCCCTCTATCCCATCGCAAGCATTGGCTCCCCCCCCACCACCACTCTCCCCTTACCCAACCCCCTTCTCTCTCCCCAAATAGTCGCTCTGTCATCACATCCACTCCAACGGACCTCGTGCAGCCTCTCTGATGGCTCTTGATCCTCTGCCTCTCACTCACGCACCCGCAACCCCGTGCCGCCCTTCCCCCGCCGCCCTCACCTTCCTCTGCTCCGTCCTGCTTTATAAGAAATATAATCCCATTGATCCAAAATCCGATGGGAAGCCTTGATCTGTAAACAGACGAGTGCTCAATAAGAGCTGCCCAGGCCTCTCGAGAGGAGATGGAGGGACGGTGGGTGTTTGAGGGTGGGTGGTGGGGGTTTGTTCCAGCTGCAGCTGGTTCTGGAGAGGTGTGTTTGTGAGGGGAGCATGTGGTGGTGGTGGTGGTGGTGGTGGTGGGGTCTTAGTATCTGTGTGTCTTGGCATCATTTATCAGTTTTGTTGCTTTCTTGTCTTGTTGCTGGCTGCCGTCGCCCCTCACCTGGCCCTCCTGTTCCCGGTAAACCTCGCTCTCCTCCCTGACGCAGCCTCGCTTCGATCAAACTATGTTCATGCCCATGCAATTAAAAGTGGCTGAAAGGTGTGACATTTTGCTTTTGACTGACGATGAATGCAGAGTGACAGGCTGGATAGATGCATCCAGGCATGGATATGGATTTTTATTTCTCCCCCCCATATGTTCCCACACTCTCCCCACAACCCTTTCCTCTGCGCCCTCCTCCTGCCTTCCCTGCTGTGTTATTTTGCCTCTACCTGAGGTGATGGGGCCTGGCTGAGAGCGAGTGTGCCCCACTCCCCACCTTATCCTAAATCATTAGTTGACAGTTTAAAAGGGCACAAAGCAGTGGATTTCTCTGCGTTTCCATGGTTATTTTCTTTCTCTTAACCCTTTCTCTTTTGTGCCTTTGATTAAGTGAGTATCTGTACTTACGCTGCTTCTGCGGGTCAAGTTCATTTGTCACTGAGAGACTGAGGCACAGACTCTCTAGCTAGATGAAACATTTTTGGCTGACTACTGTAGGAGTTGTGCAAATTAGGATTATTTTTTTGTGTTTACATTTTTGGAATGACGGAAGGTCATTTCAGTCTGTCCGCACTCCAATACAGGATTTAGCCTACCTCTTCCATCTAAAGTGATCTAGATCTTGGGATCACTTGGATCATCTATAGCCACAGGTGGAGGCCGCCGATGCAGTAATGGCTTTTTGTGGTCAGGCTATTGATCTATAGCTTCTCTGGCTTTAAAGGACGCTTCAAAGTGTTACTTGCATTCTGAAAAAACTGAAAACTTCTGGAATGATCATAAAAAGCTGTAGAATAAAGCTGACATCCAAGTGTTTCACAACTTAATAAATAGAAATTCCCAGTGCTAACAATTATTTGCATATCTACTGTGCATTAACTTTTAATTCATGCATAGTCCAAAAACTTTTGTTTGCATTATTAGACTGCAAATTCACAAATGCACAAATTAAATTCTTGGTTTTTTTCTCACTTAAGAATCATCAGAAAAACACTGTTAATATTGATAACCATGGATTTAAAAAAGAAACAGGCATACTGTGTATGAGTAAGTATAGTAGTGGTAATAGGTACAGTAATGGTGTAACAATGGAACGGTAAACATACAATTTTTTATCAAGATAATTATTCTTTCTAAGAGCCAGCAGGGGGCATCTGCTCTGGTTGCCAAAAGAAGTCTGATTGTATAGAGTTGAGAAATATCCCTTAATCCCACTTGATTTATTACCTTGGTAAACGTTGTAAACATGAGTTTATGTTGTCAATTACTAATTTCAAGTCTTATTCAATACAATATGATGTTAATTTTGTAAATGATTTAGAGTAAAATAGACAATAAACCAATATGGCGACAGACAAAAATCAAGATGGCAAAGGCCAAAATGCAACTTGAGGTTTCAAAATGGCAGACCATAAACCAAAGGGTGATGTCATGGTGGCTACATTTATTTCCTATAATGAGTCTATGTTAGACTGTATAGGAAAAAAGGGTGGAAAAAGTGCAAGCCAGCAACACTGATCTATACTCAGATGTTTGCACATGCATGGACACACCCACAGTATTGACTGTAACACTCCACAGAACCAACAGAGCCTTAAGGTCAAAGGCACTTTCTTGCTAATGACCCATAAAACAAACTGTACAATTAAAAGGTGGTATCAATACTGACACCTTGAACTATTCCAACACAGGTTCCTAACCAGAGCGGCCACATGAAAACTGCCCACCTCTGGATTATTTTATCCAAAACCAATTAGACCTCAAATGTAGCAACCTTGTGAAACAGTTGTGTGCAGAATGTAGGCTACATTGTGCTGCTTGAAAACATCATTACAATGACACTCAGGCAGCTAAGAGGAGACAAGGAACATGAGAGAAGCTCAGTTCCCCACATATATCTACACACCTCTCTCTACATCTGCTGGACTAGAATACAATCAGCTGGACAGGTATTTAAAGAGTGACACTGAGCAAGCATGCACAGTGTACATTCATGCTTCGAGTATACCTTTATCATCAACAGTGTACTAGTACTACGTTGGCTTCCCGCTTCTCGAAATGTCACAAATACACCAAACACACATCATACACAGGGATCAGCGGGTCTCATTCTGCTCTAAAATGGGTTGACCTGTGCTTCAAGGTTCATGCTGTGCACACATCGAGAGTTGTTGTTTCCAGTTTGACCCCTGACCTGACACACAATGGACAAGAAGAAGCTTTTTGATTCACATTTAATCAGAGATTGAACACATCTCTCTTGGTATACACATGACAAAGCGGTATGCAAGAATAGTTTCTGACAACCGTATCAATGGACAAATCACAAAAAGAAAGCCATCCATCAGACACATTGCATAACATGACCATCTACCAGTGTGCCCAGTCAGCAATAATCAGGTGGCTCTCAAGCTCAGAGCATATTTAGCTTCAGATCCAAACAAATTGTCCCACTTTCTGGGGATAACAAATTGTTTTCCATATGGACAGGGCACAAATATATATTTTAACATTGGCAATGCTCAAATACATATTGGATCAGTCCAAGAAGTGCTGGCAAAATGCAAACATGACTCATAAAACAAATGTGCACTGCTGTTGTGGCATAATTAGAACAACAAATTATCAATTAATGTGAGAGGTTTATCAAACATGTGTTTTGTAAATGCCTAGAATTTAGCTAAACTTGAAAGTTTTCCAAAAAGGATTATCTCAAATAAGAGCAGAAGCCAAAATAAATGTAATAAACAGATTCTCCAAATCTGAGCTGGATTGGATATTTCATTATTATTGGTGTGAGCCACCTGTAACCTTCCTTTATTGCTGTTTATTGTGCTGTCTTGGATGATATTGTTTTTCTGCTATGACAAGTGTGATATATTAATGTCATTTGGTGGGTGGAAAACAGTCCATTTGTCTACGTTTTGTCTCATTGTTTTTTTCTTTTTTGTAGTTTATTTGATGTAGCACCTCAACACTCAATATAATGCCCAAGTTGTTGTTCTTAACTTTAAAATAAAATGATGAGGTACTTACAATATGCGCATTCATGAGCATGTTGCACTATAAACAGCACCAGTTTCCTCTTTTTGCTTTATCGTTTGCCTCTTTTGTCGCTAAAAGTTACAGATCGATTGGTGAATGGATGTCATCATATAATTGGTTCATCATATTTAGATTTACATAATAGACGATTATTAGATTATGATACAAAAATGCGAATAAATTATTTTTTATAAAACCAAATAAGATAGCATAGTAACACTTGGGATGTGATCTGAATCTGCATTTTTCATAACATTTTGTGGTCCGAAAGATGAAACCAAGCGGCAGTGGAGGTGAAATCATGATCAAGACACACAGCAACAGTCCAGCTGATGTTATCCGACCTTGAACCATCTGAGCAGCTCAACAGGTGTCTTCATCAGAGGACCCACACAGCTTCCCCGGGTCACCATGGGGTCCCTCTGACCTTGATCCAGCGCTGGGTCCAAGCTCAAACTCAACTTTTCCCTATCTGTTAGTCACACAAGCTCAAATATAGAAACTGTTGCAAGCTGATGCTACCAGTAGCCTACATTTAGCTAACCTAACTTAATCGCATTAGCATTGTTACGCCCGCTAGCTTAGCTGCTAACGGCTATGCAATGTCAGTTAAAGCTACTCTCAGAATTCACACACGCAAACACTAACGGTCAGTCTAATTGAAATTAAACAGAGAAAGTCCATGTGTCTTGAACTACTGCTACTGTTTTTTCTTCAATTTCCTCAAACTCGCTCTGTTTTTGCTTTCCTCTGCCTGCCTGCCTGCCCGCCATTTTTCCCATCTCTCCCATGTTTTTTTCTTTCTCCCGCCCTCTCCCTGAGCATCGACCAATATCAAACAGCTTTCTCTGACGGATCCCAACTGTAACCAATCAAATAAAAAGTAAAGTCACAATCTGTGTTTATTTATTTAGTAACCTAACTGGATTACTTTTATTATTGATTAGAACCGTTTCTTTTGTGGGGGCTGAATTTTATATTCAGAGGATTGGTATAGCATCAAAACATGTTTTGCTATGCAATGACATAGTAGAGGTATATTTACCCTCTGTGTTGTAATTTGAGCATTTATGCACAATCTGTCATAATCTCACAGTTAACTATTTTCTCTTTCTTTATTAAACTAAATTACTTTCAGTTGAATTGCCTCAATGTGTTATATTCATTCAACTTTATTAGGAACTAGGTTGTTTTATTCCCCTACTTTTGCACCAGAGGTATACCAGCAAGTCTTTTTTCTTTCTTCATAATGAAACTATAATATTTATTTGAACTCAAATAGACAAGTATGGGAAAGCAACAGCCTTTTAGTTCTATTAATATTTCAACCAGGCAATATTGCTGGTAGGATTAGGTGGTGCTGACTTTGGACTATTTGTAGCACTCAGGCTAGCTTTGGGCCAGTGTTGGCCATGGGATTCATCTCAAGTATAAACAATATACTGTACCTAAACTTTTATTTCCCATGCTGACATCAATTGTAATGACTTTGGTCCGTTTCTGTCAATTAAAAAATTAAACATATGTTCACACCTCCGCAGAATGTGGAGGATGAGATTCTCTTTCCTTTCTGCATGTCATAATATTAGATAGGAACTTCCTTGTTATTGCACCAACAATACTAAAACCAAAACCTTGTGTACTAAAACTGAAGGATCATTCCTGAATCCTGTGTCTCCTTGAGAATGTAATCACCTACTTAGTCATTAACAAATGACTTTGCTTGCCAGGTTCGATTTCAGAGTCAACTTAACAAGTAGACAGATGGCTGGGCCAGAAAAATCACGGTCGTGCAATATTCATACATATTAGTTGGTGGGTGTGTGGTTTGAACTTGATGATGTGACTGTGATGACTCTTATCTCATTTTTTGTTTGTGTGAGTTTCTCCCCGAGACCTGCTGGATAAAGCTGAGACAGACATGGTGAGGGAAGCTATTTGAGTGAGGACCAGTCCAGCAACTCTTAATTCCTTCCATTTATCAAATGCAGCATTATACATTTTTACAGCAACTAGTACATATTTACACAGTCCTCTTCCAGGAAACCTTGAAAGGGATTAAAAAATCGACTACTGAACTATGAACTCCTTTCAGAAAAGAAACTAAAGATCCAGAAACCTAAGTGTTTTTGGGATGGATAAACTGTGTGCAACATCATTTTCACTGATGATTGAGACGGAGAAGTTTTACAGGTCTTTAGCCTCTATTCACAGCTTGAGCTGGAGAACAAAGGTGTTCAACAAAGAACATGAAGAGATCCCTCAGAGGTAACCTCTACACAAAATGCCTGAGGCTAGAGAATAAACGCACAGTGCCTTTTTTACTTACTGGCCGTTTGATTTTTTTTGATTGTCTTCAGTCTCCAATACACCTCCCTACAGGCTTCTGAGCTTTAACTGAAGGACTTTGATGCTGCGGGCTTTACTTAATTGTTTTGTTCACTTCAGAAAAATCATTGTGTGTGTGTGTGTGTGTGTGTGTGTGTGTGTGTGTGTGTGTGTGTGTGTGTGTGTGTGTGTGTGTGTGTGTGTGTGTGTGTGTGAGTGGACGGACCATCTTTTCAGCCAGAGGGACCTGGGGAATAATCTCAGATTGATCCATAGACATCCAGTAGAACTCCCAGGCTGTTTTGGCTCCTGTGCAGATGGCAGACCTTAAAATATCAACATCGTCACAGAGGTGAGAGCTCGAGAAAGTGAAGCACCAAGCTCCATAATAAATTTCTCACCAACACATTGTCAAAGCAGAGTGAGAACAATGTGCAATGTGGTGCCCTAGGCTCTGACATTGAATGAGATCTTTGATTGTGGCGACTGAATATGAACAGAAATGACTTATAGATTGTTGAAAAATAGAAATAATCAAATCCTAAATATTTACTGTAAGTTCATTATTGATGTCCACATATTTTATAGTCACGGCAATACTTCCCAATACAAACTTAAGATTTTCAGCCAGTACTGTCAGACATTTCACTGTGTATCTTTTATTTCTTCTATCGTACATGCATCTAATGTATGTAGATGCTTTATTATTTTCAAGATACCATAGAAAGAAACATTCAAAGCAGTTCTGTTGCAATATTTATATTAAGAGAGAAACATCAGATCAGCTTTAAGGGAAACTTTGAAGCTTTAACAGAAATATATAGAGGATGTTATATCTATTTAACTATAGTGTGAATATTGGCTAGAATATAGATCAGCCCTATATCACCCACCTTAACTACTAAGTCAATCATCTTAGTGCCGTTCACATCTGCAATGTGAACGGCACTAACTTGTATGAAAGACTCAAATAATGTATTAATCAGATCATTATGTTCATGCACAGTAAACAAGGTCTTCGTCACATTAACCAAATATTTTCATGTGAAGCATTAGAAGCTTGGAGTCTCAGCTCTTTCCTCCGCTTTGTGGTCGTGTTGTAGGAGGAGGCGTTGCTGCAGACTCTGGCCTGTGTTTGACATCAGAGATACATTGCTGTGAATTGTCCTCTGCCATCCGCAGCAGACACCTTACTTGGCTCCCACTCCATCTTTCCTATTCAGGTCTAATAGGCAATATGTCTGTCCACACTATCTTCACCCCTGTGATGGGCAGCTAATTAATCACAATTGTGCGGTGCTGTTCTTCCACCTTCCACCCCTTTGTCCATGTGTTGTCTGTTTAACCAAAGAAGTGAGGTAGCTCTGGGGACGCCGTCAGCGCTCTGTCAGTCGCTCTGTCAGTCGCTCTGTCAGTCGCCATGTTGTTTCAACACTTTACATATCGTGATAACTATTTAATGGATTGCCATGACATTTGGTTCACAAATTCATGGTTCTCTGAGGAAGAATTATATTATATTTGGGTGATCCCCTGATTTCTCATCTACTACCTCTAACAGGTCAACATTTACACATATTGATTTCAGGACAGGGTACCTCATATCTCACACATCATTTTGGCATTTTTTCCAAAACATAATAATATGGATAAAAGAAGATATTTCCATTGCATTATATATGCAAGGTGTGGATATATCAACAAACTATTATTGTAATTTTGTGTTTAAGCTGTATATGTGATGTATGTCTGCAGAGGTAATGCTGCTTTGATTATTGAGGTAATTTCAGTTTGTTAGTATTTAAAAGAAAAACCTCTTCTGAGAGTAAACAGCATGAAATCTGCAATTGAAATGAAAGTGACATAGGACAGACAGCCAGGCAGACTGTGTGAAAGCAAAAGAGAGATGGAGGATGCCAAATGCAGAAAGTGAGAGAAAAAAGCTGGAGGCAGGCGGAGGCAGGGAAGAAAAAGATGGGCAGATGAAATTACACCTGCAGGTCTGTTAGCTTTAGCAGCCAGAGTCTGGCAGTGTGATGTCCCACAACATACCCCAAGGGGTCGGTAAGAAATAAAGAGTGAGTAAACCTCACATATCAAAGTTTCTTTTCCCTTACACTCCTGTTATTGCTCCTGTGCCTCTCCTTGACAGCCCCGTGATTCATTTCCTCCTGCCTGAAAGACGGGAAATGAATAGAAAGCTTGGATATTGTCAGCCGCTAAATGGGAAAGCAGTTGCTCTGGAGACACAATGCAGATGCAGGTAAGAATGGTGAGTTCAGTTTAAAATGCCACTCAGTCCCACTACACCGCGCATAGCAGCACCTGTCTCGCACGGCAGAAGAAAAGAGGAGGGACGGTTGATTGGGTGTATAGCACTCACACATCAACATGGTTTATGTTTGAGTGGGATATTCATTTCTTTGCTGTCAAACTGCAGGGCCCTGACACCAGCACTTTGGAATGAGATGGGCTTTTTCTTTTTTTAGCATTTGCATATAACAAAATAAGATTACAATTGACCTCAAAGTTAAAGCTCTCTTGATAAAAAATAAACCGGCAACTGTTTAAGTGCTTTGCCATGCAAGACGAGCTGTTGAGAACTTAAGGAGAGCATGTGGGTTGAGCGTGCCCACAACGTCTTGATGTTTCCTTAGCACTTGCTTAGATGTGCTCAGTGCTGCAAACACACACTGTGTTTGCTCACATGCTGGCAATTGCTCATACAGTATGAGGAATGAATATCTAATGAAAGAGGCACAGAACTGAAATGTATGTGATAGCTTTGCAAATTAGTTATTTTGGGGTTCTATGGTTTTCTGGACCATTCATTTTCCGATTTCTGATTTCAGATTCAGATTTCTGCATGGGTGCTGTGAGATAAACCACCAAGGCTTGCAAGGGCTGAATGATCAGCTGAATGATCTGCACAAAATAAATAAAAAATCTGATGCTGCAACACTCTCACTTCACAGGGAGTTAGGTTAGGTTCAGGAAAAGAGCATCGTTGACTTCAAAAGTTTAATGCCAAGTATGTTACACATACAAGGAATTTGGTTATGTTATAGGTGCGTAACAGTATACACAGTGCAATAGTATAACACATAATACAAAAATAGAAAATATTAAAATGAACAATAAAATATGCTAAACAAACAAACAAAGAAACACGTGATTTAGGAGACAAAATGTAAACATTTACTTTTAGTTTCACATGGGACACAAACAGTGATCTCCTGGTTTAAAGTCCTGTGTTTGTTTGACCTTATTTGAAGTCATTTAGCCCTGTGATGTGTCTGAGTAAAGCCGTAATCCCAGCAGTTTCCCTGAAGTACATCAAAATTAACATGTCAAATTCAGCAAAAACACTGCTGAGGAGTATCTAAAAAATATGGATGCATGCTCTCGAGCCAAATAGATTACATGTGACTTAAATGTCTCCATGCATTTTCATTAGCATGAGCGTAAGGACGGACTGTGCTAGGATGACAGTAATGTACCCAGACAGCCACAGAGTGACCGGAATCTGCACCAGGGTCAGCTCTACAAGACGTGGCTTGATGCTGTGTGTGTTTCGGCCGGTTCAGCATGGTTCGTGACCTTCTCTCCACTTATGTGCTCCACGGGGCCTCAGTGTTTGTTTGTGATGGTATTGGTCTTGCTGGGGCTTGCTGCTGAGTGTGTCTGTGCAGGCCTGAGGTGGCTCCCCACTGGGGTTTGGCCTCTTCCAGATGTGAGGGAGTGAAATGAATGTTCGTTAAGCTAAAAACAAATTGCCTTTTCTTTTTACATTCCACCGATGGTTGAGCACTGAGAGATGAGATTATCTATCGGCAATGTTTTGTTCTTTTGCATGTCTACAGTAGCTGCATTGTGTGGTGCTCTTGAATTTAAATTGCGTTCTAGCTATGATGATTATTGCATATGGAACGGATAGTTTGGGCTCATAACTATATTTTAAAATCAAGGAGTAGAATGGGACTGGATCAGACACACAAAACATACTTCCTGTATACTAACAATCCAGTGGTCAATACAGGATGAAACATTTAGAGATAAATAAAAAATATTCCAGTGGCAGGGACTATCAGCTAACCTAGGTATTAAGCTTTGTGGGTAAAAAAATGGTAATGTCTAAATCTGGCAGTATGGCTTTTGCCTGATGATTTCCTCTGAATTGAAGCAGTGTATTTCTTTATGGAATGGTTTAAATTAAGTGAAAATACAAGTTAATGTTTATGAGAGGTTAAGGGATGAGATTATGATGATAGGCATTGTAAAAGTTGTTTTAAATTGTTTTTATATGTATTTTTGTTTTATATATCAGGATTATTATTTAGGTGTAAATGCAATAAACAATACATTTTCATTATTTAAGTTATTAAAGTTATAGAAAGGTTACTGTGTTTACCTCTGCCAACTCCTTTTGGAACATATATGTATTTATTTTTTTATCAATCGCATCAATCACTATTTCCAGAGGTAAAAAAAAAACATCCTTAACTTATAGAAATATAAAAATGTGAAGAACACAATAAAAAAGTATCCACCCCCTGACTGACCCACTGCATTTTTCATCGCAAACTTTTACCATTATTACAGTTATGATTTAATTAATTAACCTGTTAGATAATTGATTCCTGTTGGGATTGTTAAATGTCTCATGGCTGTGATGAAGACAGAGAAATTGCAAAATGAGTTGACTGATCTATTGAAATGACAGCTCTGTTTGAAACAATACACTGAGTGATGGAGACCAGAGGAAGAGAACGCAGGGAATGGATGCAGCGAGCATGACAAAAGGTTTGTGTAATGATGTCCTCCTCAATTACTAACCCTTGTCACCCTTGGGTGTCATGTAGGAGTTTTTCCCCCTGAACAAAAAGACTCAAGTGGGTGGGATCAATCAGACAGATGCACCGCTGAACTGTGCAGATTTCACTGCTGCTGTGCCGCTAACTGTGTTATCGACATTTGTTTGCTGAATGTCTAATTAAATGAAATGTGTATTTACTACAGCATATTGGAGTGTGCATCGCTTCACGTTCAACACTTTCAAAGTACTGTACTGCACTTTGGGAGAGGGCGTGCATTATTGTTTTGGACACTGGGGATTACCAGTAAATCTTGTCTGTGCCAGAGCCTGCTGCTGCAGAGCCGGCCCAACGCTAGATTTAAGAAGTCTTCATGCCGGGACGCTGAATTAAACATCGCATGCATGCCATCCTCAATCTGTGGCCCTTCAAACAATCCAAGAGTGCGTAATTAGTCATGCAGTGCTGTCTTCTCTTCTGGAGACGCGTCACACCGAAACGCACGAAGGGCCAAAATCGGGATTAACGCATATGGGCAGAGTGTCCCAAAAAGAGGAAGGACAATTATGACAACTTAAATCCCACAGCATGTCCCCCAGGGCCGCCATCGCTTGTCTGAGATGTTTTCCTCACCAAATTTGTTGCTGCTGCTGCTGCTTTTCTACAATCAAGCCGCCTGTCAATTACTGTTAAAAAAACACTTTGCACGGAGATGACAGAATATCCAGTAGAGACACTGCAAAAAAAAAAGTTATTCTGTTTCAACGTCGGATGCATGGTGGAGTGGATTCATGACAACCCTCTGAAGGGGGAGAGATCAAGATCCGTGCTTCTGGTTCCACAGAGTCAGAAGAGTCAAGTAGCCCCCTGTGGACAAGCCATATGGCCTAGGAGAGTTCCATGGGTGGCAGCGAGCACCATGCCAGTCCCTCTGCTGATTTCTCATTATCGAGGAATAAATAGAACAAGACAACAAAACAGTGGCCCTGTTGTGTCATATCCATTCTGACTCCGGTGTTAGACAGATGGTAGAAACTAAATGGCAAGATTTGAATAGTTGGGAAACTGGGCAGCAGCACTGAGCACAACAAAACAACAAACTGTGATGAAGAGAGAATTCCATACTTCCCATTTTCTCCAACACCATGACTTTTTCTTTCTTTGTCACCTGTTTTGTGCCGCACAACCATGTGTCACTTTTAACAGCAATCAGAATGACTGCGCCCCGCACTAGTTCTTGCTTTATTGCCTCTGCAAGCATGTGTGGCAGTGGCGTGGGAGGCTGTAGGGGAGTCACAGGGAACAGCAGATGCCAGATCTCCTCCAAGGCGGTTGACGGGCGGGCGAGGCAGACAAGCACAGGATGCAAAAAGCTGAGGGAGAGAGGCTACCTGTAAATATAGCACGGCAGCTCAGAAGCTTCGCTTTCCATTAAATAGCCATGTATTTCCCAGCTCCTGGCTTTATTGCACCGTTGCTTCGAGACTGGGAGCCCAGGAGGCTCTTCAACATTATTAGCAGCTTACAGTACATAATCCCACAGCAGATTCTCGCCTATCTTCAGACCAGACTGAGATATATAGAGAGAGATGCGGAGTGAGAACAGGGGAGGAAGGAGGGTTGGTGGCAGCGGTTGCCAGTCTTTGAGAGTCCAAGTCAGTGACGCAAAAGGACAGACAGAGAGGCAGACATACATTGTAAAGTTTCTTGTCATGGTGTCAAGCTAGTTCAATGACGGACACCAGATGGTGGCCTGTCTCCAGAGGTCCCATGTGTCTCACTAAGTCATGATGCCAGACACGGTGCCAGTGCCCTCCTCTGCCATTCCTTTAGAATCAGACGGAGCCGCGTCATTTTGGCCTCCCCGATGCCTCGGCCTGGTTCCACTCCTGACGCTGCTGGACACTCTCAGGTGCTGTTTGCTTTAGCAGAGGAACTGAGAGGGGGTGAAAGGAAGCAAATATGCAACTTTTTAAAAACAAACAAAACAAAGAAAAAAGCTTTAATGCCCCGAAATCGTCCATCTTCATATCAAAAACAAACATAATTGCTTTAATTCATCATGTTCAAGGGTTGCACAGTGAATCTGGCCACACAGACATCATTGATGCAATATAGAAGAAACACACTACCAACAAATGCAGGACAGAAACATTAATGCTGATCTGTTCAGATTTGACTTCCTTTCTATTGATTACTATTGGACAGGTAGACTATTCTGTATGTGAATAAATAAACAAATAAATTAATGTGTGAATAATTTATTTTTTAGATCCAGAAGGTGCATTATCACCAACAGAGAGCTCAGAGATTTGAGCTTAAAAAGAAGACGTTCTGGTGATGTACGGTTTATTCTCCACTCACAAGAGGTGACCAACTGAAACAATAACCTTCCAGTCAACAAACAGTAAGCATTATATCTAAAGATGCTGGAGTCAAAGACACATTTCATTTTTTTGTGATCAGAAAGTGTAGTTTATGATTTTTCAAATTGTTGCTGTAATTCAGGACAGACAGCAATAGGTGCTGAATTAATGCCACTTAAACAGAATAAACAGAAGTATTGTATCATTTGAGTGTAAAGAAACTAGACAGAAGCGGACAGCGAGAAAAATACAAGAAACCGGAATTCAAATGCAATACAGTCACATGAGAGCGTTGCGTGTTCTTCATATAGTAGAGCTCAAATAGTTGAGCCATCAGGATGCGGGCATCCACATTATACACTGTACACACCAGCTCATCACACAATGTCCCATTGACATCCTGTGTCAGAAGGTGAAGATCCAATCTTAATATCCTTCAGCAAAATGTCTCATTAACATTGTTAACTTATGTGGTAGTCACGACGGCGTGACGGCAGCCTGTTAGATAATCAGTAGATTAGAAGCAACGAGGGACAGAACAAACACAGCATCACAACACAGGCCTTCCCCGATGTTCTGAATGAAGAGACGCGTGTTGCCATGGAGCAGAAAGCACCTCATCATCCTGACAGGACTTTCCGTGCACTCTGTGATTTCAGGGCCATTGATGGCACAAATAAACGGTGTCACGCCATCCAATCACCCCACTTGGCTGAGTGTTTTAGTTTTTCATGGAGAACCTGTAATCTCGTCCCCATGGTTTTTACTTTTGTTCTGCTAATCTTCAGAAAAGTAAAGTGATCTGAATCTCAGATTGCAGCCAGACATTTGTGGAAGCACTGTTATTTTCTCACCACTTTTGAAAACAAGTGTTTTAAATGGGTGGCTTATGCTAAATGGTTAAGCACAGACACAATTCCATATTTGTGATATAATATGTGTGAGAAGGAAGAAGGAAAAGAAGAACATCATTTTTTAATGAATCTACTCTGACTCTTTTCAATCATATCACAAAATCTATTGATAAAAAACAAAATAAGTTTGTATCTGCACAACCCATACCTCTGATGATGATCACTTTAGCTTACTTCATTATCAAAGACAATTATGGAAAAAAAATATAATTTCACACAGGCCATTTTTTTTAAAATAACTCTAAACTGTTTGTATTCATGACACCAGAGCATTGAGCCTGCTGTATGAGCATGTCATTGCTTGTATTTTGCCTCCCAACTCCCCCGTGGCAAAGCTCCCAGCTGCCTCTGCTGCTCCGCTATTCTGCTTGGCAAGATCACTATCTAACTTAGCATCTGCCCAGTAGAGTCCCAGCAGAGATTTCACCACTTCCACCTTTCTCCTCCCCTCTCCGTTCTCCCTGCTCACCTCACCCAACCCTTTCGCTCACCCTTCTCTTGCACTCTCTGCGCTCCTCTGCTGGCTGGTGTGGCATTTGCCATTCAGACAAGGGAAAGAGGGACGAACCCTTCACCAATCTCTGACCTTTTCCCCTTCTCTCCCTCTCTGGTGTCACTGACGCATTCACTGACAATGAATTTCAGAGAATAAGAATAAAATTCTGTTGCATATATTGTATGTAATTCGCTTGTGTTTATGGGGTTTGTTTGAGCTTAGTTTCTCTATCCAATGATATTTACCTGATAACCTGTCCAACAACTGCCTTCCTTAATGCAGGTAACTGCTGCAGCAGCGGTAAAGGTTAATGAATGCTCATTGAATGCCACATGCCATCGGGCGCTTTGGGCCATTATGTATTCAACTTATTCAGTGGTTGGCCTACAGATGATCTATAGTACATTTTCTGTCAACGGCAGAGCTACTAGAGATATCCTCCCGAGACAATAATAATCTCATTATGTCTGGACTACACCTGAAGGACAAGTGCAGCAAGTTTAGGGTGTTGTTGTTGTTTTTTTCTTTGCATTCTAACAACAACTGCAGTTAGAATCAGGCAGACTGCCAGCACACAACAGGTTACTACTAATTTAAGTGGTGGAAGGGCTCAAGAAGTGTTTGCCAAGATAAGGCATACCTGACATGTCAAAGCAAAGCCATCCAACAATCACCTTGTCAAAGCTGTGATCTCCCCTTCCTTCCCTCCAGCAGCAGCAGCAGCAGCAGGGTGCTGGTGACACATATGGCCAATTATAGGTGGAAGTGGAGAAGTTGATGTGAGCTGAAAGCTTGTTCACACGTGACGGGTGTCCAGACGGCCAGGGGCTGCATGGTGGAGGGCCGTGGGAGAGGAAACTCATCAATAGCTGAGCTCTCCTCTCCTCTCTTCTCCTCACCGCTAGTCTGCTCTCCTATCATCTCCTTTCCTCTCCTCTCTTCACCTCTCCACTAGTCTGCTCTCCTTAGGTCTCCTTTCCTCTCCTCTCCTCTTCTTTCCCCACTTCTAATCTGCTCTCCTGTCATTTCCTCTCCCCTTTCCTCTTTTCTAGTCTCCTCTCCTCTGCTCTCCTCTCCTCTGCTCTCCTCTAGTCTGCTCTAGTCTCCTCTCCTCTCCTCTTCTCTCCATTCATCCGCAGGTCTGTGTGGCAAATCAAAGACTACTTTTTAGCGGATCAATACTGCCGTTAACTTCCCTTTATTACTCCACAGACGGAATAAGGGCTAGGGAGGGAGATGCAATATTCAGTTCATAAATCATGCAGTAAAAAAATGTCAAGGGGGTAATTGTGGTTTTCTAACACCCTTTAAAGGGAGGCAGATTTTATTAGTGGGTTAACATCGCCCGGCGACCCTCATTTCTTCTCATTACGGGCTCGCGGTGGCATCGTCAAACCTTAAACGTTACGACACTTCTCAGCGGACCCTGGCCTCATTTCTCAACAACACGCCTCTACTGTACATGCGGACGCACTAAACATGATGTACTCGTGCAGGAAAGCCTTGTTTGTTTGTAATACATGACAGGATTGTCTCGGTCAAACTCATTGTATGGGCTTTTTCATTGTTAATCATTGATTTGTTATGTGTATTAATCTCTACACCTCTAGTTTCCTGAGCAAATAAAAAGCCTCCTTTCTTTGCGCAAATACATAGTACAAATAAGTGGAATGATTGCCTCATTAAGTGGCTACAGAGTTCTGTTACTCCCCCCCTCTCTTTCTTTTCTTCCCCTCTCTCTCCAATGAATTTCAATTGGCTGATAATTTTCCGCCATATCCCCCAGTTACAGCGTTTTTGTCACATCTTTTAGTGATTAAATGGATCGATTTCTGTTCTCTGTGGGTGATTAATCCCACCGGGTTTGAGAGATTACAGAGAGGGGGGGGAGCCACGGAGAAGCCTTCTTAATGGATTCACACAGAGAGCCTTCCATTCATAGGGGCTAATGAGATTGGATTACAGGACCGGGGCTTCAGAGAGGAGAGGGGAAACTCACAAGAGGAAGTTCATGTCCAATGGGATAAAAGATAGGAAAAAAGAAAAGGGGTTTTAAGATGAGAAACATTTTGGTGCATGCGGAGAATGACCTCGGCTGGCGTACTGTCCGAGTGACCTTTCTCTTCTTTGAAAAACCCAACACCTGCTTGGCTGGTGGGGGTTCATACCTCAGCGCGTATCTGGTGAGATATTCTCACAGTGGAGTCCCGCATATGATTGATCATGGTCATTATTAGTCAGTGGGAGAGGTGAGCAGTGCAAGGGATCATTGCAGCGATCCACTGCAGACGCTACAGTCATTTGGGTGTCCCACATAGCCCAGCTGTTTAAGGCTTGAGGAGGCTGGTGGTGCTGGGGCATCGAGGGGGGTTTGGGTGTCGGTGACAGTGACAGTGGCCGGGGCCTCACAGTCAGAGGCTCATATCTGTCCTCCACAGCTGGACGTGGAAGCCGTGACTCTTGTGGTTCAGAGGACTGGAACTCTCCCTCAGCCGGGGCGATCTGTGTCACACCCCACGGCTTCTAACCTCCTCTAAAGCTGGAGTGGAGGTGGGTTGGGAAGGGGGGAGTCAGAGGAGAGTGGAAGGACCGGAGGGGAAGGTGGAGGAAGGAAAGCGTGTGGTTGAGTTTTAAAACACATGTATGACCCACAGGGGAGGGGATCACAGGCCCCAATCACAGCTGGAGGTCATCCGTGTTACAGGGAGGGAAATACGAGGCGAAGCTGGCTGAAGCCGGTTACTCCAGGTCACCGCACAAGCGATAGCCCCATTTCATCTGGAGTGTATAGACTAAATGTGTGCCGGATTACAGAGCGGAAAGCACACTCTTTAATCTTTTCTCTGGTCTCTCAATGGACGAAATGGCACGTGTGTGTCTGACTGTATATGGTCTTTCACAATCACAACAGCTGTTTGTAGTTACCACCAGAAAGGTATCACTCCTCACTGAACAATAAATGAGAGGAAGTATTGTATCTCCACAAGGCAAGATTGTTTTCTATTTGTGTACATGAGATATGTAGACAGATCATGGGACAAATTAATTTGGCGAGACTTCGGTGGATGTCTCGTTTCAGTCCCAGCACTGTACTCAAATGAGTAGTGACAGGTCACGATGGGGGCAATGAAGGAGCAGACAGGGCCCTGAGGTAACATGTCTCATCCCAGAGCAAAGGGGCGCTGCTGACAGGAAACTGTGAACCAACTAAAAAAGCAAACAAGCGACCGGGTGCTCGCAGTCACATGCTGTCCCCAATCCACCCTGTCTGCTGCAGCTCCATCAGGATACCCCCAACATCACTGAGCGCAAACACACAAACAAATGCTCAGTCAACTCAGCCATTACTCAGTTGAATCCAAACAAGGTTATCATAATTTCTATCCATCGTAAATAAATATCCATAAATCCACAAAAAAGACCCTGCTGGTAATTGCCAATTTGCCAAAAATGTAAACAAACATCGTCAAAAAAGAGGCTATTAAGGGGACTTTGAAAACTCTGGTCTATACTTTGTAAACTACACTTATAAGCTAAAGTATGAATGTGTTTTTAAAATGGGTGGGCTGGTTGGTAATGCCAATATTATCTATTCCCCACTTGTTAAATAGCCAACCTGCACTTAAAACCCCTGAAAACGCTTCAGATTAATTCTCTAATATAATTATATATTATGGCTAAATAAACAAAAATCAAAGAGTATCAAATATCAAAAAGTTATTAGAAACTTGTGTTTCTATATGTAGGAACCCATGACTCATAACAAGATTATCAACAACCCAAATATACTCTTCCATTTAAAGTTTTGTTCATACTGTTTTTCATAGTTTGTTTATTGACAAATACAAATGTGACTCCAACAGAATGAGTAATGATGGAAGTAAAATAGATGAAAATAAGACTTAAGACTGTCTTCAAATTCTAGCTATAATGTTTTCTCATTGTCAAATCCAAATAAATAATACATTTACAGTTACTGCTCGACTTTAAATAATTCCACAGTTTTACTTAGTTTGAAAAAAAAACTGTAGAATATTACTGAAAAAACACATAAAGAAAACATTTGCTGTGAACTAATCCTCAAAAAAAACTTCCTAGCGTCCCTGAGGTACGACCACTTTGAGTATAAGAAAACAAATATAGAGAAGCTTTCATGACTCACATGACTCACAAATCTGGGTGAGCTGTGCTTCTGCGCTAACCCAGGGTGGTTTTTTGGAATCCAGTCCAAGGTTAGTTTGGTGTCACGGACTCCTGACGTCAGAGGGTTGCAGTTTTTGGGGGCTAATTATGGGCCAACACAGGGGGATTTCTGCCGCAAGTGAATGCTGTTCACATAGAGAGGTTGTGGAGCTGCTGACTCCTTCAGAAACTGTCTGTCTGAGTGAAGCACTCATATATATACCGTATATATATATATATATATATATATATATATATATATATATATATATATATACTCACAGAAAAACCAAGTGTAGCCTATATTTTTTTGCAGTGCAGAATGTCTCCAGGTAGAGAGGCGAGAGTTTTCCCTCAGTGCAGAAGCCATTAGTCAGAATGGAGGTGATTTATGGGTTGTCTCCTTGCAGAATTTAAATTAACTGCCATGCTGTATGGAGGAAGGAGGAGGGAGGGCACCACTGCTTTTTGGGTTGCTCCCCTTTGCTCTTCACCTCACATTCACTCTGCCTCTCTCTACCATTCTGTCTTGCCTTCTCTCTCTCTCTCTCTCTCTCTCTCTCACTCCCTGTCTCTCTCTCTCTCTCTCTGAATCTCTCAGGTGAAATTTGGAACGTTTTCGGATCCAGGTGTGTTGTCAGGTGGTCAGCTCACTCATGGATCTCGGAAGATTTCACCAGAAAATATGCTCAGCCGGGGCCAAATGAAAACCTTTTATTTTTTTTTCCACAAGGAAAAAAATTAAGCAGAAATATGAATCATAAAAAGACGCATACAAGGTCAAGGTCAGCAGTAAACTCTGCGGAAGGGGCTGTGTGTTATGGACGAGCATTATACTCCTCATACAGCTGTCCAGAGAGTGTAGTAAAAGCCCAAATATATACATATTTTAATGTGAATTTGGTTAACATATACACACGGTTTCCCACACTTATTTTTGAATGATTAATAATAAATGTGTGCCCAATGTGAAGATACAGCATTACTAATCATGGCTTTCTCATTATTTCAGGAAGTGCTCTCTCTGCTCCCAGATCCATATTAATGATTTTCTTATATTAATGATGTTTTGTACTGTTCTCTCTCCTCCCTGATGGCTATATGATATATAACTGAGCTGGGAGTCAGGCCTACGGTGTGACACGGGAGATTAAGGGACAGGAACTTCATCAGAAATCATCAGAAATTCCCTCCGCGTGATTCGTCAAGATTCACCCCACACATAACTACGTACATCATATCGCATATTACTTAATGCTGTGTGGATGGTTCTCTGCCCTGAGATGGCACCTGCAGGGTTGGGGGGGCGGGTAGCTGGCAGGGGTCGGAGGTTGGAGGTCAGAGGGCCTACAGATGCCTCACAGCGAGGAGGTCAATGGTGGGGAGGGTGATGGGTGGGTGAGGAGTGAGGATGACTCCTCATGACATTGCACTGTAAAGCCCATAGAAAGTTTCATGAGACCATTTTATTTCTAGTTGATTTTCTAGATAAATATGTAGATAGAGTCAACATTTACTCTGCTGTATTAATCCGTCTTTGCCGATGAGAAGATGCTTTACCAGCAGCTTTACTGCTTCTACCCCCAAACACACACACACACACACACACACACACACACACACACACACACACACACACACACACACACACACACACACACACACACACACACACACACACACACACATCATCCTGCACCAACACACACACCTCCTGATTTTCCTCCTGCAGGCTCATTGGGCTCACAGTGAAATATGTGGTGATATCTTATTATGCATCTGTTTCCCGTATATGGAGCCTTGACCTTTTGTGTATTTGTGCAGTTTTGTTGCTGCAGCGCTAAAAGAGGAATGCAATTATTACCTTATAACTTAGTGATTTTAATATTAATATCACTACAAGGCAATATATTCATCATTCTGCCCGAGTTACAGTAATGAATTATAAAAAAATAATTGAATGTAAAGCAACGGTCTGCATTGTGCCCAAGAATAAATACCCCAAGGTGATGATAAAGTTTACTTTATCTCTATCTACTGTAAATGTTCACTATGTTTTACATAAGGAGGGTATTTAATGAGGGGACAACACAGCAAGTCAAAACAAAACATAACAGAACAAATTAACTTGGACTTGTGGGAAAGCTCAAGTTATATAAGTAAATACATTTTATGATCAAAGGAGTCAATAAAAAAATGCCTATTGTTCACAACTTCATACCAAGTGGTAAGTTGGTCACATAAGATGATGGGAAAATGTATGAATCAATGCATCGAGTTCAGAATATTGATAAGAACAGAGACCACTCACATGACTATACACTTAGTGTGAAGCTACCGTAAGCTAACTAAGACTGAAAACGAGGTAAAACAGCTTCCCCGGCTCTGTCCAAAGGTAACGACGTCTGAATCTTCTGTATTGCCGAAGCTCCAAAATAAACATGTGTTATCTTGTTTTAATTCTTACAAAAACAAACGAGTCAGTGGTAAAAATGAAAATTCACCAGTTGTTGCAAGGCCACTGGTCCTGGCCATGAAATGGAGAATTGTCATTTTGACACGTATTTTTTTTGCGGATTAAACAAACAAGAAAACAGGTATTATTATTTCCATGTAACTGTCACCAAAGCGTCCAACTATTCCTTTAAGTTTACTATATCATGTTGAGATTATATTTCAATTACCATAGTATTACGTCTGATAAACCACTTTCTTAAACACAAGAAATGAGCTTGTTTTTTTATGTGATAATTGAATAAACAGAGATTTAACAACTCACTCTTAACACTCCTCACCTCCTCCCACCATCTCAACTCTGGGGAAGTTGTCTATTCCATAAAAGCTTGATCCCATTCCCCAGGAGCAGAATATTCCTCTGTGGTTTCTCTGCCGCAGCCCTGCCATGCTGGGAGCGAGAGCAGGCCACAGAGAGCCTTCGCTGGACTCCAGCTGAGGTTTTGACAGGCTCATGTCTTCGATGCCTGGATGAAGGGAAGCACCCTGGGACTTCCCCCTGGGTGGGACAAGAAGGAGGACAATCACACAAAGAGAGAGTTACAAATAAAATCCTCACTTGTCTCTGCTCAAAAGAATAAATATTTTCATCACTACAGTGAGTTGTCTGTTCAGTTTCAGCAATTAAGCGAGTTGTTTATTCATAGCTTATCAGAGAGATCATAAAATGTTTAATTTACTCTAATGAGTCTTGCATAGAGATAGCTTTCATACTCTCAGGTTTAAAATAGCAATTCAATAATGTTTTTTGTAAGTATTACATTTTTACACACATGCTTATTCATTTAATTTACATTCACCACTGAAATAAAAGCGCTAGTATCACTTGACAGATATTGGACCACCTAGGTTGACTTACGGCCCACAGTCATCACTCATCCACAGACAGCAGACACAAACATATCCGCTAGGTTTGAGTTTCATGACCTTGAAGCAATATAGAGAAGCAAGGGAAGGTGCATTTATTACTACTTGTTTTAAGCTACTCTGTGTTTCACTCTCTACAGAGCAACAAAATGTACTGAAAAATCTTCGGAGTTATTATACACATGACATCTATTTCACTTCTGTCCATCCTGGGAAAGGGATCCCTCCTCTGTTGCTCTCCCTAAGGCCTTCCTTTTTTTCCTGTGCCGATGCGAGTGGACTGGGACAGAGGATGTCGTATGTGTACAGATTGTAAAGCCCTCTGAGGCAAATTTGTGATTTTGGGCTATACAAAATAAATGTAATTAAATTATATTATGTTGAAGCAGCCATAAAACGTTTCGTTTGATTTCGTGGGGAATCAGAAGCAATGACCCAATATCCGATCTTCTCGCTGATGGTCTCGTTTGTTTATGTAGAATGTAGTAGTATGTAAAGGCATCAGTATTAAATTGAGATTGTTTCATAACCAGTTAAAAACTCCTTGTTCTAACTTTAAAGGATGAGGATGATCCTTTTTATCAAAAGTGAAGTACTTTGAGAGAAGAATGAAATTCCTGAATATCTTCCACCGCTAAATGACAAACGGTAATGGTTGGGCGTGTGGTGCTATAAATATTGCAAATATGATGTATCCCCAGACTATATATTCTGACCTTTCTTGTAAAGCAGGGTTCAAATCAGATGCAAAAGGAGGAGGAAGGCAGAGTGGAAAGCCATCTGAAGTGTTTAGCGAGGAGATGAGTTTCCTCATTCACGCTGTGAGTGACGCTGCAGTCCTGGGCCGAGGTGGAAAGGTCACCCCATCATTTGGGAGCCTGGAGGGAGAGGAGTCAAGACTGAGTGAAGCCGCGACCGGCTCGCCGCAGGCAAGGCAGGCTAAAGGGAAACGCACACATGAATCACACACGTGCACATATAACACACCACATCAGCACGTTCACCCTGGTACCTGGATATATTAGCCAGCCCTGCAGCAGGTCAGTCAAAGAGCAGGTCTGCCATTCCTCACGTCTCTTCGCTCTGCAGAATCGGAGGACAAAGAGTTAAACAACAATTTCCCTGGAGCTCTCCTGCTCAGTGAAATAAAAAAAAGACAATGTGTAAACAGAGACTAAAGAGGATGACAAAACGCAACTGAACATCTTCACTAAATTGTGTGTAAGGGCATTTCTACTCTTGGCTGATGCTGATAGCATGTCTGTGTAATCAGCTAATAAATATTTCCTTGCATACAGAGCATGCAACCGTAATCAGCTCATTGCACTGAAAAGTGCATGCAATTAGGGCTGATTTGACTGCACATGTGACATTCTGTGCAAAGTGGTTACAACATGTCGCAATCGCTTTGGTATCAGGATCCGCCGTGCAAACAAGGACCCCCGGGCGTGAAGGGACACCAGGCTGACTCACCTTAAAGTGGATGAGCTCCGGTCGGCAAAGTCAGAGTTATTATGTCTTGTCGAAATGCAACGCTGTCACACGCTTTAGTAAACAGGGCAGACGTCAGGCTTGATGGAACCATGGCTGCTGTAGTGCGGAGGAACACATGGCCTCAGGGTATTCTGTGTGTTTGTGTGTGTGTGTGTTGTTCATTTCCTCTGGAGTCATGTCCTTCACTGTTTCTGCATTCACCTGGATATTTTGTGCATTATAGAGCGCGTCAGCAAGAAATCACCGAGGCGGGGAGGGCTTAAAGCAAATACATATTCATTTTCTCCGCACATATATATATATAAAACAACTCCTCCCCAGACTCACACATTGCCCTCCTCTGCATTCTCTCTCTCTCTCTCCGACATAAACAAGCACACACACTCGATTCCACAGATACTTTGCAGAAGCCGTGGGCAATTCCCCTCCGATCTCAGGGTTTTTCCTTTTCCCATTTTCCTTTAAATGCACAAATGCTCCATCTCCCCTTTACTCACCGTCCTCAATTTTTGACTTCCTTGTATTCTTTGTCTTGAAGCTCCCCCCCGCTCATCTCTAAACCACCTCAGTGGGTGCCAAGCAGTCACAGCAGTGGCTTGATCCTGGCACTTATGAAAGGAGCTCTTTGATAAGCCTCGGCCAGGAGCAACACAAGGGAAGCAATCAGAGACACAAACTCAACTAGAGATAAGGCATCTACTGTGCTTGCTTGTGTGTTTGTGATGTTGTTTTGTTCCTTTGACCTGTTAAACTTTTATCTTGAAAAAAAAAATCCTTGAAGGTCTATTTTTTCCATGTTTTGTGGTTTTCCCTTAGGCACTTCCTAAAACATTTGGAGACACATTTGTTCTGTCTCCCCATCTCTTTGTAACCAGGGAGAACAACAAAGTGATTAAAATCGTTTGAGGTGTGTTTGGATGTGGCTGATGCCTGGACACAGGGAGGTTGTGGTTTCCTGTACTTGCCTTGTCCTCACATCCGCTCACTTATTGTGTTTCTAAAGCCTTCTCTTTCATCACGGTCCGATCAGCTTTGCTGTCTGAGCTCTCTTTTAATACAAATATAAATTACAGCAGTCTTGTTTTAGTAGAATTGGCAATCATTTCTATTGGTTACAATTATATTTTAAGGAGATATTTGAATACGATTATATTGTATTTTAATATTAATATGAATCACCATACACTAACCAAGTCTTGCACAGACACATTTTAGAACCTGATATGCCCTAAAATAAGGTTCTTGTTTGAGAAAATACTACGTTAAAATGGGATTGTCAATAAGAAGAAGAAGGAGAATGAAACTACTTCCTTGCAGGAACTATTTTTCCACATCAGTGGTGTAGTCTATTTCGAGGCAGAAGGCATGTGCCTTTTTGTTGGTTTTACTAAAATTCAGCTACCTGTTCAGTTTCACACAGTAGACAGGCAAAGGTTTGTGACTAGCTGGTGAAAATAGTGAAGCATTTAGCAGCTAAAGAGACAGATATTACGCTGAGGATTTGTTGGAGACCAAAAACAGAGCTACAAGGACTGTGAATATTGGATTAATCAGATGAATGATTTAAAATAAATGCTATTGTTGCTCTGTTACTGCGGGGTGTGTAAATAAATAACAGTTTGCTTTCCATATTAAAGGTTCAAAGGTGATGATATGTCAATGTTGTGTCCACAGCTTCTGGCAAAAAAAAAAAAAAAGCATTTAATAAAGATTACCAAAAAGATTACCACACCTGCAAAGTTAACACAATTTAAGGACAAATTATTCATGTCTTTAAAAATGTCCTCTATTTTTTGGTTCTATTTTGTAATGTCTAATACCTGAACCAATTGGTGTGTCACACTATCGCCCCAGGTCCACTCCCCATTGAGCAGTGCTAAAACCAACCGGTGCAACAAAAAGGTTAAGAACGTGTGTCTGGTTTCCCACCTGCCAACAACGCCACATGTGTTCGCTGGAACAAATCACGCCGGAGGGGCTACGAGCCAACCTCTGCAGTGGATACGAACTTTAACCCCTAATTGTTTTTAAAAATCTGACATCTAAGACATCCTGAAAAATGAAAGTCAAAATCATTAAAGTCTGTCTCTACCACACGCAGCAATTCGGGGTTTCACAACATGTCACTTCCATTAAAATACGTGCTATCACAAGTGCCACCGACAGTCTGGATTCTCTCCCTACATGCTCCAACAAATCAAGCAAAACAAACCAGCTCTGCTGATATGAAGCTCAGCTGTCACGGCAGTTAACTCCCTCTCCATGTTGCACCTCTTGCTCCCCTTTTGCCTCTCTATTGCTTGTCTTCCTCATCTTTCTCATCTCTCTTTCATCGCTGCCGCTCTCTGTTTGTCCTCTCTGGTGTGCATTGATCTCAGTGGTTCAGAGATTTAGAGATTTGGGGCACAGTGATCTCCCTGGCAGTTACAGCCGACAGGTGTGAAGAACAAACAATGGCCCCCTAAACAAACCCCAAAACTAATTTAGGGCTTGTGTGCTTCCTCATATAGGCAAACTCCATGTCTGTTATGAGGAATAAAACAAAACAGGCAAATATGCATTGCAGGCACACCTGGTGTGTTAGTTATTTGGGTATGTCCACAGACTCTGCTCTGTGATAAATTAGACAACCAACTGGTGATGCCATAAGTTTGCAACTGAAGTTTAATGATGATGAAGAGAGAGAAACGCAGGAAAATAACTGGTGATATGTCAAGTGTAGTGATGACAAATAGTCGGGCATCCTGCTCATTGATCCATCTCAATCCGTCACAAGAACTCAATCCAGTTCAGGCCCAAACAGTCCTATGTAAACCGAGAATGGGCAACCATGTGAAAGCCAATAGTCTGAAGATTTGTATTCCAACCGATGACTACACCATCTGATTCCACTGATTAGTACAACTTTAAACAGAGAGGTGGAACTGATAGATGAAAAAACACCTGATGGATTTAAATCCTGTTGACTCTTAATCCTCGAAGGCACAACGGCCTGTTAATCCAAAACACTGTGTTCACGTCATAATGTAAAAAACTATAGAAAGATGAACAACTAGTCCTTCAAATATACTATGAACAAACAGCATATATGCATATAAATATGCTGTTTTTTCATACTAGATTTGAAGAAGTTGTTGTTGCCTTCAAAGATTAAGAATCAACAGGATTCAAATATATCAGGTGTTTTTTTCTATGATCAAGTGTATATATATTAACACTTGATACTTGCTTATTTAAAGATGAGTGGGCAAGTGGCCTAACTTTACATTTAATGTTAGCATACACACAGTTCTAGGTATAACTCTTCATGTTGGGTTGTAAGGGTTCCAAATTGAACCTTTATAAAAGGTCCTAGCAGGAACCAAAAGGGGTTCTCTTAAGGGGACAAGCTGGAGAACCATTAGCTGCACATCATTAGATTGTGTGTGGTGTCGCGCTACCAGCTGTACCAGGCAGAGATATCAGTTTTTACCATTGACACTGTGAGGCTGACACCTATTAACCAATCAGCGGTTCATACTGACATGGACATGCCATGTTCTTCTCATCCATCTTGAGTGATTTATCCATTTTGTGTTCTGAATTGAGACCAAAAACACTGACGACCGAACTCTCTGCAAACACATATTTCACATGATGACTATGTTTGTTTGACATCTACAGTCTTTGCCATTTGCTTTCCTACTTCACCATTCATCACTCTAAGGGATGAAAATGTCAAACAAATGACATCACTGCTGCATATAGATTTTTTTTCCCCCTCCCAACCAGGACCCTTGATTTGATAAAAACCATGAAATCAATACCTAAAGAAAGACACCAATAAGAAACGGTGTCAGCGCATTCAGGTGGCAAAGAAGAAGAAAAAGAAGAGCGTCGATGTCGGTGGCGGAAGGATGTATTGGCTGCTTTTACCCTTAAAAAGTGACCTTATGTGATGTGCCACAAAGACCATTAATAAAAGTTTTTAAACAGTTCTTCCTTTATGTGATTTAACACTATACAACTAAAAAAAGTTTTAAAACAGTTTTTCTATGTGTTATTGCAATGTTTAATTTCTATTATACAGGTCAAGCAGTTGGCTTCTAAATCCCTTCTTGGCATTAACTTTTGTAATTAGCACCTTTTTTTTTATTCATTTGAGAAGCTGTTAGCACTTCCTGGCATCGCAGATCAAGTATTGCCTTGTGTCTGTGCACATATATGCACGAATCTCTAGAACCCACCTCCAGGAAAAAAATAAAATAAAAAAAAGATTGTCTTTCCACAGCTCCATCTTTATTTTTAGAGTCTGGATGCTGATGAGAGAGAGGAGAAAGCCAGGGAGTGAGAAACACGGCATCAAGTGTGGGGAGAAGAAGGAGGGAGAGCAAGAGGGGAGAAGAAGAGAAGAGAGGGATGAAAGAGGGGGAGCAAGATGGTCAGTGGGGGGAGGCTGGGGGAGGGAGGCGGGGTGTTGGTGACTCGGTGGTTCAGGAGAGTGGTAGAAAGAAATGCAGTGTGATGAGAGTCCTTCTTCCGAGTGAGCCGGAGAGAGAGAGAGAGAGAGAGAGAGAGAGAGAGAGAGAGAGAAGGGGACGTAACCACACCAACCTCTCACTCGATGGGGGAGCAGAGGGGAGGAGTGGGGAGGGGTTGGGGGGCTCCACTGCTCCTGCCGTATAAAAAGCCAAGCCTGAGAATCCGGCACCACAAACTCACCACACATGCACACACACACACACACACACACACACACACACACACACACACACGCACGCACACACAGAGATCCAGTGGCTGCTCTGTATCTTTCACACTCACCCACTCTCATCCTTTTCTCTCTCTCTCTCTCTCTCTCTCTCTCTCTCGCTCTCTCGCTCTCTCTGTCTCTCACTCCATTCCTCTGGGATCTGCATCCTTCTTGCTTCTTCTCACAAGTCAGACTGTGTTTGTAAGTACAGGCTGAATGTCTCCCCGTGTATGCTTGGGTTTCTGTAGGTCTTTTTTTTTTTTTTTCTGCATGTGTGACTGACACCGCATGCCTACTTTAGTGTGACCGAGCAGAACAGTGAGGAGTGTAAGTGTATGTGGGTCTCTGTCTCACCCTCACACACTCGCCGGTCCTCTTGCAACTCTTCTCGGGATCCCCGGGTCCCTTTCGACGGCGACAGGCTCCCCACACCAAGCAGTCACCATTTCCGCCCCCGGGAGACCCACGCTGGCAGCGCAGCCCCTTCCCCGACTCAGCATCGGGAGGAAGACCCTGGTGGCGGCTGCCGTAGGGGTTATGCTGGTCCTGGTGCTGGTGGTCCTCATCCCCGTGCTGGTCAGCTCCGTGGGCACAGACGCCAGCCACTATGAGATGCTGGGCACCTGTCGTATGGTGTGCGACCCCTACCTGAACAAGGGCACCCCGGCCAGCAGCACCAGCTCCACCGGTCTCCAGGCCGAGGCGGAGGCGTTGAGCGACCACAGCAACGTGCTTCCACCCTCCACCTTACTGCAGGGCCCGCAGGGGAAGCCTGGCAGGCCGGGGAAGCCCGGACCACCCGGACCACCTGGAGAACCGGGGCCACCTGGACCTGCAGGCCCACCTGGTGACAGAGGGGATCAGGGACGGACTGGGATTTTGGGTCTGGGGGGGAACGGAGCTATCAGCACGGCCACCTACAGCACAGTGCCTCGGGTGGCCTTCTATGCAGGGCTTAAGAACCCCCACGAAGGCTACGAGATTCTCAAGTTTGACGACGTGGTTACCAACCTCGGCAACAACTATGATGGCATTTCGGGCAAGTTCATCTGCAGCATCCCCGGCACATACTTCTTCATCTACCACGTGCTGATGAGAGGAGGAGATGGAACCAGCATGTGGGCAGACCTCTGCAAGAATGGCCAGGTTAGTGCTTTAAAAGTTGTTTTTTTCTGAGTTTCCTTTCCTTAGTGTGAGCGTACCTGTCTGCCCTGACGCTCACTCTCCTCCCGTCACTCTCTGCATCCTCTATGGCGATCTCTCTTAAAAAAAAAAATCAGGGAATAAAAAGTGACATTGCGAGTCAAGCCTTACGCATCTGCCGTGCGCCTCCAAAAAAAAGCCCAGCGCGCACAGCTGTGGCACCCCCGCGCGCCCTGGAGATACAGATGTGTTGACTGGCTGCAGCCCGCGTGTCCTCCTCGCATGATGCGTCCTGACATCGCCGCGTCCCGCGATCCAAAGGACGCGCACAGGTTTGGCTGAACGGGGAGAGTGCGCCAATCCTTTTTTTTTTTTTTTTTTTTTTTTTTGCCTTTACGCAGAAGAATTGAGAACTTTTGGTCCATTCCGCTTTTTCTGAATTAGGATTTATATCCAGAGTAATTGACTGAATTAATTTAAAGTGCTTCGTGTATTTTTATGAGTGATTATATTGTACTTCGAGTAATGTTATAGTCTAGCTTTTATTGTTGTTATTATTATGATTATAATTATTTCTATAAAAGCCATGTGCGCACCCTTTTTATTTCCCATTTATTTTTGCTACATTTATCTCATAGAACTTTTAAACTGGGCTTAAGCGGCTTGTCTGCGCGTGAAATCTTGGACATTTCTCTTATAATATTTGGACCATACCTGCCCGTGCAAGCCCGCCGGATTGCGCCGACCGTCCACGGTTGCATCCATCCGTCTTTGCAGTCGTGCTAAATGCATTAGGACGTCCACATGATCTATTCTCGTCTTCTTTGATGAATCGTTTTAATGGGGCTCTAATTTTTATTTTGCGCCCCGGAGGGTTTTCTCAGGTTGGTTAATGTGTGGCTACCGATCAGCCGTCAGATCTCTTATCTTCAAAGTTGCTCCGAAATACGTGTTGCCTGTATAAAAAAAAGAAAGAAAAAAAAGAAAAAGAAAAAAAAGACGGATGTTACACTGCAGTTATTGCAGATCGTGTTTGCTTTGTTTGCTCAGTCTGCAACACGTATGTTTCATATAGTTTGTTGCAGGTATTGTGACAAGAGTGAGAATGGAAAATGTATGAATGAATGAAAAAACAGCTAAGAAGCAACCTGCCACTTTAAAAAAAAAAAGGCGTATGCTATAAAAAGTTTTCACATATGATCCATCATAAACAATTTCAGTGACATGCACAAAAAAAAAAATCAACATTTAAATACTTTGTAAATTCTGTGTCATAGTGTATACTGTCATAAGAAATAAGGAGGAAGTAGAAGTTGAGGGGTGGCCTGCATTGCATGTCACACACATTGCCATGCTGCTCTCATTTTTACTGCTCAGCTGCACTTTATTTCTTGCCAACATAATCTGTATACTCAAAGTGAATTGCACACATGGACACACAGAACTGCAATGAGATATGCTGATGGTGACACAATAAGCCAGATCCCACTTACCACAGTGCACAGGAAACGCATCATTCGTTGCCTTTTTTCCATGAACGCTTTGGGGTTTCTGAATCACCATCGTCATCTTGTTCTACAGTCAGAGACAAAGAGCCCTGCAGTAAAAGGAGATAAGTAATAAATGTTAAGTCAAAAGCTGATCCTCCAACTGTCATTTTAAATCATGTCCCAGCAGCCTCTGATACCTGTTTCACATCTGCTGGCTGTGAAATAATGTTATTTTCTCAAGTTTTTGGTCTTTATGCCAAGTGCAATACATAAAATCATGTCAATTAATAAACAGAGAGTTAGATTTAAACTGAAATTTGTTGGGGTCTTACAGTGCAAGTTAATATGTGCACATGGAGATGAATAATACATAAATAAACAGCTGGCATGGGCTGTGTAGGGTGAGGCTACAGTCTCACTAAAACGGCCAGAGGTTAATTCCTTTACCCTCGCCAAGTTCACATCCAGAACGAAAAAAAAGAGAGTTACAGCAATCTCCTTCTATATATAATGTCTCACTCAACAATGATGTTTATGGGTGGGCGTGAAAGCATTGATATATAATAGGGGGAAGAAGAGCATATGTTCCTATAAAACGCCTTCTGTTCCCGCTTCGTTGTGCTCCCAAGAGGAGGTTGCGGAGGTACTTAAGTTAGATGCACGCGGTGTGCATCTCCAGAGACCCATGTAATGTTTATAAAGTGGTAACTGCGTCTATTTCTCTAGCGTATGCACAAACACGCCGTCCTCTTGCCGTGGTGTTTATTAGCTTGTGTGTTGGGCTGATGGAGAAGGCCCCAGAGCCTCACTCCGCGTAAGTGACTGTGAATGGTTATAAATGTTGGGCCAACTTATGCTGCATCATTGATGAAGTGCAGAGAGTCGAAGTGAAGCTCCTATACAGTCAAACCGGTGCTTTCTTCAACTCATTAAGGCTGAAAAAGAAAAATAACCTACACCGTGGTAAGGACCAGGGGAGACCAGGGAATTGAAGACAATACTAGTGTTTTATCATCTTTTGGCTTTAGTGAAGCGGCTGGTTTCCAGGCCCAGGGGTTCTAACATCCACCATCCATAGGTTGCTTTATTTCTTTTTCCTCTACTTCCACTTCCAGAGTGCAACACAAGAATCCCAGCACTGTCCCCGCAAAACTTTGACACTTTTCAAGTTAGACCAAAAAAGTGAGCTTCCTGGTAAACAAACACAAATAAATCTATTTTCAGCACAGCACACTTTACAACACACGCTTTTTTCAAACTTCCTCTCCACACACTCTTTTTGGCTTCTTCGTCGCCTGGGCGTGCCAAATATTCCAACCAATCCCAAACCTTCTCCAGTAGATCAATGCTTTACCATAACTCGTCTCTTGAGAGAGACACAGCGGCGACAATGAAGTTCAATGGATGCAGTAGCGGGGAGGAAAAAGAAGAGAGGAAAGAAAAGGAACAGTTATTGTGCTATTGTGCCATCGAGTCTATTTAATTGTAATTAAAAAGCTTGAACCAGATCCAGGATGTGTTTGCGCTTCTCCCCTCCATTCCCTTCTTAATATTGTTATTAATCCGCAAAACCGTTTCAGAGTTAATTAAAAGCAATGACTTCAGCGTCAGTCTCTCAAGAGGACCATAGTGAATAATCACTCTGTCTCCTCCTTTAATAAGCCTCAACGTCCTTCGTGCACATGGCTCTTCCTTAGCAATTACCGCTGCAGTCTTGTCCTCACACACATGCTCACACACACACACACACACACACACACACACACACACACACACACACACACACACACACACACACACACACACACACACACACGCATGCATGCCCCGCCCCCCCCCTCCATCTTCACCACACCTTCCTAACCCAATGCCTCAACCCACCCCGACTGTGCACTGCCCTCCATCTCTCCTCTATTTCGGCTCTGCAGACACTCACTTTTCCGAGTAAAGGAGCAAAAAGTTTTCATCTTAAAAAAATAAACTTCTTTGAAAAGAAAATGATATATATATAAAAAAAAGCAGCACAACAGAATCCAGATTGCGCTATCACAGAATCGATTTGCCAACACACAATGCCATCAATATTCTTCATTGCTCTCAAGTGATGCATTGCACAATAACAGAATAAGTTAAAGCGTACCATCCTTTTCTTAGAATTTTGTTTTTGCGCTTCAAAGGAAAAGGGATGCTGTTTTTTTTGTATTTTTTTTACCTACAAGTTCAGTCGCGTGTCATTTCCTTCTCACACCATTCACCTCAGTCCATCATCCACACCTCCAGAGGGGGTGTAGGAGGGCGGTGTGGGAGGGGGTGGAGGAGTCTCCAGCTCTGGCTCACACAGACACAACACTGTTTATCCTGTTGCTGTGTGTTGTGCATTGTGTTTAGCATGTGGTGTCTTCTCTGTTTGATGAAGGTTATAAACTCTAATGAAAGGTGTGAATATTCCATTCAATAGCTTGTCACTCAAAATGGACTGGGGTCCTTATTGTTTTTTTTTTTTTTTTACAACTGTTTTCGCAATTTCAGTTCAAAAAGTTAATATGTGATTGCAATCGAGGCATCTACGCACACATACAGCAACACTTCCACTTGATTGATTTTAAAATTCTGGTAATGTTCAGACCTGCTATTCTTCATCGTGGTGTGACTTCGGAAACTGAGAGGCCTCTGTGTGTCTGCCTGGTGTAACAGAGAGACTCTGTCTGAAATGGACAGACAGGGTTTGAGAGAGAGCCACCCCTCAGTCCCCTCGGCCCTCTTCGCCCGCGGTATTGATCCCCTTATGTGTACGTGTGCGTGCGTGTCTCTTTCCCCCTCTTCTGACAGACCCATTTCTTTCTGCGCGACGTATACCGTGGCATATCTGCTATAATCAGCCCGAGAGGTAGTGGAGGCGGACCTTTGGCCTTGATCTGCTGTGTAATTGGACACTGGATTTGACACTCTGCCGAGTGGAACATTAGAGCTGGTCTAATTAGGTGCGGGGGGCTATCAAACGAAGATTGGCCCATGTTGTTAGGAAATACCACACAGATTGGAAATGTCAAGATGACACGGGCTGTCATCTGCGGGAACGGGCAAGAAAATCTATCATTTATTGGTGAAGTTTCAAAACTTGCTCGGGGAAACTGCCCACCACTTGCCTGTAATAATTCCAGTTCTTTTAAAAATCATTTTACACTGAACTCCACGGATAGGGAGCCATTAGTGCACAGGCTCACCGCAACGGCAATCCAGTTTAAGCAGCTCATGAAATACTGCTATAATGTCTCGTGTATCCGTGAGAGCGAAAACATACGGTCTAAAATAGGCGATGGATTGTCTCCTGTGGCTGGCTGACTCAAGGATGCTGTGCTGTTGACTCACAAGAGTTCTTCATTATAATGAGGGCCATATGGGAGATAGACAAGTGCCCCTGGCCCTCTTATGCAAACATCCCTCTCTCCGTCTCTCCCCACGCCCCTGACATTTAGCCGTACCCCCGAATTCAGTCTTCAGTGATACCCACAATTATCATCTCCGCGTCTTCGCAGGAAAGCAGCAAGTCAATGGCTCCAAATGACTCACAGTCTGCTACATAAATCAATGTGTTTAACACCTTCTCACCCTCCCCTTAAAATGAAAACGGGAAGGAGACAGTAAGAGAGGATGAATCGGCTACTGTATGAAAAATGCATGTCATAGCAGAGCTGACAGTCTGCCTCTCATCCAACGCTTGTACAGAAAAGCTCTCTTCGCCTCATTTTAGAGGGAGTCTTTTTTCGTTTAAGAAAAGAAAAAGGGAAAATCTCAGCGCCTCAGGGTTACTAGGAAGCACACTGGAAAAAAAACAGGCTTAGTGTGAACAAAGGTTGCGAAAATTTTGCTGTAAAAGTCTCTTTTCAGACAGCGGCGGGAGCAGTGATTGTGGTCTTGGGTGTTGGGGGGCTGGAGGCACACAGAGCTGTGTATCTCTGTAATTAACTGAGCGTGATGAGTCAGACACAAGAGAGAAAAGAGTGGTTGGATCGCAGGTCAAAGTGGACACCTCTTTTTTCTCCCCCTCCCCTGTTTCCTTCTGACAAACCTCTTGCATTGGCTCTTTCAAGAGGAGCTGTCTTGGTTTCATCCTCTTTGTCGCCCGCTGATACAATTGCAACAATGTTATTCTGGCCTCTGGGTGGTTTCTACAGTGTTTGGATGGAATACCGGTGATGGACTAACGTCTGACACCAGATTCCCCCCCTTAAGCATTGGTGTCAGCAATTTCATAAACAGCGAGAGGTTTGTGCAGCAAAGTCGCTGTGTTTCAAAGGAGGCTGAGCAGGTACAAAAAGAACAGCTGGTGAAATTAATTCAGGAAGCCTTTTTCCGACTCTCGTCTGACAGATGGCAAATCTCCTGTTACCATTTCATTCCTCTTATCATGTTTTCACTTAGGTTTCCTCCGACGAATAAACCGGTAACACATGGGAGACCTGGCGTTTTTTCCGACACAACTCACTCGCAACCCATTGTAGTTTCCTGTTCTCATTAGTTATGTAGAATCGCATCTGGTGTGTACAGAAATGCACGTGGATGTGTGTGTGAGTCCTTGTTTCTTTGTGTCTGTATGTGCAGTGCAGTGAAATGTTGGACCAGGCTCAGTGGCGGTGGCAAGCTATCTAAGCTGCTATTAGGCATGCGGTTCACGGCTGGAATGTTCAAACACAATTAGACGGCAGTACACTTTGATTTAAGGAGGACCAATAGACTCGTTGATCCAAAATGGGGGCTCAACATCAAGTCAACAAATCCCTGTCAGAGAGAGGCCGCGAGACATGTCCTTGTCACAGTGACAAAGCCTCTTGTAAGATGTCCCAGTGGGACGTTATACTGGCTCCTCCTGCACCAGACAGAACAGATAAAACTTCAAATCGTGCTGCTTTTCATAAACAGCATGCTAATAAGGGTTTAGAATAGAAGCGCGTTACAGCTGCCGGAGGAAAATAATGTAAAATCCCTTTTCAACAGAGGCAGTTTTAAAAAACGTACCACTTTATTGAAGAGCGATGGCAGTCAGTGTCTTAAAAATGCGCAAATTCATCTCAGATCCCTCACATAAACACCTGTGTTTCTGCCAGGTGTGATGTTCACATTCACAGCTACTGTATACAGTGAACGCGTTAAGAGAATCCACATTTCACTCTTCCTGGCACGCATTATCTATTAAGCCCCGAGTAGAGCCTTGAATTTTTTTCTGCGTCTCCACTCAGAGTATTATTCAATCAAAGCCATCACGTTGACGATATGACGGATGCAAACACGCGCGAGCAGCCAGAGGGAAGACAACATCGCCTGACACCTCATTTACCATGGCTGGAGCCGGCGCTCGCAGCCTCATGCTTTGTTTGTCTTGTCAGAGTTCCTCTACATATTCAGCGTCAAGGTCACGCACTGCCAGTCGGCTGTTCGTCCTGCTCATCTCTCCCTATACATCTGCCATAGCCTGCGTCTGAACCTCATATGCCTAAGTTTCTATTGTGCACTGGAGAAAAGAAATACAAAAAAAAGGAAAAGAAAAAATAGCTCCAACAGGAGCTCCCTGATCATTATTTCAAAAATAGTGAGGCTTTATTCATGCGTGCTGATCATTGAAAGCAAACGAAGGAGGCCTAGACTGAGGCAGTTAGTCTCAGAAGGGGATAAAAAACCATTAGAGCAAAGAAACAAAACAAGACAGAAATATCATTGTGGAAGAACTGGAAGGATTTCAGGGAAGCTTGCTTTCATCAGGGCTTTTGCTCATTCTGTCTCTGCTAACGGAAAATGTTATATTTATATTGTCCCCCTCCTCCTCCTCCCCACAAAAAAGAAAAAAAAAACATAAATCATGCAAAGACAGATGTCTTAAATTCCTTAAAGAGCAAATGAAGAGAATAATTTAAAGGTATTACACATCTGTGACATTGCCAGAGGTTCCCAGGTCCTGTGTGAACACCTGGAAAGCAAATATTTTGAAAAAGTTTAAATAAAAATCACAACTGACAAATTCCTCCTGAGACATCATCACCCACTTCCCCTTCGCCAACCCAAGGAGCTAACACTCTAATAGGATGGTGTTGACTTTGCACGCTCAGGGAGCATCACATCATATTAATATGCTCTGGACGCTGGCATCTCAGAATCAGAACAGGAGGCTTTTGTTTGCACATCGATATGAGCTGCACTAGATTTAATCAAGAGGATAAACAATAAAAAAAGAACAATATTCCATATATTACACCTTCATCTTAAACCCTCTCCTCAGGATTTAATTATTCAGATTAGCCTTTATGGCACTCGCACGTTTCATACCAACGTGACTTTCAGTGTCAGTGGCATATTGTTACAAAGTTTGAGGCACCCTCCAAACCTCTTTTAAACATAAAGAGGGTCATTTTGAAGTACATTTCCGAGTAAGGTCATTAGGACTGAAATGTTGTAAATAAATGACGCTTCGAACAAAGACTACTTCAAGTGTCGTGCACACATGCTCTTTTAAACTACTCAGACTCACTATAGAAGTTTAGTACAGCCCTGTCTTTGTTCATTTCACCTTCCATTACAACATTGAGTTTGTGAAAAAAAACAAAAAAAACCCCACTACATTACTTACATTACATTACATTACAGTCATTTAGCAGACACTTTTATCCAAAGCGACTTACAGGAAGTGTATTCAACATAGGTATTCAAGAGAACTACTAGTCACCAGAAGTCATAAGTGCATCTCCTTTCTTAAACAAGCATCTTAAAGCATAAACCAGAGCAAAAGTATAGTGCAGAAGCAAATTACTACGAAAACAATAATTGCAACAGACTAATCCGAATATAATAAGTGCTACAAACTACTACGAATAGGATAAGTGCAACAAATTAATACGAATGCAATAAGTGCTACGAGGAAGGCTCAGGGTAGTACTGCTTGAAGAGGTGAGTTTTCAGCCTGCGCCGAAAGATGGGCAGCGACTCTGCTGTCCTGACGTCAGTGGGGAGTTCATTCCACCACTGTGGGGCCAGGACAGAAAAAAGCTCCTCTGAGCGACGGGGCAACCAATCGCCCCGAGGCAGCAGAGCGAAGTGGTCGGGCGGGGGTGTAGGGCTTGACCATGGCCTGGAGATAGGAAGGAGCTGTTCCTTTCACTGCCCTGTAGGCTAGCACCAGAGTCTTAAACTGGATGCGAGCTCTTACAGGGAGCCAGTGTAGAGAACGGAGAAGGGAAGTTGTGTGAGAGAACTTGGGGCGATTGAACACCAGACGTGCTGCAGCTTTCTGGACAAGCTCCAGAGGTCTGATGGCCGACGCCGGGGCTCCGGCAAGTAGTGAGTTGCAGTAGTCCAGGCGGGAGATGACCAGAGCCTGGATGAGCACCTGCGCCGTCTCCTCAGTGAGGAAGGGGCGAATCCTCCTGATGTTGTAGAGGAGGAATCTGCAGGAGCGTGTGACCGATGCAATGTTTGCTGAGAACGACAGTTGGTCGTCCAGGGTCACACCCAGATTCCTCACAGTCCGAGTTGGCGTTACCACGGCATCATCAATGGTGATGGACAGGTCTCGGTGCGGGCAACCCTTCCCCGGGAGGAACAGTAGCTCAGGAGGAGTTGGGCGTGCAGGCCTGGAGGTGAAGGGACAGAGGTTGTCCAAAGAGTAGGAAAGGGTGGAGAGGAGAAGATCAGTAGCAGTATCGGGGGATAGGAGAGAGAAGGATTCAGGGTCAGGGAGGGCAGAGGTAACGGAAGAGGAAAGATCAGCGGGGGAGAGGGAGCGGAGGTGACTACGGGTAGAAACCATGTGGGTAGGTGGGGAAGTAAGGGGGGAGAGGAGAGGGAGAGGGAGTAGGACATGAAGTACTGAACAAGAAAATTCAGTTGAGATGGCTGAAGGAGTGTCGACCTCGCTCCTCTCCGCTTGAGAGCTAAAAGCAACGAGCTGAAGGCAAAAGAACGGTTCTCTCTTTGAAAATCATTCTGAGAACGTCTGATAGGTTTCACGAGAAATCTGGCAAAAAAATTGTCCTAAGTCTAAAAGACTTAATGATTTGAAGGAGCAGTTATCTGCAAGATTGAGATGCTCCTGCTTTTAATGTTAGACCATATAAAATCAGTGTTAATAAATAGTTGTTCTTCTCAACACTGTGGTAGAACTCATGATGTTGATTTATGTAGGGATGTTAGCAGACCTGCAGTAAGATGATGAGATGTCCTGTGAGACAATGTTACCAACATCCTGCAGCACGCAGTCTGGTCTGTCCATGTTCAATGTAACGAGTCACAGATACGGTACCTTAGCACTTCAATGCTTTTTACAGTAGCGCTGCAGGAAAGGATCACTCTAGCCTCTGGTGTCTGTTTGTCATTGTGCTGCTCAGGAGAACAGCACTTAAGACTCTTACATGCTTCTCTTAAGAAATGGTCTGGATTCTATAGCAGACTGCTATATATTATGCCTTTTACTGCAAGTAAATGTAAGGAATCGTTTGTCTATCATTTAGTCTATCAGACTTTCCAACAGCAGGTTTTTATATATCAATAGAGGATGAGCTGAGGGTTATTAAGCATTATCAGCGATAGCTATTATGGCAGAAAAGATGATAGAAGGAACATCCTTAAGAGGAGATACTACAGGCGAATAGGGAAAAAGATAGATATTACCATGAAACTTCTCCAGTTGATATCTTACTTTGAGACAATTATTTTTTGTATTACAAATTTTCTGAAATGTTATGTTTACATATGCAAATGTGGCATTATTTAATGATAACTTTTGGTAAATTAAGGAGAAATATACAGACGCAAACAGACAATTTAGTACAGTTTACTACAATAAACACTTAAATGTGTATTTTGGGTCTTTTCTTTCCAATAGTCTTGAAGTAAAAACTCAAAGTCTTTAAACTGACCAGTGAGTGAAAAACTGTTTTCTCCTGTAGTGTCTCCCCTTAATGAAATTTAGCTTAATAAACAGAATCCATAGAAAAATACTTGCTGAAGAAGTGTAGAGTTAAAACTCAACATAACAAAAAAAACAACAAACAATCCCCTATAGAAACTTTTAAAAATAAATCTTGAAACTATTGATTGGAATTGTGCAAATACCATATCATGCATTAATTTTTAATATATCTTAATGTCAGGAGAACCTGTTCCAGGCTCCCTGTTTGGCAAGTTGGCAACAGCGATGCTTTCTGTGCAGTAGATCTCTGTCAGTAGCTGGCCCCTCATAACATTTGACAATACGCCTGTTGTGTGTGCTCTTTAAATGGGCCAACTAATTATTGGGCATCCTCCATGTCGCCCTGTTGGGTCAGCTTGTCGACACCCGCTCAGTAAACCGTGATTTAAAGCTGTGTAGACATACACGGAGCCAAGGAAAGGTCCAGAATGGACTTTCGAGACCCGATAATGAGCCACAAGAAAATTCTTCACATTCACGTAAACTATTGATTTTGATTCAACCTCAGTGACCAGACAAAGTGACTAATTGGCTTATTTAACCAATGGATACTTTAAAGGATGTACAGTGCTTTCTTTTTTTCATCTCAAGAGAAAATAATGATCTTCTTTTCTCCGATTCCATTTAAGTTAAGCCTGATGCAGTTCTTCTCGTTAGTCATTGTTTAATAGCAGTGAGATACTGCACAGACTGCAAGCGTTTGGAGAGTGGCACACTTTGGGTTGTTCCGCTCAGAAACAATGCCTATTTGGTTTACTTTAAAACTTTTAATTTAGCATCTGTAACGAGTGGACCGTTTAGGATTTACAACCCTTTTTATAGTCAGTTTTAGGTGACCAAAGTCACCTGGCAGGTTAACATGAATGTAAATGAAGTCAATGTTTAGTTCTGAACCCTCCCTTACAGTCCATTACTATCAGCGGTTTAAGATCCATATAAAGCCACAGACCTCGAGAAGCTCTGCCAGGCCTGTACTGCCGCCAGATGTACTTCTTGCTTGTTTTGGGGGCTTTTTCAGTCTGGTCTTTGATGATACAGTACTGCAAGTTGTACTGAGATGAAGATGTTAAAGAAAATGTCCAAAAAACCCTGTTGGTTGTCTGACTGTTTAGGCTCATCATCCTGCAGCATGTCCAATATGTAATTGTAGATGGACTTGTATTTGTATAGCGTCTTTCTAGTCTTCCGACCACTTTAGGTGCTTTTACACTACATTTCATTCACCCATTCGCATCTATTCATACACTGATGACAGGAGCTACCATGCAAGGTGCCACCTGCCCATCAGGACTAAATAATCATTCACACCCAATCACATACCGATGGCACAGCCTTTGGGAGCAATTTGGGGTTAAGTGTCTTGCCCAAGGAAACATCGACATGTACCGTAGGAGCCAGGGATCGAACAGACGATCTTCTGATTGAAAGTGTGTGTATGTGTGTGTAAAGTCTATTTACTGGTCTCAGGGAGTACTAGTACCTATGTAAAAAAAAGTTATATAAAGCCTTTTTATGGCTCTGATAAATTGCCTCAAGTGATGTCAGTTAAGTGAAGGAAGTGAGTTTTCCAGACCTGTGGCTCGCTCTTGAGTTTGAGTTATTATTGTACAGTTTCATATTTCTATTTTTAAATTATGTCTTATATTATTGCACTGTGTTAACTGTTTAGTGTTACGCACCAATCAATCACCTTGCCAAATTCTGGTATGTGTAACCTACAGGGCAATAAACAGCTTCTGATTCTGAGTTGCATTGTGGGTAATGTAGGTGCCAGGTTTTTACAAGCAAGAAGAATGCATGGATTCAAAAACGATGATATCTTTGGTTCTGCTGATATTGATCATTCTCAGTATTCTTTGTCTCTGTCTAGAATAAGGTTTATGTTTAAAAGTGTTGGTGGAGGATGATATTCAACTAAGCCTCAACAGACATGGCACACACAGAATGCTGCATCCAGTCTATGACCTTCACTGTATGTTAGTGCTTAAGTTTCTACTCAGACTACTTAAATGTTATGCATATTGTAATCTGCAAAAAGTAGGCTACAAAAAGTTTCTAAACAATTCATCTTGAGATAGAGTATTTTGAAGTACTCGTTCCTGATGATATGTATAATTAGTCTCTGTCAAAAACACACACACACACACACACACACACACACACACACACACACACACACACACACACACACACACACACACACACACACACACACACACACACACACACACACACACACACAGTCACGCTTGAAAACACAGCTATTGTTTCAGCGCCCATTTAGCATCCCAGCTACACTTTCCTCTCCGGAGAGAGAGAACATGTTTGTGGTGGAGGTCTTACAGTTTTTACGATACAATAAACACTAAAATCTAAAGTTTTGCCCAATTATCAAAACCTTACACTCAAGGAGCAAAACTCGGCCCCAGATTTGCACCACTGTAAGCACAATGAGTCCGTTCACACTTTGTGCAAAACAATACACACAGTGATTTGAAACACTAACACACACGTCTAATTAGCCAGATGACAGGTTATTTAAACACAAGAGATTGTAGACACACCAATCAGGTTTAAGCACAATAAAAATGCAGCAGGTGAGTTCACCAAACTTAACCAAAATGGAAGGAAGAGGAAGAGGGGGGTTCTTTTTTTGTTCATGTTATGTTCATGAAAACTGGGAAATGTTTTTTTGTTGGCTTGTTGTCCAACAGCATTAGTATTTCTAAGCCACAAGTGTGTATTGTTTTGCAAAATTCACTGCAGAATTAGCACACAAACAGAATTAAGTCACACACACATTTTGCAAAGGAGCTAAGGTGTTTTGCTAATTGGGTTTGTGATTGTGCTATTCGTGTGTTGGATTTTGCTAAACAAAACAAAACAATCAAAATTGTGTTTATTGTATTGTAAAAAACTGTAATTAGCCAGGACAGGTTATTTAGAGACCGCTCCAAAATGTCCTATAAGCCACACAAGCAGAATACACACACACACACACACACACACACACACACACACACACACACACACACACACACACACACACACACACACACACACTAAAGCAAACAGAGACTAAACAAATTCTCAATATGCAAACTAATTCTGAATACTCTTGTTACTCCTCACTATACATTTAGAAATATTTAATCTTATATTAAGTGGCCGTCCTTCGTGTTTATTTTATTCTGTTTCTCAGTCATATCCACCACAATGAGAAACTCACAAAGTCAGCCTTGTGCTTGAGTTTCTGAGACTTTTTTCTTCCTGTGGACCTTTTGTTCCAAGGTTAAATGTTAGGTCTTCTGTGGAAGACTGCTGCCTTGATTGAACCTATAAATCTCCTTGACAGAAAGGCCTGAGGTTTGACTGACCCACTGGTTGGACCTGTGGGTTTAATATCTGTATGAAAAAGTATTTGTGCCATTGTTGTGTCCAGTAACTCGTATAAATTCAAAATGAAAAACATTGTGATGCTTTGTATTTCAAGGAATATACTGAAAAAGTAGTTTCTGTTAGTTTAGAATTTACGTAAGGATTTTCTTTGTCAATGATAGGGCATTTTTCAACTTGTTCCATGTTTCCTCATAAACTCCTACACTTTCTTGAACAAAAAAAAGCAATAAAACTCTGGAACTATTTTTCTGAATATCTTGCTTTTAGAAAAATACAGATGACCTTCTAGAGCAGTGGTTCTTAACCTGGGTTCGATGAGTCACTCTCAGGGGTTCGGCAGACACACACTGCGGTCAAGTGAGCCGCCGCTTTAAAAATGAATGACCGTGTATTCCTTAAGGTGCGTTCACACCGAGCGCCCCGTTCGGTGTGAACGCAGCATAACTGTACGGTGGCTTGGGTAGCCCAAAAAGCACGGAGAAAGCTAAAACTTATGCTGCGTTCAGCAGATGACAGCAGATGTCAACGATGAATGCCTCGACGAAATCATTGAACTTCAGCAGAGCCAGCTTCAACAGCAACTCTTCGGAACAACAATGCTCTCAACGTTTTGGTGTCACCAAATCATACCATACTCTCGTATTGCCAAGAAAGCCCTTGAGATACTCACACCGCTTGTTACAACGTATCTTTGTGAGCAATCCTTTTCGAGGATGGTGGACATGAAAACTAAGAAAAGGAACAGACTTTGCTGCGAAAATGATATGAGAGTGGCACTTGCCAAGGTGAAGCCGCGCATTTCTGAACTTGTATCTGAAAGGCAACAGCAAAAGTCACATTGATTTGCAGTAAATATTCACTGAGTTATGTTTTTGTGTGAAATTCATGTTTTGTTTGTCGACAAACCGATCCTCACAGCATCGTACGAAGTTGCGTACCTGATCGCAAATCATTCATTGAGTTATGTTTTTGTGTGAAATTCATGTTTTGTTGGTTTTGTTCTTTGCACACAGTGATTTTGTGTGCAACTGATGCATGGTTCATTTTGTGCACTAATAAAATATATACCTATGTTTTGAAGAAATCATATTTTATTTTTCCAATTACGAAGGGTTCGGTGAATGCACTGATGAAGCTCGCAGGGTTCAGTACCTCCAATAAGGTTAAGAACCACTGTTCTAGAGGATCGTGCAGCATCGGTAGTTCTGATTTACAATAATGTAGTCTGGGATTTCTATGATATCTGTCTATCTGTGAATGAGAGACTACAACCTATTTGGGTGTTTTTCTAAATGACTTAAGTCATTGTCCTGATATGTGCTGTAGCTAACAAGCCCACCCATTTCCCCTACGTGTTCTTCTGTCTCTGTTCTTACAGGTCCGTGCCAGTGCCATCGCCCAAGACGCCGACCAGAACTACGATTATGCCTCCAACAGCGTCATCCTCCATCTGGACGCAGGCGACGAGGTTTACATCAAACTGGACGGAGGCAAAGCCCATGGAGGGAACAACAACAAGTACAGCACCTTCTCTGGCTTCATCCTCTATGCGGACTGAGAACAGACAGGCACAGAGACAGTCAGACAGGAAGAGATTGAGCGAAAAAGGAGATTGGGGGGGTTCGGGGGGGTTGAGTGTGTGTTAAAAGCTGGAATGCTTTCTAGTTTTCCTAATTCTCTCCATCATCACGGACACCTCTGCTTCGTATTCATCAGCTAAGACATCCAGGTTCTGTAGCCCGAGCCTGGATGCAAAGCTCCCGAGGACGCACTGAGTTGGGGTGGGCCGGGCGGGAGGAGTGGGACGTGGGATGGAGGTTGGTCATTTTTTTTTTCTACGCTCCTTACCACAATGCCGACGCATCACGAGCTCCTCGCTTTCAGTGTCTTCTCCTCTTCAGATCTGCTCCTGCTCCATTGCACAGAAATGACCAACAACAACAACAATGAAATCCCCGCAAAAGTGGATAACCTCACCTCTTATCTCCACCGTGGCAACACTCGGCCGTGCTGCCCGTGGACTCGATTGACTCAAACTTGTAGTGTTGTTCCGTGCAATTTTTCCTTAGAGTGTGTTTTTATTTTGTAGAGATGCATAATAATCTACAAAAAAGAGATTTAAAAAAAAAAAAAGAGAAAAGATTATATTTGTTCCTTGTGAAGATATCCTGTTTGACCGAGAGAGCGGAATTTGTCAGATGTTATTTGTGATGCAGCTCAGACATCTTAACAGCTGGAAGAGAAATCATTAAGGCTGTGAGTGTTTCATGGCAGTGGGTGATTTTTTTTCTTCATCGCCGGCAACAGCTAAGGTAACTATATAATGTGGAGAATAACAACATATTCTGCACGGTACCTTCCAATGTATTGGGGAAAAAGGAAACATCTCATTTAGACCATATCCTTACCCCAAAACCACCTCTACACTGTTCCCACACACACACACACACACACACACACACACACACACACACACACACACACACACACACACACACACACACACACACACACACACACACACACACACACACACACACAATGATGTCCCACTGCTGTTTGGATTAAAAATTCAGTTCAAATTGTCTCCTCAATGTTCTAGTTTTATGTAGGTGCTCTACCGGCCATGTGCTGAAGCAACATCGTCGGATTCTGAGGTTACCTAGTCGAAGAGTTTCTTTCTTCTTCTTTGCTGTGCTGACCTCTGAGCCTTCTTGTGCTGAACAAAAAAACAAAAAAAAACAAAGTGGCTCCTTAATTGAAGGCCGAGGGGGAGAAAGTCACCGAGAAGGAGAGAGAGAAAGAGACTCAGAAGTGAGTGAGATGGTGGGGAGGTGGAGGGGGCGTTCAAGCACAGTAACAGTGAGTGGGCAATTTTTCTGTTTCACTGGATGTCATCCGATCATTAGCTGCATACTCACGGGCGCACAGGCATTATGGTAATATTTACTCAACATGGCGGCCTGACAGCTTGCTTGAGAATGAAACTGATCGGCTGTGTGACTCGGTCAATCATGACTGCACGTTTCTGTGTGTGTGTGTGTGTGTGTGTGTGTGTGTGTGTGTGTGCGTGTGAGTACGTGTGTGTTAGTGTGTACCAGTGAGCGTCTGCATTCTAGCATGTGCCGTGCCATTGTTCCTTTTTCCAGAGTTATTCCGTGCTACAGCCAATGACAGATATTTTCCTCAGCAGCCAATGAGATTGCGCTCTGTAGGGTGGGGAGCCGCTATAGATATATATGACGAGAAGAACAAACAGCTTGTAAATGAAATCTATGACATGTTTGTCTATCTTATCTTTTGGAATTGTTGAATACATTTAAATAATAAATGGGATTTTTTGAGTGACTTGTCTTGCGAGAATTCTTGTATCCCAAACACGCTAATTAGTGGAAAATGATCTGTGAGGGATTTCATTTTGCTCTGTGAGACTAACTAACTACAGTGCAAACAGCATGACTGGAAATGTGGTTCTTGTTCTGTTTAAATTTAGAATTTTAACAATGGCCTGTCAGTGCAAACAATAAAAAAAAAAAATACATTTATCAGAAAGCTCGAATTTCCCCCATGGGGATCAATAAAGGAATATAATAATAAAGTCCCTCATCTCTCTTTTCTTTCCAAAAACTAAAGTATATTTAGGGAGAAGGGACTCGAGGGAGAGATGTCTGTGTTTATTCTCCTAAAGTGTTCCTGTGGAGCATCTCTCCATCTATAAAGGTGCGCTCTGAGATAAACACCCTCTAACTTTAGCAACATCCTACGGTGGAGTAAAATCCCATTTTTTGAATGCTGATGAGTCCTCAAGGAAATGCAAGCTATTCCTCAATTGGCAATCGCAGCGTCTTTTTCCCAGATTCTCATCAACAGAGGCATGATATACCCAACAAGGAAGTGTGGACGGAGGAGAAAAAGACAGGTGGGGGGGAGGAAAAAGATTGAGCGAGATAGAAGAGAAGCGGAATATGGTTTGACAAAGACAGATGGAGACACGAGAGGAAGAGTGGGCCAGTAAGAGAAGTAATGGGGAAGGGATGGATAGATAGATAGCGAGGGAGAGGGTAAAGAGAAAAAATAAGGAAGACAGACAGAAGGAGAGAGGGTGCTGGTTTGCCGATTGGGATTGGAGAGGGAGGGGGCCCTGGATTGTTTTCAGGGTAGAGTGATTCCCTGTCGGGGGCTGTGTGAGGTGTCAGGAGAGATTAGCCGGTGTGAAGCTGGAGGAGAAAGCTTGAACTCGCCTGGATTGGACAAGTGTCAAGGACTGGACATTCCTCAGATCTGGCAGGAATGGGATGTGACACTGGCTGCTATGCCGGTCTGCACTACTTTGCTCTTAAGGGAGCCAGTCATCCCTCTCTGTATCATTTCATCCGTTTCCCCTCTAGCATATAACAAGCTAATGCACACTGGTGGGAATGAGAATGTCTTGTTTGATGGCACTAAAACGTTTCCACAGTCATTCTCAACGTTATTACTACGAAAAAAAAAGAAACGGACCTATCGCTGAAGAGAAGCATCCATCGGCTGCGTTTTAGTGTTTGACATCAGGTCAGATTGTGTTTGAAATGTTCTGCTTCACACAAACGTAGGAAGTGGCTGCTCTTCAACGAGAAAATTACTTGAAGCTGTCAGAGCTCCTTGCAAACGCAGATGGTGAAAGAAGTAAAGGGGAAAAGGGAGAATTGATTTCCTGTTCATCTTTGTCTTTCTTACAAGAAAAAAGCATCTGCTCTGCAAAAGGGAGCAACATGGCTCATCAACAAAAGTGGGTCTCACATTGTCGCAGCTCGGCTCTTAGAATGAAGAATAACAACCAGAAAGCATAACTCATAACGAGTGTGGGAAGAGAGATCTCTATTGGCCTGAATGCTGGCCCAGTCTTACACAAAGTTCATGAGTTGACATTACTTTTTTTATGCACTACAAACCCCCCACTGCCAAAACTTTGTGGCAAAACAAACTCACATGGATGCAATGAGGAAAAGACAAAAACATGCAACCAAAATTGATAATGATCCAGATGACCTACCAAACATCCAGCGGTCTGTAGACATTGAAATGTGACCAGAAACAAATTTCCTGACGCTAAAAGGAAAGTTAAAAGGCATTCAGCAGACAAGTTCCTGTTAAGGAAGGACAGAACTTTCTCACTAAGATGGGCTGATCTTGTCTATAACCTTCGACAGTCTATAGACCCTTTCCCATCGCACAAAAAACCCCCACTAACATCTGTTTTTTTTCTACAGTTGGAAAAGGTTAGATTCAGCATTCATTCAGGAGACAAATGACTCTGCAGCAGTGACGGGTATTTTATCTACTGCGGCTCCGATCGGCAGCGATGGGAACAAGACACCTGGATGGAAAAACTAATATTTACCCTTTTTTGCATTGAAAGTATAATATAAAAAAAATCAATGGAGTTTGGGCAGCTATTATGATTTATTAAAGTAAAAAATATTAAATTAATATATTCTCCTCCACCAAACTCCAACGAGAAAACAGTGATTTTTACCTCGCTGATCATCGAAACACACTACATTCAAGCCACTCAAAAAAAGGGAAATCTTGGTTGTCTTTCCGCTGTTAATCACGTTAATCAACTCTGGTTTAGTTGAAATAAACCCATTATTCATCAAACACATTCGTTGGAGCTACCAGACTCATTCATTCAAACTCAACATAAACAAAATAAAAAGTAATCAAAACCATCTTGGTAAGACTTTCCACTTCCAACAATCAATGACTCTGGTTTGTGAGTTTGAAAAGTAACCATCGTAACATTTCCACTGTTTACTAACCCTGTTTTCCTGCGCATTTGTGATATAGAACGTTTAAAAAACCTGCATATAAACATAATTATACACTCATTTTGGTGGGAAAAGGTATTTCTACCCTCATGCCTAAATTCTCTCTGCATGAACAGTCAATGGCAACAGCTCCTTAACATTTCAGCAGTGTTTTCAGTGTTTTTCCTGCAAATGCACCTTGCAGATGTTGAACGTTGGCCCTTTTTGCAACTCAAGAAAGGTGCAACTGTAGTGACGTCTTGTTATAATAATAATAATAATAATAATAATAATAATAATAATAATAATTAAGCCTTTATTAGTCCCACAATGGGGAAATTACAATTCTCTGCATTTAACCCATCCCGGAGGAGCAGTGGGGCTGCTAAGAAGCACCCAGGGAGCAACTGGGGGTTAGGTGTCTCGCTCAAGGACACCTCGGCATGTTGATTGTAGAGGGGTTCGAACCACCAACCCTGTGGTTACGGGACGAGCGCTCTACCTTGTGTGCCACAGCCTCGTTATTTTCATCACCTGCATAACATTGGAGAAAAACTTGGCCCAGGTGTTTCCACTCCACACCTGTCATTGATAATGCAAAATCGTAATTTTTCTGTGTAATTATTCTAAAGTCATGTTTGTGTAGTTTAATCAAGTTACGTGTGAGATGAAATCACCGAAATCCTGGTCTCGCATTTGTAACGCTGATTAAATCAAGGTGTTGATTAATGTGATCTTGATGGTTATATTTCATTTGATGAAGCATCTTTAACAGCAAGGTTTCAACCTTCTGTTAAAGGAGCCCGCGTTGGCGAAAAATGTTGGCAGCCAGCTAAGATTTACAAAAGGGTTTCCATCTACAGTGATGACTTTATAATTTGGACATGAATGCACTCCAGCACCATCAGTTTCTTTCTATGTTTATGTCTGACCTTTTTCCCACTCACTTTCTTTATTTCACCTTTTTTCTCCTCTCCTCACTGTGCCCTGCCTTTAACCTGGTATGACAAACACAAAGGTTAGAGAAGCGGACAGCTGTTAGCAGACCGGCCTGCTCCCGCCGCCCCAGAGCCTCTACTATATATGCACACACACACACACACACACACAAGCCCAAAACGAATACACTCAGACACCTCTGCATGATAGTGCAGCCACACATTAACACTGTCAACCCTGCTCTGTTTGCTCCTGCGATCGCACATGATTCCCTTTGTCAGTTTGGGTTGCGGCCGAGGAGGAAGCCTTTTCCCAGTTGTCCCCGGATGGTCTGGAGCTGCCAGGCCAGGTGTACTCTGCAGTCACTCCCCTGAGCCAGCGGAGGCTGGCCGAGCTGAGCTCCCAAACTCCTTTCTACACCTCGGACCGCGTGACCCCCGACCCCAAAGCTCCACTGCCTCGTATATACTTGTTATACACTGCAACAACACGGTCCTGGCCACAACAGAATTGAAAGTTAACTCACAGAACTTCAGACACCTCTGACCTCCATTCTTTTTTTCAGACTTTAACTCGCCACAACTGCTGTCTCGCGTCTCTAAAGCCCCCTCGTACTCTCATTCTTTGTAAATGTCTGATCGCAGCCTGTGCTGGCCCCTTTACACGCTGCAGGCAGAAACAGACAGGATGCAATGCGGTAAATGTTTCTCACATTCTCCGTCTCCTCCTCCCTCACAGTAAAAAACGCCATGGGATCCTCACATGTTGTAGTGCCGCATCTCCAGAGAACTCACTGTAAAGAGAGATAAAAAAGCACAAACAAACATGAAACATGCCTCTTTTTTTTTTTTTCTTCTTCAGCAGGCTGAGTGCATTAGTGACCTTTTAAAGTGCTGCCTCCCTAGCGCTTCGCACACACACCCCAAAGAAGAACAAACTACTAATAGGGCTAAAAAGCTGACACACTTTAAACAAAGATCAAACCATTTCTTGGCTGTGAGGCGGCGCTTGCTACATTAATGGTATTCAATTATGTAGCCAAGACAAACAAACATCTTTGTAGTCAAACAGCAGCCAAATGTGTAAACGATTGTGCAGAATGAGGACCACGGATATGTAAAAAATACTGTTTTACTTTTTATATACAGCATTAGGTGCTTCAGTCAGTCCTTGTTTCTATCATTTTGATAACTGTGTAGATCTATTCCATCATTTGAAACAACAACCATGACTTTGCCTGCTTCACTTCATTTCTCTTCTCATACAAATGGCAAATAAAAAAGTCTAGGAATCTGAAGAAACAGCAGCGATGTAGACAGAAAGAGTTGAGGACAACGAATACAATGTAAAACGGATTAGATTTACTGTTTGGTTCAAGGAAAAATACAGGGTTGTCGAGTGCATTCAATATGTGCAACTTGCAGAAATGGAAGTATTTGTTTTCTTCATCTCTAAAATGACCTTATTGGTTAGAATCGTGGGAGGCAGTAAGCTCACACCACATGACTCTAATTGCAGCGAATCTGTATTTTGTGCGCGCGTGTGTGTGCGCGGAGTGCAGCAGCGTTTGCGTGAGCGGACATCAGACAGAGCTGCAGGTCCCACGGCGTCGCAGCGAGGTGGATGAGGGCAGAATCGCAGAGGCCATATGTCAAAGAGGTGATATTACCCTCCACATTACTCCCACTCAACCAGATATAGGCCATTTACATGGTGAGTTAGCATGCATAAAATAAATATTGATAAGTAAGGAAAAGTAGCCACCTCAGCCGGTAAATTAAGATATTGTGAATAACACACCTCTCCAGGACATCTGAGTGCAACCAGGAAATACGTAATCATGCCAAACTTCTGATTGAAACACAAAAGCCAACAGATTCTTGCATAACTTTGAGCAGTCTGCTCGCACTGAGTAATAACTACCCAAATTTAGCTCGGCTTGCTCTCTCTACTGCTGTGTCTCGCAGTCTGATGGATGTGTGGCATGCTAGTCACGCCGCCTTGTGTCACCTGTGCTTTCGCTTGCTCCGGGGCAGGGAGACAAGGGAGAGGAGCCATGGGAGGTCTGGGGGAGGCCAGAGAGGGGGGAGAAATAGACATCTGTGATTAACACATACAGACACGTGTCAGTGTGGAGCATTCGCTGCGAGGCGCGCTGGGAGACGCTCACACACAACCTGCTCCCAGACAGCAGAAGTTTCCCTAAATAAAGACACGGATAAAAATGGAGGGGAGGAATGTGGGGATGAGCCCCGGCAACACATTCCCATAGAAACGCGAGTGGAAATTAATTAAAAGATCGGGTGAGAAAATACATTTCAGGCTCAAGTGAGAGGGATGCAGCTGTCTGCACAGGTGCATGTGCACGAGCATCGTCTTGTTATCTCACGCACAGAGCCACATGCATGCATGCGTCTCACACCTCCCCTTTGTTGTGTGCTATACATGATGAATTGTTTGAGGTGTCTGATCTGGAGACGTGCCAGTTTACGATGGTTAGGGGGGTTTGGCATGACAATTCCATTATTCTTTTCTAATACCATATGTTTAGATGACACACAGAGCTCTATCTCTCTCTCCCTCTCTCTCTCTCTGTTTTTCCCTCTCAACAAGCTTATTCTCTGGAAAGGTGTCAACAAGAAGAAAAACAAGGAGTCAGATGAGCATACAACGTTTAGACAATCCCACAAAACGGAGGTGAATGGTGAAAGTATTGGCCACAAATGTCTGTTGTTAACATCGATCTATCACCAATATTTTCTTGACCTCCAAACACAGCTGTTTGGATAATCTGGCCAAAGAGTTGGCTTGTTTTACCTCCAGTGTGATAATCTGGTGGTCCATGTGTCTGTAGGACTATGTTGTCATGATGTTCCAGGTCTTAGATCATACAATCATAATCAACAAAAATAACAAACTAGATGGCTGTTTCACTGGGCTGGATTCACAGAGACAAAAGGGTATAATTTTTGAGGCGACAACAAATGTTCAAGATGATGTCTCCTTAACTGAATGTGTGAACATGGTGATTGGCTGGGAATAAGACAACATTTAAAAAAACAGAAGAGGCTATGAAATTTTGCAAGATGAAGGAGACTGCAGGAGGGCGAGGCCAGAAAAAAATAAACCAACAATAACATCCCCCACCTGTACCTGGCTCACAACTTCCAGTGCTGATCCTGATGTAAACTTGAGTCGTTAAGAGGACGCTTTGAGGAGTCTTTGTCTCTGAGGAGTCACACAAGCAGAAACACACACACATACACATACACACACACATACACACACACACACACTTAAGGGAATGGTTCCACGGAGAGATATTCAGTGAGCCATCTGCCAAATTAGGCCATGAGCCATGAGCCAACAACTTCACTGTTCTATTCAATTTTCAATTACTGGGCTAGAGGCTTAAGCACAAGGTTTATATACACACTAGTTGGAACACACACACACACACACACACACACACACACACACACACACACACACACACACACACACACACACAAACACACACACACACACACACACACACACACACACACACACACACACACACACACACACACACACACACACACACACACAATAATAGAATAGATGTTTTTTTTCACACAAGCATCCAATATGAGATAAGATGAATCATGCAAAGGTGTCTGAGTTATTCATAATGTTTCCATAATGGATAACTTACATGGTACAACTACTTGTTTGTTTGGATCCGTTTTTTAAAAACCCAACACTTGGCGTAAAGATGCACAGCAGTGAGATGCAACAGCTTAAGTGAGAAATCAGCTCCATAGGGGACAACTCACACGTCAACATTGATGGGCGTATGCACAGTGCACATGAGCATCCAAATATACGATAAATTCTGCTCATTAAAAAAAACACGAGGACACCAGCAGAGCCAGCAGCAGAGCCGTTTCTGCACCAAGCGCCAGCCACGTCCCTTCCAAAATGTCAGAGGCACACATAGCAGGGAGGGTGTGAGGTGATAAACGTACCCGACTGAAAATGTCAGAGTGTCACCCGTTGCCATGACAGCCAGCAAAGTTTGGCAAGGACTAGAGTGCTTCAGCCAAAGGCCAGCTTATTTGCTACAGCTAATTTGAGCCTGTGATTTTCTAGTATGAATATATATACATGCGTGTGCTATAAAATCTGCTCTTTTCCAAATTGTAATAAAAAAACAAACGGTAAATAAAACTCCTTCCTGTTGCTTTTCAGCTGTTCCTGTTAGGGGTCTCCACAGCGGATCATTTTTTTCCGTCTAGTTGGTTAGCCGATCTGCGACTGGTCTGGTGTGGAAATCAGATTTTATTGTCTGAATATTTGATTTGACATGAAATATTTGGTTTACACAGGATGCCCTCTTTGACACAACCCTCCCATTCACAACGCCCTGGGGAGGGATACATGTTGTGGTAAATAAACGACAGTCCTACTTGACTAAAATAGACTCTGACAGTGACGGTAATCATTCAGAAAATATGAGTCAGAGACACCAGACTAAGAACAAAGTTGGGAAGTGGGCAGATGGAAGAATGTGAAGACTTTTTTAAGGGAACATTTGGGGTGTCTGTGGTCAATCATCAGCTGTCAGTCATCAGACAGCCCACTCTAAGGCCACAGTGACATGAAGAACCTTTTGATGCAGCTCGGTTAGAGCAAAGTTGAAACTTCTTAAACTTGGTGAAGTTTGGTTAAAGAAGATTGTGTCAATCCATATTCCTCATGTGCTGAGTCACCAGAAATACAGACACACCTGTATGACGTAATGCAATACAATAGCCAAGAAAATATTATTAAAGTTGTGTTTGTTTAGTTGTAGACTCAGCACTATTGTACATTTTTAGGCTGTACTCTGTGGTGACGTTGTATTGGACCCCATTAGATTTGACAGGTGTTTCCAAAGTATTACTGAGTAGTATTTATTGCTTGACCCTTGTATCGGATTGTATCTCTGTACGATGTAACGGGGTTTCTAGTTAGCAGGATATCTCAAAAACAAAACAGATTTAAGCGACTTTTGGTGGAAACTTAGCCAAGAAATATTTGATTAGTTGATAAACATCTGTACTAAGAGTCCACTTACTTGCTTGTTCTGGAGTTTATGACCATTTCAGATGGTCTCCACCCACGGATGTCAATCAATCAAGAATTAATTTTGAAATAACTTAAAAGTAGAAGCATTTTTTACTTCGTACATTGTCCAAACTTGTTTCCCTATAAAAAGATAGATAGATAGATAGATAGATAGATAGATAGATAGATAGATAGATAGATAGATAGATAGATAGATAGATAGATAGATAGATATAACATTTTCTGCAAAACAAGAAGGCAATGGAAATTTCATCTTTTTTTCATTGAATACTGTGTTCAAACTTGTTGCCAAATAATTCATAATTGCAATATACAATTGCAGCCAAATGCACACAATGCATTAACATGTCGGCTCCAAGCGATCATGCAAAATTTGAACTGCAGGAACAAAGATCTGTCTTTTTCTTTGTTGAGTGTAAAATAAAATGGTTCTGTTGTAAATAAAAATGGAAATTACAACAATTATTATTATTTTTCCTTTTCTTCTCTTTTTTCCAAACGATAAATTGGACTTTGTAGTCACAATTTCCAGACAGTGGCAGCTGCTGACTGTGCTCCTGCAGGCGGGTATGAGGCTAACAGTTGACTGATTATTATGGAAATGTAATAAATTACTATACAAAAAAAAAACTTTGCACTTGCCAGCAGTTACAAATGTTAAGTCAAGTTCAGCATACTCAAAAGTGATATCACTTCCATTATTTGAGAGCATAAAGGCAAGTTTTGTAAGACTGAACATCCGTTTTGGGAATATATTTCCAATTGTGTTTAGGTTTGGGTTAATGTACTCAATCCATCTTTGTAATTTCACTGTCAAAACATGATAATAAAGATGTTTTGGGGCTGTATACCATTAGTAGTAGTGAATCTAAAGAAAAGTCAATAGCAGAACTGCAGGCAGGACTTGTGCAATGATCGGCCCAAAAAAATCAGGCCCAACAACATGAACCCTGCATATTTTCTGTCCAAACACGGCCTGGGTAGTTTTGGGCCAGAGCCCAATCAATAATCAGAATATCTCACTATTAGCCAACACTCGTTAATGGACAGGATTAGTGCCTTGCATGCAGTGATGCTGTGGTTGAATGACCTAACAATCTGCAACAATAACCCAATGTACTAACACGTTAAACACATAATTTACCACCAGCTTAGTGTATGCACAAAACGGGTCACAACGGTTTCCAGCTATTAACGCCACTCCTCAACCCTCGGTGGCGCAAACGCATAACGTGTAATTGTAGTGAGCACCGTCTTCAAACAGCAATGAAAAATCAATGAGCCAATAGTCAAATGTCGATGTACAAATTATGCATAACAGTTGGTTATTTATCAATAATTCAATATAATAAATAATGGAATCGTATTACTAACTAATGACAAAACAACTCAAATGTCTCAGAATATATGAATTGATAAGAATTCTGCTTATGGGAATACCTCAGTAGTTAAATCAAACTATTGTCTCAATCTAATTGATCTGTGTGCATGCATGTAAACTTTCTCTATAATCTCACTTGAATCTGTTATGCTCATTTTGCACCAAAGTTCTTAATAAAATCAGTGCTTTCCATTTGTATTTAATTTGTATATAAAAATAGGGTTTAACATGTTGTTATTTCATATCATCTCTATTTATTGAATTGCCACAATTCATGATATATTGCGAGAGCTGCTTTCGTACTCCAAATTGCTTATAGCAGATTTTTCTACACCATCTGGTTGCTTAACTATTGCTTCTTAAACATTTACATTTTTTATTGCAGCACAGTGTACCATCGGAAGTAGTGGGACGTTTCTTTTTGGAGTGTGTGTGTGTTATCCCTGTGTCTGTTATTCTCTACAACCCTGACGTGTGAACTTTTAAAGTGAGGAGAGCTTGGTACGATCAGCTCCAGATTATTATCATCATGTATCATCTTTACAGCGAGAACGGCCGCATGTTTCTCCGATGTGGCGAGCTAAAGTTGTAAACAGAGGTAATGAATCTTCATTAATTGGCCAAGCGTCTTTCACGGTATTATACTGTAGTTCCCTGGACAGAAACATATCTGCGTAGGTAAAAAAGGTCATTGCTTTTGCACTGTCCTCTTTGTTTTCATAAAGTTTCAGTGATGATACAGAGAGGATAAACCTTGTTCTGCAGCTTTCACTAGCCAATCTTAAACATTAGCAAAAAAGTATGTAAATAGCCTCATAATTTCTATTTTCCTGTTGTGTAAAATTAAGATATGGCATGTTATAGGTATCTTTTTTGCATTTTTCCATTGACGTATCTTAAACAGATCATAAACATTGAACAGACCGGTTTTTATGTATTAATTAGTCGTTGGTTGAAGCTCTTTGTTTCAGTCGACATTTACCTTTTCTGTGCTTCATTTGAAAAGTCTCATTCACTCAATTATCATCAAGCTGCCTCAGGAGGTGACAAGTTTGCACAGACAGCGCATTAACACTGTCTCGCAGCTATAGCTAACAAAGCAGAGCAGAGAGGCTCCTGTCTGAAAATAGAAGTGGAATAAATAGAAGCTACAAAGCGATAGAAAACTGATCATGGGTTTTTTCTTTTTAAATACCGCCCTCTCACTTGTCCAAACAGGGCGAGTGGGCTATATATTTTTTTCTTTCCGCTCAGGGGAGAGAAGTCTGAATGTTTGACAGCACATGGGAGGGTATTTTTCCTCTCCAGCTTTATGTTTTATTTCAGCTGCATCTTGCAAAGTTGTGAGCAGTGAACCAGCACATTAACTCTTGAACCTTTTCACTTACCAACAAATTTATTTTCCCCCCAGCCTTCCATGGGTCTTAAGGCGAGACACTGCAGACATAAACATCGTTTTGTTTTTTTTCATGCCGTGGTCAATTTTGAGAGTTTGGGCCATTTTGATTGCCATAATCTCTTCTTTTAGACTAGTGGAAAGAAAACATCCAAAAGAGACATTTAGGTGTTTATTTTTGCTACTTTGTCTATGTGTGTCTGTAGATTTATACTTGATTCACTAAAAGTTGGCATAATATAATGCCTCAATCTTTAAACATAAAACTTGTAATATAAGGAATCAACTGGGGAAGTTCAGCGGAAGTGTTTGGCAAAATGAAGTGATATTTACAATTGATAATTTGAAAGGTCGCTTTCTCAAATTAGTTTTTCTGCATACTCTGAGGGTAATTCCCTCTGTAAAAACCTTTGACTCTAATATGTCAACAAAATAAGACAAGTATTTTCAACCTGACTTCAACTAATGATCAGACTGATGTTCTGTAAATGTATTCAAATTAGCATATTTGATAAGATAATGCCACATTTGCATATTTAAACATACCTTTAAAGAAAGTAATCAACTAGCGTAAATTACAAGGAAATATCTGTTATCTGATATCTGAATACCCTAATCACCTGTAGTGTCTCCCCTTAATGCCCATTTTCACACTAAATATAACATTTTCGGCTTCTAGAATTGTTTTGGATCTCCCAGACCAAAATTGCCAGATCAGAGGAAAATCCATGTTGGCTCGGTGTTGCACATTGGCACTTGAGCAGGCTGTTATGTGAACAAGTGTGGCTGACAACATCGGCAAGCACGAGCTTGTATCGTGAGACCCGCTGACACCGGTAAGTCACGTAGTGTGAAAACCACAACTATCCAAGACTCCCAATCATAAGACAACAAGCTGTGTATTGTGAACAGTACAGCGATCTGAAGTCTCTGAAAGTCGTGTTGAGAGATCTTGGCTCATGTCAAAAAAATACTTGTAGTGTGGTCAATTTCATCAAGTTTAGTTGGCCACGATTTTGCTTGTATTGTTGGATGATTCATCTCCCATCACAATGACAGAAAGTTATGCTGACAAGACGTACAAAAAAAGCACGTCTTTAATCCCTCAAATCCCTCTCGTTGTTTACTCGTGATTTGATATGAGTTGACTCAGCCCAAATAGAATCAATTATGAGGATTTGTATGCTTTGTTTACTTTGTTCTTGAAGAACAGACAAACGCTTGAGGCTCCGCCACTCATCTAGCTAATACAGACAGTGTAAGTGTTGAGACTGAGCCTGTATAAATCCAGAGGTTATGAAAACCTTCACACGCAGAAACAAGCAAACAAACAGATGACTGATATTCTGACGTCTGGCAGCAAGTCTGACACAGCGGGCTTCTCACACACTGGCTTGTGGAACACAGTCAACATAATCGCCTTCTGATCCGCAAAAGGCCAAATGTTGACTTTGACAAAGGCCAAATCTTGTCTAACGCTTTTTCACTTCCACTCTTTCCTGTGTTCCTCCTTTCACCCCTTTCACCTCTTTACCTGTATTACTTATTGTTTTTTCCCTTTATTTTTAGCATTTGTATGAGTGTGTGTGAATATGCAAAATGACAATGGTGTGCTGTAAGGCTGCAACTATCGATTGGCGATCAGTTTCAGATTATTTTCCACCTAATCAATTTATCATTCAGTTTACAAAACATTAGAAAACTGTGAAAAATGTACATCCCAGGTTCATAGAGTCCACAGTCACATCCCAAATGCCTTGTTGTGTCCAGCTAAAATTCCCAAAACAAGAATTTAAATTCACAAGGATACCATAGACAATATTAAATGTGGAACTTGTCTCCATGACGTCACCCATAGGTTACTAAAGGGCCGTTGTTAAGCTCAATGTAGGTGGCTCTTGCTGTTACCATCTTTGCAGTGATGACAAATCCTAACTCTAAAAATGGGCAAAGAGTTGGATTGTTGGCGGAGCTCATGCAGGCCAGGTGACACAGGAGAGGAGCCAGCTAGCGACCTGGTACTCAAAGCCATAACACGGCCCCAATTCTACATTTAAGCTTTAATATAATGTGAACGGGTGAGGTTTACAAACATTCACCCCCAAAACTGAACCGATTATTTTTTACCAGGCTGCAGTGAGGTTGGGCATTTCAAAATTGGGCTCCATGGGGAATGACTCGCTTTTGGGGCTAGCCTCGAGTGGCTATTTAGGGAAGTGCAGTTTTTTTGTATTTACTAGATAATTAATTCATTATCAAAATAGTTGCTCACTATTTTTCTGTTGACTAATTGCTTCATGGATTAATTGTTGCTGCGCTTCTCTATTGATCCCACTTACCTAAAAAAGTATATTTAAAAATGGAGACATGTAATAGATGCTAAGATTGTTTCATTTCTTAACACCTTTCTGCGGTAAATGCTCAGGGTTGTGTTCAGGCTTTTTTTTCCAGTATGAGGAATCTGGTGGCGAGACAAGATGAAAACATGTATTGGCATCAAAGCCTCCAGGGGATAAATGCCCAGTGTACCTGAAGCTCTCACTCTGCCTGGCTTTTACCAGCCTGTGTTTCTGTCCAGGCCACTGGATTCTTCCAGGATAAAAATCTTTTCTCTCTGTCTGTCTCTCTTGGGCTGTTTCTCTGTGGCGCCACGGGGGAACAGTGAGACCAAGAGTGAGCCTCCGAGAGCAAATTATGTACATTTAAATGAACCGTTTCCTTGAGTCTGCTCAGCTCAGCGCTGAGAAAGAGTTCAGACGGAACGGAGCTGGAACAGGAGGTTGAGAGGATGTGTGTGTGTGTGTGTGTGTGTGTGTGTGTGTGTGTGTATGTGTGTGTGTTAGAGAGAGAGTGTATCAGGAAAACACACAGTGCAGCCATGAATAGGGGTGTAAAACTTGAGTGGACCCCAGGCCCTCGCCTAGCCTTAATAGCTTTCCTGTCCACCTCCTCCTGCTGCATTAGAGTTACATTTCCACTCTGGGGGGACGTTCCCTTTTTTATATATTTATTTATTCTATTTTCTATCCCTGCCCAAATGCACGGGCTCCACTTCACAGAGGTGCTGCTGCAAGGCTCACTTCAAAAGCCACCTAAACCGTCCTGCAGGGGCTTGGCGGCGATGGAGAGACGAGGTTTGAGCAACCATCAGTCCTGCTCACGCACACGCACATGCACACGCACCACACACACACACACACACACACACACACACACACACACACACACACACACACACACCTGTGGCTTTGTTTCGCATTCAGACAATGCATCACGGAGCCTCCTTTGTTTGTCAGGCTGTTCCATTATTTACCTCCTCCCCTTCCCCGTCCACCTGGGCCTTCGGATGCCATTTATCATCCCTGAGAAACCTTGCGACCGCTAGAACTTGAAAACCTGATGAATAAGTAAACTAGTTCCTCCACACTGCCACACACTTCCTGTCCTTTTTTTTTCACAGGAACAAAGACAAAGAGCTGGGAATGCACTGTGTGGACTCCACATAAAACCAGACTGTGCAGGCTCTGGCTACCCTCCCCCCCTACTTTAAGAAAAAAATTCTCCCTGACCTCGAAAAAGCTTCCCTTTGATTCTCGAAGCCTTTAAACTGCTTTCAGAATTTTTCTACAAGTCATTAAAGTCATTAAGCTACATGATAAGAAAAACTCAGAAATGGTGGTAATTCAGCCCCTTGCGAGACTTCGCCGCCTCTTTCCTTATCCTCTGCTCTTATACTATCTGTGGTGTAGCTTAGTCTACGAGCTCAACCCCACCGCCAGCTCCAGTTTTCGGCTGTGGTTTTTCTCCAGCGAGCTTCTATACAGTCCTCTGTCTGCCAGCATATCAGGCAGCGCTGTCTAAGCATTCTTGTCTATTCAATGAGCCGGAGTCAGCCAAACATCTGATCTGCTGTTAGTTATTCAATTACTCCACCCGGGTGGCTCCCCCTAAACACCCCGGGGCTCAGGGTGGGGGGTACCAGAGAAGGTGGGTGTGCTGTCCTGTGTGGAGCCGCCTGCTCCCCGCGGTGGGAGGGGGAGGCCTTCTCCTGCAGTATCACGCTCATTTCCCCGCATTAATAGAACAGATTTGGCTCAGGATTTAGCCGATTACAAAATAAAACAAGAATCAGTCGTCGTGTCATTTCTCTTCACTGCCGCCAACTTGTTTCCTGTGTTGTTTTTTTCTTTGTCTTGTGATGGCACGCGGCGAATGTACGTGGAAATCCCCTGCGACAGCCTTTGTGTGTTTGAAGTACTTGATATTGTGAAAGTATTCCCATGAGGACCGCACGCTCTGCAACAACTTTTAGGCGTACTAATACCAACAAGGGCTCTGAAGCCGCAGACGTACCCTGGATGAAATATTTGCTGCGTGTCTGCCAGGAGACCAATCTATTCTCTGCTTTCGGTAAAATACTGTCTATGCGGCAATATCTTATTTGTAGGCTGAGAACGGAGTCTCACAGGGACCAATTGAAGCTGGCTCTTTCCATCCCTGTGCTTTGTGTGCTAATTACAAGGGTCAGAAAGACTGATGGCTTAACGGAGAAGGTTATAAAATGAAGTTATCACTGTCCGACTCCCTCTCTTATTTCTTTATTCCCACCCTCTTTTTTCCACCCCCCTTTTGTCTTTATTTCAGGCGTTTCTGCTTCTCCGCAGGGTGCTCACGGATGAGAAGACCACCTCGGCTAACTAGAAATATCGAATCCATGAGCTGCCATAAATGATAATGGCTGACATGAGTGGATTTCCATCTCCTCTGGATGCCATGCCAATTGTTTGTGCTCCAGGTGGCACCACTGGGTGATCATTGAGGTCATGTGAAGGATCTGCCCTCCCTCCTGCTACCCTTCTGCCCCTTTGGGAGTTTCTCCCTCACCCGTCTTTATCTCTGTTTGTTCCATGCTCTCTCCATCTTTCTCTATATGTCCACACACAACTTGAGCGGGGATAACATGTATTGCATGAAGTGTCATTTCCCCTCATGTCGCTGCTCACTGAACTCCCCCCACGCATTTACCCAGCAATTAAAGTCAGCCGTCACATCACAGCTTCCTTCAATTTATAACCTTCGCTTAACCTTGTCATGTGTACATGAGAGCGTTAGAGAGGAGAAACAACCAGATATTTTTTCATCTCATCTTCACACTCCGGACTTCACAGATGTTTCTGCCTCTGCTGTCTAAACAGATATTACAGTCGTTTTCTTACTTTTTTGGTCTTTGAGAAATCAACTGTGTGTCAGCATACATGTCACAGTGTAAAATACAGTCCCCGCCAATTATATTGTAAGCATTTTCAAAGCTGAGATATTCAGATTGCCTCCTCCAGGACCTGAATGGGACATATACCCTACACACACGCACGCACGCACGCACGCACGCACGCACGCACACACACACACACACACACACACACACACACACACACACACACACACACACACACACACACACATAATAATAAGACTATGTATTTTCACTCACCCGTGCAGAATAAATGGGACTCAATATTCATCATCTCAAAGAGCACATATTAAACCATTAATGCAATGCACGCCCTCGCCCGCCCTCCCAATAACCTAATTAGTCTTTAAATTAGATGTCGGCTGGTCTCTCATATTGTCTCATTTCATAGAAATAAGGGGGGAGTGAGGAGGGGGGAGTCCACCGAGACAAGACGGATAGTGCAGCTGTCTTAACTAGACCCCAGCACCATGATGATCTGCAAGGGATCATTCACATCACATGCACTCAGAACATGCATTCCCTATGAACAAATGTAATGTAAGCAAACACATACATGCAACCCGGCCCACATGCTAACGCACACACGCAACTCGCCTCGTGTTGCTATACCAGTTTCTCCGAGGGAGAGCCAGCACCCTCGGGTGATAATTAGCGTTGAAGTTCAGTGACCTTGCTGAGGCTCGACCACGAGGAGAAAGAGCTCTGAAAGTTTCTGACCCAACATATTGTTTCTCACACACAATCTAAAGACAGATAGAGTAACGGGACAAGTAGAGTTTATGGTTTGTTGTTGATTATAGCAGACAACAGAGAGTTTGAGCCTCAGAGGGGAAACAGCATTTCATGTCATATAAAAAGTTAAAACCCAACAACAGAATGCTCGGCAGTGGGGGACTAGTTCTGCAAGACTTCCAGCTGGACTATTGGACTCTGATTGTACATGTGGTCTTAATTAAGATTTCGTGGTTCAGAAGGACAGGATTATTGGGGCTACTGTTTTTATTTTATTATTATTACAAATTATAGTTATTTTCATAATGAGATGAACTATTCAGTCTCTCAGGTTTACCAGATCCCTAAAGTGATGTATTTTGTTCAAACCAAAGTCCCCAAATATTCAGTCTACAATGATATAACATAAAGAAAAGCAGAAATTTGGGAGCTGGAACCAGTGAATGTTTATTATTTTCTAAATAAATGCCAATTTCTAGAGTTATAGATATCAAGTTAATATAAATAGTTATATTTTCTGTCTGTTCAGACTTATCGACATATAATTACAGCACTAAAGAGAACAAATCATATAACCCCAGTAAAATCCTTTTTGTGTATTTGAGTTTGTCTGTAGAGTGAGAATGTGATGCCACATGCATCATTCATCATCTGGCAGAAAATATACAAAACTTAACATGTATATTTACATAAGACCACCTGTGAAATATGCCAAGCGTTTTATTGACTTTTAACTGGCTGGAAAACTTGTCTACAGTCAATCAGCTACCTAATGAATCTGGGCAGGTGTTTTACACTATAGAGTAAGCAGCGCTCCTGTTTAAGTCCAGAGCTGCTGGATGATCGACCATCAGGAACCATCACTTTCACTCCTGATCACCAGCAGCCATCGCCGCTGCAACTGAGCATGTTTGTCAACCAACAACACCACCCGAGTCCCTCAGGGTCACCTCCATCCAGCTCTCCTCTCCACCGCAGAGCTTCGGCTGTTGTGACAGCCCCGCTGCCATGGGAGTGTCTATTTCAGCGTGGACCTTGATCTGTGGGTGACTTCACGCTCAACCCTCGGGCTCTGATCAGATGTGCTGAACAACAAAAAAAACCTGGCCTGATCAGCTGCAGGATCCTGAGGAAGTGCAGACGTGGGTAGAAGAGTTGGAGTTGGTCGGTCAGAGCTTGAGATCAACCGCACAAGTCCTCTGACCAAACGCTGTGATAAAAAGCAAGAATAGTCGGCCTGCTGACAACTTTCTGACAAGCAAGGATTGAGAACCTCTGAATTGTTTCTGAAAATGACTCAATAATAAAAAGGATGGAGCCGCTAGCTGACACAGAACAACAGGATTACCAATCCAACCCCTAAATTACCCTCTCCAATACTGTTCTCCTCTCCTCAGTGAATCACCCAACCTCATCTTAAGCACACACACACACACAAATGATCAAACTCTAGTGTTATTGCAGATGTCCCACCCTCCACAGGCGGATAATTACAGTGTTAGTGATGGGGTGAGGTGGAGGGTGGGGGTGTGGGACAGACTGGGGAGGGGCAAGGGAGGGAGTGGAGCAGCACAATGATTCATCACCACAGCGCTCAACACACACACACCCCTCCTCGGCAACATGCCCGCTCCAACACCCCACCGGCAGTTTGGCAGCGTGCCCGAGAGTGACAAGGTGACACTGGCTCTTTTTTTCTTTCTTTTTTTTTCATGTGCCGCCGCAGCTCCATGCCACTCCAATCAAAAAAAAACGTCGAGCAGCACCTCTGCTTCACAACAACACACCAGGCGCTGACTGGCAGGAGGAGAGGCAAACCCAGAGCCACGATCGGACATAAATCATTCGCCGGGTTGACAAGTGCTGCCAAATGTTGATTGCTTTCTGGTTATCTTCGAAAAAAAACCTTTGTTTCATTGTGATAGTGGCAACATATGTTGAGCGTTAAAAAACAAAAATGTGTGAAAAAAGGTCGGTGTGTTCACTGGCTTGTGGTTCAAATGAATAAATCTATCAATACAGCAATGCAACATAATGTAATTGAAGAGCATAATAAGCATGTATTGTTGTGTGCTTAGTTAAATGTCGCTTTCATATTTCTTCACCAGAGAGGCTGCTGTGCATAAAGAATAAAAAAACACAACCCAGAATCCATTGTGAGCCATTCATTACCCTCAACGGTCTCATAGCTGCTGTTCAAATAGTTCAACAATGACCATCATGGACAATTTCAATTTATGCTTGCCTATTCAACGATCACAACCAAAAGAGAACAGCTCCATTGAAAAGAGAGCTGGCCTGATTTCCCATAATTCAAACTGCAAACACATGGGGCAGCTGGGTATTCATTAACACTCTACAATATGTGGCTGCTTTAGTTTCTGGGCTCCACAGTCTGTGATTCATAAGGGAGGAACAGCTTTTTAGACAAAAATCATTCACCAGAGACGGAAAATTACTCAGTGTCTTATTTCATAAATTTTAACTAATGCATGATTTAACTGGCAGTGTCAGTGTATTTTATTGTCTTCCAAGCACAGATACCCAAGGTGACACTGTGGATCTACAAGAACAATAACAACAACAACGCTGCCATGTTTTTTAATTCAAGGGTTCCTAATATGACATTCACCATGACTCCCTAATGATTCTCTCTAATGTGCCTCTGAAATGCAGCTATTGACGACAGCACTGTCACGTTACCGTGAATTGTTTCTGAGTTGACCTAGTACTGAACTTAGCTTCTCCATTTGGCCCCTTGACAGCTGCATCTCTTACATGTGCATCACGATAATGGTCAAACAACCGAGACCACATCTCACATAAAGAATGATTGCTTATGCTCGGAAGATAATTCTCACAGCCAGACGTGGCAGAATTATTCACTTGAATTAGCAGCGCTGCTGTTGAATGGCGCGTGTCACACACTGCGGTGGTGTAGCAAAGCACTAAATATTTTACTAACCTGTAAAATCTTTATAAACCAAACAAGTGTAGAAAATGCACTGAACTGGTTTTTTTGTCTCTCAGGAGATGATAAGACGCACTTCACAATATACTGTGACTTAGACCTAAAATTGAACTGGTAAAAAATATGCAAAATTTTAGTGCGCCAAAATGTACTATCCTCCATTAATATGGCAAAAATGTATATTGGTACAGTATTATGAAATACAAAAATACAGTGCTGGTTACTATGAAGGGATGCAAAGGAGGAAGCAAGAAAGTACAAAGTCTGCTACGATACTACCCTAACCCTAACAAAGTACTGTTTCTAACTCGAACTATAACCTTACCCTAAACTTAACCCGGGGCTAAACACTGACTTTTAGAGGTGGTTGCCATTGGCGTTTAGTTGTCGAAACTAAAAATTTGGTTGCCATTTGTGGTCACCTTATATTTTGAGTAATTCAGATACTATGCAGCGTCAGTTTAATAATGAGGCTGGATGCCTGCACATTCACAGTGGGTTGCTATGCAATGGCAGCTGCTATGGAATGCACAATGGCCGTTTTTTATCAATGGCTAGCGTTGCATTGATTTCATTATTTGGCTCTTTATTTACATTACTCTTATGTTGCCATTAATTGACAAACTATCTAGCGTCAGTAGGATGACTTTGTTAACTGCTTGTACTGGGCTTGCCTTTATTTGTTAAGTGGAGTTGTGTTGCTTCGCGTGGTTAGGAGGATGTTTGGTACACTTTGTTCCCGTGGTTGACAATATCTCTGAAAAGAGGTTTTACACTTGTGCCCACTTACTGCCATAATCTACCTCATGTGAAGGCCCGCATGAGATAGTTTCTGAATTGTGGTGCTGGAGGCTGGGATTAGTTTGTACCTCCTCTTTACGTAGCTCTGCATATTTTATAGCAGGTGGACTGTTTTCTGGATATTGGCATGTTTAATCCACTCCTTAATAGAAGTTTACCTCAAATGTTTGAATTTTATAGCGTGTTTTAGCAGCTAATTTCTTTACTTTACATCTGTAACCTGAGCAGTGTTGGCAGAAGTGATCCCCCATCTAACTGCGACACCAATCTTTTATTCTCATAGCAGCGGTATGTGAGTATTATAACATGGCTATGAACCAATCAGATTGCTTGATTTGAGCTGCCCGTTTTATAAAAATAATAAAGGCTATATTACTGTAGCTAAACTAAATTCTTTGTAGTTTGTTTGGTAAAACTGTAAACATTTTTCTTTAAGCTCAAAGATATCCGGATACTTAACCTCCCGAGACTTAATAGATTTCCTTTTTTTCTTTTGTTCAGGTTCATCTTGTTCTTTTTAAGTTTAATCAATTTGCACATTCATTTGTGATGTTGACAGGTTTGTTGAATTTTTTTGCTTCGCCATTGTCTCTAAAAGAGATGCCTGTGTGCATGTGAGTAAATACACCAACACACACATTATTTGTTTGTATTTAACTAATGCAACAAACACTAAGAATGCATTTATTTCAGGGTGCAATTGTTGCTGTTTGTTGTCCTCCTCTTCTTCATGTTAAAAGGTGGTTGCCACGATTTAATTGCCAATTTCTCAAAATGGTTGCCAATAGCAACCAAGCAACTGTCACTGTCGAGCCCTGCTTAACCAAGTTGTTTTTGAACCTAAACCTAACCAAACCTTATCTGAAGCTTTGTCACATCATGAAGTGGATTTATTTTTCAACAGTGATTTGTAACAGTTTTGGAAGGCTCAGACAAATAGTACTGTTCTGCAGATAAGGCCGTCAGATCAGAAAAGCCTTCCGTGTGTCGCTCCAGGACATTGACGTAGCTTGTCATTTCATTATGAGGACTTGTTGTGCCGTAGAGATGCAGTAAAGAACTGGAGGTGAGGGGGGTTCACTAGTGATTGTATAGTGAGTTTTTAATGCATCATTCTTTGAGTCTTTGTATACAGTAAGTCTACCACCATGTGTATTGGGACCCACATAGCTGGTTCAGGACCAGTGCAGAGTTAATCTGAGTTTTGTTGTGAGGATTTAAACTTGTACAATTAGACAATGTGCGTCCACTTAACTCCTTCTGACTACATCTGGAATTGGCATGTTTCACCTGCTACATTTGTATTATGCCTTATTCTTACTCGTGTCAAATGATTGTTTGTGTGTGTCCAGTGATTCCAACAGGCTTTTTTTGTTAAAACGAGAGAATTGCAGTAGGTTGGTGATGTAGGAGATCACTTTCTCTGTTTAATAAAAGCTAATAGTCCACATCACTCAGAGAACACTGTATTTGCCTTGGGCTTTCAAACACTGGAGTCTACTATTAAATTCTCAAATGTCACAGACCAAGATGCCTGATGACCAAGCCACCAACCCGAGCCTGAGCGGGTGAAACTAGCTCTGGTCGCAGCTACAGCCTTTGCAAACGCTAACACGACATGTGATGCTTAGCTCTGTCTGTCAGTGCACACTTTACACACATACTGTATGAACATATAATGAATGTCAGAGAACTCAGTGAGCCAAAAAGCAAAGCACATTCATGCACACGGGCCTCTAGTAAACACTGCTCAGTCTAATCGGGATAGAGGTAAAGCAGAATGCAGTTTACAGAAAAAAATAAAATATGGGGCAGTACAGTCAATACCATAGACTGGGTCGGGACCCTCAATTGGGTCACATGAGATTTTATTAGGGTCAGTGAACAAATTTGCAGAATTTCTTCCAGTCTTTTATCAACATTAATATCTGCAGTTCACCTTTGAACCACATTATGGAGCCTGAACATTTCTATTGTTCTGGTAATGTTCTACTTATAACACTGAATCAAATGTAAAAGGTTAGCGTATATTCTGTTTGTTTTACTGATGAGAAGAAATGTAAAGAATGAGATAGCCTGTTATGTCATCTTAAATGCATTTATTTGGTGTTTATTTGTAATTTTTTTCATGTTAGGTGATGGGGAAATGGCAGTAAAAATGGCCAGGAACGCTCATTTACGCACAAATTCACTCTGCTCACTATTTATAGATAAGGCCTACTTATAGGGTCAAGTTGGTTTCTAACTTTTAAAAAGTGGGTCCCAGAAAAAAACTGTTTCAGAAACACTGCCGTTATTCATGGATCCTCAGTAAAAAAAAAGGATACTTTATGACACACATTGACAATGAATGAATAACACCAAGTCAAACAATTGGTCAACATAAAGGTTTTAACATATAGGCTCCTCTATAACATTACAAACCTGTCAGGAGTTTATTTTACCGGCTGTATACAGCCTTTTAGAAACTGAGAAAAAAAGATTATATATAAGCAGGAGGAAAAAAATCGTTATGCCTCTGTTGACAACTTTTAACAAATGCAGAAGAATACGAAATTTCCTCGTCTCAACTAGACGCTCTTTTAAATGCTCAAGGACAGTGTGTATGTGTGTGTGTGTGTGTGTGTGTGCGCCTGCATGCGATAGTGTGCATACCTTTAGATCTCAAACAGAGCCAACAGCTTCATTCCCACTTGGGGATATGCAATAACAAAGGGTCAAAGCCTTCCGAAGCGATCAGATACTGCAGCTCCTCCACCTTAAATGGATGCTGCAGTAATGCAGGACTGATTGATTTCTATGTATCGAATACAAACAGTGTTACCTTGTGGGAGGCATTGTTTTTTCTTCAGGCTGATGTTGATTAAAAAGTGTAGAAAGAGAGAGGATCAATCTGCATCTGACAACTAGGAGGTAAGCAGAAAATGTTAATGAAGGATTTAATTGAACCCCGTGCACGGGAGAGGAAATAGATAAGAAGTATGGGAAACAATGCTGTGTGGAGCGGAGTGCTGAAATCAAAGTGTGGAACATTATCTTTTTATAATTAATACACTTGGTCTATGTGGACTTTTATTGTCTAAATAGCAAGACGAACCCTTCTGAGTGGGCAACATTATTTAGCTTCCTATATTACACACACACACACGACACACATAGAAAAGCCAAATCCGCACAAACTGTGGGAGGTGCTGTAACAGTTTGCCAACAGGAGACATTCACGCTTCGGTGCATCTGGAAGGGTGCTAGCTAACGCCCATGACTTCCTACCCCATATGAGAATTGTGGATGACTTTGTTCGTCATTAGCCATTTACAAAAACCACCGGCTCCGCATGTGAGCCCCTGCTTCTCCGTCCCCCACCGAGATCTCCTCCTTCATCGTGTCTAGACTCACACCTTCATTCTCTCTCCTATCAAACCCACACATCATGACACAGTGTGTGACCACAAGGGATGTCATGGGCGTGATATACCTCTGTTGTCACAGGCAGCAGGTGCTGATTACTAAGGATGTCACCCATTGTGCCCCGTGATATCACAAAGAGGTCTGTGATCATGTCGAGTGCGGAAACTCACTGCGTGTACGCAGTCCTACTGGGTGAGGAGAAGCTTCTGCCACGGAGACGCCTAATTGACAGCCTGTAAATCAAGTTATGCTGCCAGCTAATTGTTTGTCTTTTTACGTCTGAGAGGAACAGTGTGCGATGTATAACTTATGGAAAAGTTGCTTTAAACTCTTGACGAGGCGAGTCTGGCGTTTGTTAAACCAAAAAGGGGCCAAGATTTTTTTGCATTCTCTGAAAAATAGGTGGAAACCTGACCTGCCTGGTGGTTTGTCACATAGAACCATCTGAGATGCCTTCACTGGAAATTGTTTGAAAAAAAGGGCAGCCACTTTCAAAAAATACTAAGCAGGTAATTGAAGAAACCATCTGTCAATCAAATTCTTAAGTCGCGAGAAGGGCGAAAAAAACATTTTCCATCGAGAAAAGACTTGAGTGACCTTTGCTCTTTTTTTATTCATGAATTACTCTCAAGTTCTTATATAAATGATGCTATTGCAGCATCTATGCTAACTTCTTCAGAGGCTGCCATTGTTGTTTGGAACAATTAGTCGCCTCTCCGTGTCGTGTCGCACACATCAAAGCCACGCTCGTAGCTGCCCATAGCTCGTGCTCTGGCTAACGGGACACAAACGCATTACTTGAAGCCTGACAGGATAGATTTTCATTTGATATGTGATCCTGTGGATATTGTGACATCGCCAGAAACCAGCTGCAGTGCAAGGTAAAATAAGGTGGTGCTGGAGAATAGATGGCGTAGCAGGGGTCTCCAACAAGTAACTCGCCAGCTACCAGTTTCTGAGTTTCAAAGTAAATTTGTAAATCTGTTTAAATTTCTATCCAATCAAATTCCCAGACATCTAACCCCTTCTGAAACTTTGCAAATCAGCTGTTAAGTTAATGCAATGAAAGACCTTTTTTGTGCATTTATGGGTAATCGGTTTAAAGACAGCTCTAGGTAAGTAAAGCAAAAATAGAAATGTAGAGAAGAAAGATGTGCTAGAGGAAGAGCACAGGCAGCCCTGTCTGGCATGCAAATATAGAAAATGGCTTAATATTGAAAAGGTAGGATAAAAAAAAATTGGAAGGGTATCTCTATCAGCAAATTAATATAAATTATTAAATGCAATCTTTTTTTATCTCTATGTATATTGTGTTATGACATTTTATCATATGGCATAAAATGGGTTCCGGTTATGAATTGATCTTAAATAATGAGTAGTGGTCAGCATTTCTATCCAAATATACTCAGTATAGTTCGCATCTTTTGCATTTTCATGCATTTACATGCTGAAAATAAAATAAATGATATCTTGCTTATATACAGAACAATTGGAAATCTAGTTGGCCTGATATTATTTTCATTTGAGTTTGCCATGTATGTGCAAGCAAATTTGCTGTCAGTCTAACAGCTTTCTAGGCACAAAAGCATGACAGATCATAGCGTTACATCCAGGAGTTATAAAAACAATGTGCACATTAAATATGTGCTGTAATAAAAGCAGATATGACAGCAAGGAGAAACGAGCGGAGATAAATATCCTATGAGTGTGATAAAACTTTGTAAGTAAGAAGGTTGTTTGACACCAGCAGGTGTGGGCTCAGCACCATTGCACATACAGCAGCCAGCAGCTGGTGCAGTGGACTGTGGCAGGAACCGCAGAACTCTGCAGAGCTACCTGATGAAGCTATCCATGGCAGTCGCTGTCGCTGGAGAAAAAGTGGGTGGCTGCTGTCCTTTTATAAGGTCAGCACCCTGAAGGGTTGAAGAGGCTCATTGTGACTGTCTGAGCATGTACCTGAGTGGCTCTAAGCCCTGTTAGAGGGAGACGCTTAAGTAAAAATAGAACATAGAAACCATTATAGACAGACATTGGGTTAGATAGTTAGACATTATTATAAATAATATAGATTTGACTTTTGGGGATTTTATCGTTCTTTTTTTAAACTCTCCCACCATCCTGTTTTATGGTCCACAGAGTTGATTATTTTTAGGGAGCTTTTAAGAGCATTTATTCCGTTTTAATCAAACCCTGGTGCGGTTCATTTGGACCAGGGGTAGGCAACCTTAGGCCAAATAATCTCTTTCACAGCCATTGGCAGTAATATGGACTGTTATTTACGGTAGTGGGATTGATTTGATATGTTTACGTATATCACCGATGTGGGATCGTCCAATCACTGATGACATGTAAAGCATTACCGTTTGTTTTGCAGCCATTGTCCTAAAAATTGACATGTTTGTATGTGTTCTCAGGTGTGGATAAAGACTGACAACACTTATCAAGCCCTCTGTATTGTGATACACACTGGGGCCAATTGCAGTCTTTTTACTGAGTCCAACAGACTTAGCCAAATGTCACCGCAAAAGCCTCAGCAGCTGATGCCATGCGGCTGTTGTGTTTGTCACATTGCATCTGTTTTCTTAGAAATTAAATGTATTTACTTAGAAGGAAAAAAATGGTTTATTTCTCTGATTTGACTGTGAGAAGTTAGCGGATATAAGTGTATCCATATTCAGTCTCTTGATTTAAATATAATATCATATAATAAATCAAATTCGAATTGACTTTCTCTGTTTTGTGTGGAGCCTCTTGTGAGCTGCTACTTTGATTCTATTTACAAATAATTGACCTCATGCCTGATTTTGACAATTATTCATCACAACAAAATCAAGCGCTTATTGGAAAGAAACAAACGAAGCAAAAACACCAAAAAACATCCAGGCTCAAATCAATTTCCATTAGATTAATCATCAAGACAGCCATCTATATTATCCGAGGGAAACCTTAACTTTCCTTTTTGATCAATTGAAAAATCAGTTATAAAACAAACAAAAAATATTCCAAATGAAATATATTCGGTTCCTACCCCATATGCCATATTTCGCAGGCATCAGCTGACCCTTTGCTAAGCTCCGCCCCCCGCTGCTTCTCCGTCAGAGCTATCATGGAGCCCACACTGTCACTACCTGCACTCCATGAATAAATATTATCAAGTTTTTGGAATACAATAGTGTGCAAAACACCCGGTGGCAATCAGCAAACCTTTTTTTAACTCCCCTTTACCCAAAATTCCCTTGAAATAAGGGAACTTGTAGTTTCCATTGTATTTGGCAGACCATATACAACTCCTCCCCAGAGAGAACCCTATTACTTTCCCTGTCCCATTTCTCTTTATTATACAGCGCCTCTTTTGATTTTCTATTTAAAAAACAGCTGTATATCTTGGAAATAAATGTATTGTTGTATTCAGAGTTATAGGCGGATATAACATTTTTTATAGCATTCCATCCTCTAGGTTCGCCAAATGAATGTGTTTTATGATTCTTCTAAAGTTGTGCCACATTGGGAGGAATTTGTAGAAGTATATTATATTCTCCCCTTGGAGTCAGAAAACACTATGCCTCCATCTACAAGAGTAAAGCACAATGTAACAGCTTTCCTCGCCAATTTAATGTGTTGGGTTACTCAAATTGGAGGAGAAATCACTGTCAAAGCCACACCCCTAAATAGTTTTGCACAATTTTTGAGTTTCCTTACAAATCTTGAGGGACAAATTAATTAATTAATTAATGGATTTGCTCTGTTCAAGAGATGTTTGACTAGTGTTAAATCAGAAACAATTGCTTTGAGTAGGATCCCATCAGCCATTGCCAGCTCTACAATAACTCTTACCACCTACCAAAATAACCATGGTTTCCTGAGTATAAGAGGGGCCTCAGCAGGGCTGCATAATAAAACTCTAACAAGCATGGAAGCCCCATTCCCACATACATTTTTCTGATTTGTAGGGTTTTAGATTCTATTATTGGTGATTTTTACCTCTTACCAAACATGGGAAAAACACATAACAATTGCATAATCATGAACCAGGCTGATGATGAGGAGTTGTCCGCATGTTATAGTCTGCACTGTTTGCCCATTTCTGCTTCTCAATACTGGCTGAAGTGCTGGAGCTCAAATCCCCGAACACAGAAGCCTCTGCACTCTGACAACCACACAATTCTCACATTTTATTAAGTTCTTATTTAAAGTGGCAGAGCCATAGATATTGAGGTTTTTTATCGCCGTTATTAATGAGAGGAGAGATGTATGTAGCCCGGCCCCCTCAGTCGAGCAGAGAGAAAAACACGAGACCGAAATAGAGGGCCAAGAGTTAGGGCTCGTTCTCATTTTAATCAGTCAGCTTGCTGGTTCAGTTGACTCTGAGCGCTCTACAAACAAAACCAAATGGCAGCTCCTGGCACCGGCTGAGTCACACAAACTTTGGGCGAAATGATGAGAGATGAAACATACAGAGAGGGAGTTTGGGAAATCAAGGTTTCATTAAGCTGGCCAAACACAGTAAAAACTCAGAGGTGATCAGGGACTCCAATGGAGGAGTGTCGAGGAGAGAAGACTGCACCAAAAAACTGGACGTTTCCTTTTTTTCTTTGAGCCCTACAGCGTCTGTGCACTGCAGGGCTTAAAGGACCAGACAGAGCAGACAAGAAGAGTTTCATTACCCTGAATGAAAAACTCTGATAAGGCATGTTCCTCACTGTCAATTTGAATTGTTCCATATGGTCAATAACAGGGGCGTAACGTATATCTATGAGTGACGTGTTGAGAGTCCTAATGAAGATAAATGGACTCCTTCAAAACTGCTCATGTCTGATAACATCCAGTATTGATAACAGCTTCATTATCCCTCCTCCTCTCCCCCCACCCCTCACCATCTCATTTTAAACAGAGCCACAGGTTCTTCTTCTTTACACGTGTAAGTGCTTAACTGGAGGCTGATGAAGTTCATGGTGTAGACAACCCCCTCCTGAGGGACGTCTGTGTCAATCACCACGCTGTGATCTACGGAGCGTGTGCGTCGAGGGTCATGCAGCTCGGCCGTACGACTACATGTTAAACAATTAGGGGAAGAGCTTCCTTTGCACCCGAGCTTAATTGGGAAAATGTCAAGCTCTCCAGCTGAGAGCAGCCTGACATATTACCCAGATTACTGTCTCACTTGAAGGCTTTCCCATTACCTAAGACATGCCTCCGCGTCTCTTTACCCATTCCTCTCGCCCTCCTTCTCTATCTTTTGCCTCTGTCAACCATCTTGCTCCTCCACTTGGAGATCACTCTTCTCTTCTCCATGTCAGGACTGCCCTTTTATATACCTGGGAAGCAACGATAGCAAGCTGAAGAAATGTATCAAAGTCATTCCCAGCCCCATGTTGGGTGAATTTTGGATGCTTCTTCAGGTTCTTTTTAATGAACTGGACATTGGGTTTGAATTGGCAGTATACTATTGAAGTCCTCCATTTTCTTTGACATTTTTAGGGAAGTTATTTGGGAACGCAGCCTGTCAGACCTTTATTGTAAAAGCTCAACATTTTGGGAAATATGCCGATTTGCTTTCCCGCTGAGAGTTAGACGTCATCTCTTATGTCTGTTTGCTAAATCTGAAGCAACAGCCAGCAGCCTGATAACTTAGACTGGAAACAGAGTGAAACAGTGAGTCTGTCTCTGTCCAAAGGGAACAAAATCCACCTGCTAGAACCTCTAAAGCTCACTTATCTCTCATTTGTTTTATCAGTGCAGTAGCATTAAGTGTTTTATTAGGGAGGAAATGCATTCATCAGGTTTGTTAGACTTCAACGATCGGTAATGTTTCTGATACTGATCCAATATCACATTATCATATCATTTATGAGCTGATTTACACTACATGGGAACAACAACAACATCTGTCACTTGCTATTTGATCCATACATCCTACCCAATCGGTACTGCCCACGAGCAACTCTCAACAGAAATGAGCAAGAAGTGAGATGGCTTACTCGTTACCTACTTCCATCATCAGCTCCGGAAAAACCTGGTCGCTGCGTCCGAAATTGACAATGAAAGTAGGAAACAAGTGAGTTATCGCTCTTTTCATCTCTGTTGATAGCTGGACATGAGCAGTACTGATCGGGAAGGTACTGGCATAGAGTGTAATGTTAGCCAGAGGAGGGCAAAGTGTCAGCAATTTGGCAATATTTTACACTAGAAAATAAAAATAAAGGTTTATTCATTCATGCTCTCAATGTATTTGTTCATGTTTAACAAAGGGTTTGACCTGAGCCAGGCCATAAAACGATGATATCTGTTAGAAACTGCAGGCTGATTGCCCTCCTCTCCATAAGAGGCACCAAGAGATGTTCACTACACTTATGGTAGAACCTCCCATGTTATAAATAGAGGCCTAGGTGAGGACTTCCTCCTCTTTGTCTCCAAACACCTTCACCATGATCGAGTGTCTGTGTTCCATGTGTCTTTTGAATTACCTTCAATGTAAGTAGCAATTTATTTCTATTATTGGATTTATGACATATTTCAGATGATGAACGGATCAATCTAATTTGTTTGTAAGATTATGATTTGAGCAAGATGTTATAATCTCTTTCTTTCTTTGTGTAGAACCATGGAACCATGATCAGCAATAACCTTCAAAATAACTTCCTGGCAAAATAAACGGCATAAGTGACTGCAACCTTGTTTCCTGGTGGTTTGTGGCTCCAGTTAGAACTTTAAATCCGTAACAATATCAATCATATCACTTCTATGCAGGGTTTGTAGTATACAGCTATCAATAAATAATGATATATATATTTTTGTTTTTAACGCACTGGTATCAGATCTGTACGTGTTATCAGCCAGCTCAGGTACTGGAATCGAGAAGGAAAGAAATGGTACCGAACATATGGATACACAATGTTAAACTGAATGTAAAAGTACATTTTGTTTAGAAGAAAAATCTTTCGTGCAGCAAATAGACAGAACGGCTTATACTTCATTCAGCATCTGCCACAGCCATTATTCTGCTTTCCTATGCTGAGTTCAAGGCCATCAGTGTAAAACATCAATGTGACAAAAGTAAGGATTTGGCAGTCCATACAGAGGTGACTTATGCAGCTGTTCACAAACTTATAAGTATGGGATTTCTTCTTTAATCCAACCAATGATAACAGAGACATCCTTTTGCAATAACTTAAACTGCTTCATGATAATTCTATTCTCATACTCATTGCATCATTTTTGCAAAAAAACAACAAACAAGCTCATTGCTGCAGCAGCCATGGGTTTGTATACATTACGCGCTGTTCTATCAAAAGTCCCATCTCACTCAAACCACACAGTGCCGCTATCAATAGCGATGTCCCGCCATGATACACATTTTTAAGACTTTGAACTCTTTGATCTCTTTGATAAGCAACACAGCATGATGTCTGAAGTCTGATAGCCATTTATGTAACAGAGTGTAACAGAGATACTCTTCAACTGATTAGATAGGATTGTTTCCATGCTATAACATATCCTGCCAGCTAATTCCACCCGACTCTCTCAATAGTTCTGATACATTACATTACATTACATTACAGTCATTTAGCAGACTCTTTTATCCAAAGCGACTTACAGTCAGTAGTATATTACATATCATTCATCCATTCACACACTGATGACAGGCTACCATGCAAGGTGCCACCATCAGACTCTAACTAACATTCATGCAACATCCAGTCCACACCGATGGCAAGCCTTCGGGAGCAACTTGGGGTTAAGTGTCTTGCCCAAGGACACATCGACTGCCGAAGCCGGGTATCAAACCACCGACCCTCTGATTGGAGAACTACCTTGCTCTCCACTATGCCACAGCCGCATAGCGTCTATATAAACTAATAATTGTCATGTCCTGGATTCGCCTGTCCACAATTAAATGGTGCAAACATAGCTCTGGATACACCGCTGGCTAACACAGCTTACAGCCGAATGTCATGCTGTTCAAGATGTTTCAAAACTTCCATTATCAATGTTCCAAGGTTTTGATTTTGTTCAACGGCTTGATCACTCGTGGCTGAGGACAAATGGCTGCATACAGAAGACCAGGGACACACTTCACAAAAAAATAGATGTTGATGATACTCACTAAGTACATCCATTGCAGTTTCAGACGAGGCCACATGGAAAGAATGAAAGGACCTTGTGTCTCTTGTTTAAGCAGAACTTATTTAAACGACTGGCCTTTTCATGCTCATGGCATTTTTTCAGATTCAGTGAATGTATTGTTATGAAACTAATTTGATTAATTTAAACAAATAATGGATTAAACTTATATAACATCTGGCTAAGGGACAACGGTCGAGAATTATCCATTTGGGTAACACTGGCACATTTACAGTGATGTTGATCAATGTGCAATAAGATAAGATAAGATAAGATAATCCTTTATTAGTCCCGCAGCGGGGAAATTTGCAGACTTACAACAGCGTAGAGTAAAGTGCACACAAGAGACATAGTAGAAGAAGACAAGCTAAAAATAAAAATGAAAAATGAAAAATAAAAATAAAATAAAACAAGTATTATAAATAAGCAATAAAAAAAAAAAACAGTAGAAAAAACAACAATAACTGAAATATTATATTTACAGACAGAGAAAAAAACAACAACTATTTTAACTATTTTTAACTTTTTTAACTATTATTGCACAGTGTAATGTGTAATGTATTGCACAGGTTTTTATTGTCATGTTATTATTGTCATGTGGTCATGTGGTCTGCTGGGAGCAGAGTTGGTTGTGCAACCTGATGCCCAACCAATGCTCATGTTAACATAGAATATCAAATCTATATAATATTAAACCAACATTTAAATATGTTATACAATTCATCTTCATCTTCCTCAATTAACATTGTTTAGATTCTCAGTTTTATTTTATTTCTTCTCAGTAAAACTTAATATAAATAAAGACTACCATTCAATACACTTCCTGAAGGCTACAACTGCACTCACTCAGTAAACTCTCAACTGTCTAAAGCAACTTTTTACTGACTTGACACTTTGAAGGGAGGCGAGTAGATAAAGGAAAAGGAAAGGCTGGAGGCTGAGGCACACACAGACAGTTGACGGACACTTCCTAACCCCTCGGGGACTCGCTGCATTTGTCTACTTCAGCTTGTTGTACAAGTCATTGCTTTTTAATCTTGAAGTCAAACCTAATGTGGTTTCCTTCAATCATATTTGGAACATCGACCTAATGTTTTCACACAAGAGCACATTGGTCGTGGTGAGATTGCTACCAGAGTCATGTGAAACATCATCGAAAAGAGAATTTTAGTGCAACGAGGGGGATCCAGAAGCATATAGGGTCAAATCGTGAAAACTTGGCATCCCTCATCATGACTGCTGTCATGCCTCTCACAGCCAGTTATGAAGTTAAAACTAAACCTCCTCCTATACGAATACTTTACAGCATGAATAAAAAATGAACCTACAGGAATAGAAAGAGGTGGACGGATGTACACAGTTGCAAACCATGATTTTTCTGGACTAACTAGCAGAGGGAAGAAAAAAAAAAAGAGTCCCTGCTGTTTGGTTTGTGGGATCAGGATATCTTGACAATCAGAGCGTTTTCCAGTGATTAGAAACAATACATTGGCTCTGGTAAACACAGAACATAAGACAAATTTTATCTAATGAAGTTTTTTGTGATTCAGTCAGGAAGAAAATCATGTGTAACTGAAATGTTTTCACAGTATTTCAACATTATCACAGTATTGTGCAGAACTTTTCTGTGAAATAGTGACTCTCTGTGTGATAGAGAGAATGTATAACTGGATTATTTCTATCTTTATTTTCTACTAATATCTACATTTTCAAATTTGTGGATACAGTTTTTCATATATGACCTATATTATTTCTTGAATACTGACATCACTTGACTTCAGATGTGAAAACCTCTTTTAATATACATGTATGTTCCCCACATTTGAAAAGGTTTTTTATTTATACTACAGTTGGACTTATGTTTCCTTTGATGTCCATCAAAGAGGACATAAGAGGGGACATAAAACTACAACAGTCTATGGTAAGTTAACAATGTACTGTAACTTCAGCTAGTTACATATTATATACTCACTTTTCTTTATGTTGTCATTTGCTAGAGATGTATTTTTGTTACAGTGTAGCAGTCTAGTTGTTCTCAGCAACATCATGAATATTTTTCTTTTCCTTTTCCTCATGTAAAGTATACAGAGCCCATTGAGGTGATTTAAAATGCACCTCCAGAGTCAGACACCACTGTACCAACAAAGAGGAGTGCTTACAAGATTGAACAATATTTCAACAATTGTACAATGGTAATATCATGATAAATGTTTATAATCACCCCAATCTAAAGCATGTGTTGCTAGTGTTGCTTGGCAACATGTTGCTGCAGAATTATTATTGCTATCAATAATGTTATTTTTGCATGTTATGTTGCTGTGTGTTTATTTTATGAAACCTTGCCCGGTTTACACTGCAGTTCCAAAGTTATGGATTGCCTTCCTTAAAAGCTTGATTACAGTCAGATGTCTGAGAGGACTCATGTATATCTTTTTAATTGTCTTTTATGCTTTTAGGATGTAGAAAGTCTTCATTACAAATGTATGTTATTTTGGTGGTTTGCTAAAATGTACATGGAGAACAAAACACTGTACAATGGTTCAACCAGACTGACAACTGAAAGGGCAGAAAGAGTTGAAAGAAACTGGAAGCTTACCACAAAAATGTGCACAGATTTTTACCAGGAACAGGTTCCTGGCTCAGTGTCAAGTGTTTCACAATAATCACTATAAAAAGCTGTTATATTAACATTTATGTTGCTTATGCAAAGCTTTTCCTAAAACATCACAATAGAAATGGAAGGTTATTGTGGGGTTAGCACTATTGGATCTGGATCACAGAATAGCAGCTGAACATACAAGCTGATGAATCAGTGCTTAAACCTCTTCATTCTTACCACTGAGTAAACTGCAGAAGTTTTCCTAAAATATTTAGAGACCAGTGTAGTTTAATAAAGGTCTTAAGTCACTTTTCTGGACAGGAAAACCAAATCAAAATCAGAGGGTATTTGGGGGAATAAATGGTTCCAAAAAAACTCTCCCCTGGCATGTAACACTGCAGGGACATCCACTAAACGTACATTTTAATAATTCAATTCTTCTTCTTTTGGGACCTAAAACTATTTCAAATATAAATAATACATTTGGTGTCTGAATATACTGCTTTTTTTGTCTCTTTAGAAAAGAAAATATAAAAGGTGACTCCATTTTTTTTTTTTAAAGCAATAAGCCACCTGAGGCTGAGTAAAATCCCTGTAAATCACAGCCTCCTATTGTATGTTAGATATTTGTTTAATTCTGAAACAGAAACAAGTGATCAGAGAACAACAGTTTGTTTCAATATGTTATCGATAGCATCTAAAGTTTAATATATATTTCCAACATATTTTCATCTTCTTTAAAGTCCCAGTGAAATGGACTGAATTGAATTGTGTTCAGCAACAAGAGGGTTTTAAATCAAATCCTTTGCATTTGATTGGGCTGTTAAAGAGTGGGCGGGAACATATATTGTTAAATCGGGTCACATTATGAAGAGCGGTGCGATCCGGGCCTAAAAAGGCATTTTAAGCAGCTGTTTTGATCAAATACGGATTTGTCCATTCATGGTTATCACATTTCCCTTTCATATTCATTTCTAATGTTGCTGCAAAAAAGCTAAAAAAATAACTAGGACTGAGGAGCTGAATTCCTCATTTAGCTCAAACATGGAATTAGCGGGAAGCTAAGTAGTCCCAAGGTGTTTGAGCAATTCCAAGCCAAGAACAGCGTGACCTTTGCACTGCCAATTAGCAAACATTTCATAACTCAGACTGAAAAAAACAGCGTTAGACCACTGAATGTCTGCCACGGTTGGCTCATTGCACACATCCTCATAAAATTAGCCTCACAGTACCCACAGCATAAATTCATCAAGTCTTAAAAGAACTGTTCAATATGCTTGCATTGTCTACAAATGTATTTTAATATGTGTAGCGGATAGCTTCTTAAATACTGACATTTGTGGACTCTTAACTTCCTTAGCGTAAAGAGTACTTAGAGCAGATGGAAGACCAGCCCTGAATAAATGTCAAACTCTGAACATTTTCTTGGCATTACCCACTGACCCATAGAGAAGCCCCTCTACCAAACATTTCCCTGTAATATAGCGTTCAGCTTTTAGAGAGTGGGACTGCTAACGTGCTGGAAGGGACATCAAATTCCTTTTAGGGAACTATAAACCGACAATGGGGGCACGAAGTCCTGTCCTTTTTCAATGAATCCATTTCTAAGTGTTATTTTCACAGGGAATAAATGGCCAGTAAACCAAGCTCAGTGTAGGAAATAGTTCAACACCGAGCTCACATCATTTTCCTGCAGAGTTTCTTCATGCATAAGTGCGAGGGACTCTGGCTAATGAGTTTAGTGAGGGTGTTAACGTGTATCCTCCTCCAACAGAAAAAGGGCAAGACCGGGCCTAGCATCTGTAGAGAGTCTGCCCGGAGATCCAAGCAGCATCTTAGGGTATCATTTATACATTCACCAATTAACGACTTCCCTCGAAAGACACAGAGAGAGAGCGAGAGAGAGAGAGAGCCTGCAACATTTCTCCTACGCCTTATCTTCTTGTTGTTAGAGTGGCAGATTGGCACGGTTACTAGAAGCAGCAGGTTTGTAAGTTGGCTTAATTAATACGTGGAGATGGCTGTGGCGGGTAAGGAGGGATTTACACAAGCACACGTTCCCTCCTCAGCCAATAACCCCTCTCTGCTTTGACAGCCAGCCAAGAACAAACACATTATGGTTTGTAGTCTATGTGAAATATACTTTTTTTTTTCCTTGAGAATATCAGAATATCTAGTACGTGCTCTGAGATGTCCTTGTAAGCTTTTTGCAGCATTTACCCACAACAAGGCATCCCTAGCAGCAATTCATATATGACATTAGGGTTTATCACGTGAAAGAGCTCTTAAGATTTTCCTACTATATTTCCTTCCAAAGCTCATTTTTAGCTCAATCTCCAAGGCAACAAAAGGCAGCAGGTCGAGCAGTGTTTTAACTGGCTACTGCCACAGAAGTAGCAATTGAAAATAACAATGTGTGCAATGGTTCGCAAATCTATGACCAGGCAGCTGGGACTGAAATCTATTACTGTAGGTTGCTCCTGAACAAAACAAGGATGAATCTCATCAGTGCGACCGAGCAGGATAAAGCGGGTGCTTGACAGCGTGCGGAGCAACCAATAATCACAGTGAAGTCAACAACGGCAGACTACAGGCTGACACCGTTGTAAATATAGCCAACGTGTAGGTGGTCAAAAACTGCTTGCAAATTAATAACAAGCACAGACATGACCCAGGAGTGTCACAGCAAGAGTGTGAGGCTGATGGCGCATGAAACAGGGTGCAATAACGGCTCACGGGTCTCCTGTCACTGAGTGTACTGTAGGGGGCGTGAACGAACGACACTCTGGTCTATGAAGTGTCTCCGGGAAAAGAAAGGGGGGGGAAAAAACAGGAAACAAAACTGATAACAAACAGAGAGAACTTTGGTGGTGGGTTTCCCCTTGTGGGCAATGGCATCACTCAACCATTTAATTGGATGGGACTGACATTTGCAGAGCAGGGGTGTCGTAGCATTTGTGTCAGCGCGGAGACACAACTCGCTGCCGTACGCATGCATCACGCTTCACTAACGCAGGAGGGGCTGTGTACATATTTTTTTTTTCTTCCTCAGAAAAAGAAAACTCACAGTCAAACACATACGCTCATACATTTCAGTTAATGGGCAACTCGTGGAGACGTTTGAGGACCGGATCAGAGAGAAATCAATAGGCGCGATCAATCGGCCTACATGTTTTCATCCGCCAACGTTTGAAGACATTCTTGACTCTCAACTTCACACAAATGTCACAAGGCCCATTAATCAACTTAAATACATATTAAAGTGCCCTTGACTTATCTGCTGCATCCTTCTGTAATTAGAATCCTCATATCCAGGATGAGAGGGACAAAATGGCAAACGCTGTCAATCTGCGTCTCAGATATCCTAATTAAACAGACTACCATAAAGTACTACAAGATGACATTTTGCTCCATTATTTAAAAGGTACAGACCCTCCATATAGCTTTGATAACTAACCAGGAGAAACAAAAATACAAGGACAAGTATTCTTTCAAGACAAACAGAAAACGCCTCGACAGAAACAGGAAAACTACAGCTGATGGTGTCGAAGAAGAAATGCCGGTGATGAAAAGGTATGTTTTCAAATATGAAAAAAACATTAATTGTGATGAACACTCATTACGCCGTGATTCGGTATTAAGTTCCTGAAGAAGCGCTCTTTGTCTTGATGAGACAAAATGTACTCTTGATGTACGACTTCCTGTCAAAAAGTGTAAACAGATCATTAAATGATGACAGGAATGCAATCCAACACTGTCAAAAAAGCATGAAGCATACAGTTTTGGCCAGACATAAGACAAACATAGTTTGCAGCGCTTGTTGTTGTTTCTGTTACCATCTCAGGAGAATCAGCATTAACCAGTGGATTAGCCTTTTTAAGTAACTTATCATCATGAACTCATGATCACAGAAGCAGATGGTCGAGTTAAAATCCAGGTAACAACGCCCTCATGAATTCTGCTATTCTAACCTCCTCTAGAGGAAAGATTTAAAAAACAATAAAGAGAAACAGAGAGCGAGAGGCAGCACAACAGAGACGGAGACAGAGATAGCAACAGTCAGAGAGAGAGACACTGTGAAATAATGTTAAATATGTAATGACATTATGTGTAGTCAGCGAATAGAAGATGACCCTGCTTTTTCATGTGTAATTTACTGAGAGAAAGCACAGTTATACTGGTGCCTGTGAGATAGAGCGTATACTGTAGATGCATGATGTGAGAGAAACTTTAATGCCTTGTACTTCTTGTTGTTGTTGTTGTTGTCTTCACCTTATAACTACAACATCCTCCAAGAAAGTGCTCTGACTGCTGTCTTTTAGCATCCTGTCTGCAGCTGAAGTAGGAAATGTGCCGCATTGTGTAGATTAAAAGGAAGTTTACCCAAAATCTAAAATGTTCCCTTTAACCTGTATAGTGCAATTCATTCATAAAGATTGTTTTAGTGTGAGTTGCTAAGTTTTGGAGACATTGGGAGATGTCTGCCTTCTCTCCAATATAACAGGACTGTATGGCACTTCGCTTGTGGTACTAAAAGTGCCAAAAACATACATTTGAATATTTTCAACAGCGCTCTCTTTCCAGAAATCATGACCATTGTACTCGAGATAAACCGAGAGGCTGGTGCTTGTATACTGCTAACTCACCTGATCAGGCTGATGTTGCAGTTTACATCTTGTTTCTTTCCGGAGCCTCTCGTCCACGTGTTGAAGCCTGATTCCCTCTGTGGTGTGATACGGTTGGTAGGTGTTGTTCGGAAGAAAGAAGGTAGTTCCTACATTAAACTGCTCACGACAAGGTCTTTGGATTAGCTTGATTAACCGGATCATGATTTCTGGACAGAGACATTGCTGTTGTTTTTTGGGGCGCTTTGAGCACCAATAGCCCAGTTCCATATAGATCTATTATGTTGGAGAGAAGGCAGACACCTCTATGGCTGATATCTCCAAAACTGGGCAACTTACACCAAAATAATTTAGAGAGAAAAAGGGCACTAAGAGGAAAAATATGTGTTTTTGATTTTGGGGTGAAATGTCTCTCACCACCTTAAATACTATGTATTTTAGAAAATAGATAAATAAATAATTTTACAAAATAACAGTCTACTGCTACTTATTTCAAATGATATTGTCAATCAAATAAATATAATATTATCCAGCTGGGTGAAAGATGTGTTTTAATTCATGTTGATAAATCATATTCCAGACCAGCAAAGTAAAATTTTCTAATTACTGATCTTTTAAAAAATATATTATTATTATCATTATGAAGCGCTTTCATGATGACGGCGATGTCAACTTTTCATTTTAGCAGGATGATAACACATTCTGTGACGTCAACAAAAGAGGATTTGAAAGGATTTTATAAACAGGTTGAGGGATGATCTGGTTAAAAAAGGACAGTAAAAAAACAAATAAATCACCATAATTTGAAGACACATGGTTTTCATTCCTCAGATACTGTGATAACAAATCTGCAGGTCTTTTTGAGTGTGTGTGTGTGTGTGTGTGTGTGTGTGTGTGTGTGTGTGTGTGTGTGTGTGTGTGTGTGTGTGTGTGTGTGTGTGTGTGTGTGTTCGTAGCTGCTTGACTGTCTCAGGCTGTGTGATTACATAAAGTCTGCACGCCAGCTGTAACCAGCATCGCTTTATGCCTGGATCTAATAAAGCCAAGCTCATAGGCTCAGTGTGTTTCTTCTAGCATGCAGTGTACCAGGGTGTGTATAATACCTTCAGGACAAGCACCAAATGCCTCTCCTTCCTCCCTGAACCCACATCACCTCAACTCAACTTCCCAACTCTAAAAAAGTTAGCCTTGTGAGAGCTCGTTCACACCACAACAAGACGAGAGGGATGGCAGCGACACAAGCTCGCTCACTTTCACTGTAACCCCAGGACTGTGACCAGGACTTTTAAAAAAATACAGATGTCATGAGTTCATACCCACCAACATTTTTTCATCTTACTTTTATATTTCCTGGACATTTTACATAAAGTATACATGAAATGTTGTTACAAAGCCTTCTCGAGAAAAAGCTAAATTTCAATTTTTAATTTATTTTGTTAGTCTAGAAGTTTTAAATATATGTTTATCAGGGTTTCTGCAGCGACCAAAATGAATAGAAGACTTTTGTTAAAATAAAGCATGCTATTCAAGGCCTGTTTTGGATCATAACGGTCAAAGAATGATGGAAAACCAGTTGGAAATATTAGCTAAATATTTATTAAAGTAAATTAATTTATTGACATGTATATAAGATAAGATAAGATAATCCTTTATTAGTCAGGCAGCAACCACACTTTTGTCAGTACTTCCCAGCCGTCTATAACAATAAATCCAATATAATTAATCAATTAATTTTACCTGTACCCAGATAAATTGCTGACAATTGTTTAATTGACTAAAGAATGACTAAAAAAAGTTAATTTAAGTTTTAGCTAAAATTAACAATTGCCCATTAGAAGTTGAAGTCTTAACGTCTCCTGACAACCCACGACCACATAGAATAAAAATGATATACCTATACTATATACTATCAAAACTTTGTTACTGTCTGCAGCTGGAAAAAAAAAGAATTAAGACATTTGTGAATGGAATGTAAGACTTGTTATCCCTTAAAGGGCTGCATAATTTAAACTCTCAAAGACTAAAATTGCAGAATGATATGGAGAACCTGACCTCATTGCTTTTATATATGAAGATTAAAAGCCAAAGCCCTCCCTCGATATATAGTATATCTTTCTCTAAAAAAAATCATCTTCTTAGTCCTCCTTGTCATCATACAGGCCTGTACCCGCCTTTCATCCTTTACTCCATCTCTCCTCCTCCCCTGTACTCCTCCAGGCCGAACGTATCAGCAGGTGGAGATGATCCTATTGAGGGATGACAGACAGCCAGTCCCCTCCAAGCGACTGCTCCCCTGTCAAACTGGTTCTCTGTATGTAATGAAGCAGAACCTGTAGTGCAACTGACTGAACAGGGAACAATGTTAGGAGACTGGTAGATGTTTCCAAGTTGATGGTATGCACTGCATGCAGAATGTTTAATACAAACAAGACAATCATCATACAGAATAAAAACATAATCTTTCCTCAGTATTGACAGAGAAACCCAGAGGGGAAAAAGCAAATGAATAGCGCGGTTATTGTAACCAAACAGGCCAAGTGGAAGATATGGGATTTCCATGATTTATAAATAAAGATGTCTTCTTTTTCACTTCCTAAATGGAGGGCCGGAGGACGGCCAGGGGAAGGAGTGAAGGCGAGAGAGAGTGGGAGAGGGAAGGAGAGTGCCACAAACGTTTATCCCTTCGTAAACATGGAGTTTCACTCAGCTCACACATGAGTCGCCTCGCCGGACGGCCGGGCACACTGTTGGAGATAAACCAAAGTGACATCACAGCTACATCTGCGACAGCTCAACACTCTCCTCCATCTCTTTTCTCTTTCCTCTCCCCCGTCTTCTTTCTCCGTCTCCTTCCTCTCAAGGGCACCTTGCCACTGTAAGTGGAGACGTCACCATTGTTCTCCCCCTTCCTGCCTCCCTCTCCCTCCTTCTCTCGCCCCGTATCTTGATGTCTCGTCACTGATTATCAATGCAACACCTCTAATAAGATCCATCGGCCCAACGCTTTCCCGCCCTCTCACACCCACTTCATTTACACGAAGGAGTGCGAATCAAAGATGGTGAGTAATTTGGAGAAAAAAAAGAAGAAAAAGGTGTGAATAACGTGCTCAAGAGCCCCTCAGCAGAGAGTAGAGGGAGAGGACGGGACCTTTGGGTCAGGGGCTGTTAGAGCCTTTGGTCATCTCCATCTTCATTAAGCAAACATTACCTTAAAGGATGGCGGCGTTAACTTTAGCGGCAGTGCTACATTTAGCAACAAAGGCTTTCATCTACAGAAAAGGCAATTATCGTCAATTATCAAAAGCACTAAACAGATGCGACAATTTGAAGTTACATTAGCATGTCACTATCTGAAAATCATTACCTGGAGACAACGCTGCTAAAAAGCCACACGGAAGTGTTGGAAGTGTTTCTGAGAAATATGCTTCAGTTCTAATTGTGTAAAATATCAGCAGAAAATATTATAACGACAGGAAGTAGAAGCTACTTATTCATTATTTCAGAATGTGTACATAAAGCACCTCATTGTGTGACCCTAATCGCCCGGATCTTAAAGTATACAGCATAAAATGATGACAAACAACATGTCTTTCCTCTACTGACGAGAGGACAGGAGGGTTTCCAGCCGTTTCTCAGCACCAAGCCCAAAGACCCCGAAAAAATGACATGCCAGGATGGCTCAGTGTCACCATTTGTATGACTATTTTTAACACAGGGTGGCAAGCAGTGAGAAACATTGGGGAGATCTCCTCCTACTGCCATCAGCATGCAAAAAATAATAGAAAAAGAAAATCTTGCCACTGTGGCAACTAATCTGTCTTATTGTCAGTGTGAACATATCAGTACACACTGATAAACATGCAGTGACAGCTATCTAGAAATGTCTGAATATCTGCACTATTTCTCCTTTAAAAATAGATAAATCTGATTGTTTCACAGCCTGCAATGTTCTTATTTATACTGTATTTAAAAGTCCTCTACAATGTGGACTCATCTGGTCTCAATCATGATAAAACCAAATCAAACAGGTGCCACAACAGGTGACAGAAACTCTTTGGTCTCACACAGTAAGCCGTTGTTAAACAGTATGAGATGGAAGCATTGACAGAAGGTACTGAGTAAAGCAGCTGACATTAATGGCTGGGAATATGCTTGTTTTTTTTCTCTCGCCTCACAAGGCCACACTGCAACGTATGCATGTATAGGAAGAGGCTGCGCCGTGTACATGCTCAAGTGCAAATAAATAATACACTTCTGGAATGAAGGTTATCATAAAATAGAGCGGCTGCCATGACGGGTCTCGCGGTGAACAGTGCATCCCCCACAAGGCCCCCGTGACATGGACAACGGCTGAAGGGCTGTCCCCAACAATCACGTCTTCCTGCGAAGGGTCCGGGCTAGGGAACTGAATAACACAAAGGGCAACAGCCTAAAAATAATTACCAAGCCTGTGAAATTCCCCACAAAACATAGAAGCCATGAATGGTCGTCACCAAGGCTTCAAATGAAAAGGAAATGTGGCTAGAAAGGGAAGCAGATACAACAAATACCCAAATCTGGTTTGTTTTTTAATGTGTTATCTCACACTTTGTCTGTTCTCCAATCAGGCAACGGCCTCTTCCTCATTAGAAACATTGTTTTGTGGGCCCCTCTCTATCTACATTTCTCTCACTCACACACCCACACACACACACACACACACACACACACCCTCTATAACCTCCCCTCCTGAGTTTGCCCGTGGACACTTATCATCGATGCACACAACATCTTTTCCTGCATCCCCATCGATCCCCGTTATTGAAACAAGCCTCATTTGCAGTCTCCTTCTTGACATTTCTTCCTCTCCTGTCTCTTTTTTTTCTCTCAAATCTGACAGGCTGTGCAGATTTTGGCAGTTTGCTGTTCTCCCCTAATCCTCCGCCAGACTTTCCTCCTTCGCAAATATTCAAGGATTTCAGAGAAAATGCAGTCAGACGTCAGATGGCCACAAAGACATTCCAGCTTGTGATATACATTTTTCTATTTAAATTGTTAAAGAGGAATAGTTACTGATAGATAACAAAGAACAAAAAGATGTCCAGATATTGAAAAATAATGGAAAAGCCCAGTCCATTGTTTTTTATATTGTGGTGGTCTGAAACTGTGCTCATGTACTTGTAAATCTACTTCGATACAACTGCACCCAAAACCACTACTAGCAGTATTCCATTCAAATTCTTATTGTGGGTTAAACAGTTAATCATTGACATCCCTACTGCAACCTATGCTCTTTTTGAATAAGTAAAACACAAAGTTGAATATTAAAATGTCGGCAACAACATAACATTGTATACTTAATTTGTTGGTCAGAAAGTGAGGAACATCCGATGAAAATAAAACATGTTTCCAAAGTTATTGTTAGCACTGTAATGGTATTAATAAGTACTCATATCAATACTCTGTATTAACAAGTACCCAAATTCAATACTTGTAGTGAGTATATTATCACTCAAGAAAAAAGAAGACAAATGTCCCGTTATCCAATATTAATAGACAGCCTGTATTTCGCTAGTCCGAACTGCGTCACATGAGAAAACATTGATTATTGATAGATGTGATTGGCGGTATCGCTTCCCGATCTCTCCATCTTGTTCCCTCATCCTTTTCACAGTATTATACTACAGTTTTACTCCAAAATGAATCTTTTCTTAACCGGACAACATCATATGCGTAATTCATGGCACAATTCAAACAGGATAAATAAATGATTCATCTCTCGCAGTAGACTACTGTACATATTTTTTCACGTATATTCAACCGAAAGGGGTGGGACTTGGCCTCTCTACAGGCCCATTTGAGAGCATCCTACTGATGGAATGAAATTACAGAAGACATAGAAGTGTCATTCAATTTATTTAATAATATTAATTAATGTGGTAGTTGCAAAAGACATACAGAATATTATAATTTCATCAGTTCCTGAATACTGCATATTTGATATAAATATTACTAAGTCATAATCAATGATGAATTAAAGCTCCACTGTGAGGACAGAGTCCTGTGAAGTTTTTTTTTTTTTTAAATAACAATAATGAATTGTCACCGATGTTAATGTGACAATCAATCCAGATATTGATTCTAATTAGGTGATGTTGCTAATTTACAAATGTGTGCATAACCAGCAGATAAAAGGCAAAATCAGCATTCGTTTGGATTAAAGTCATGTTTCTGTCCACCCTGCAGATAAAAGTCCAATATTCACCATGCTTTGAACTGCTTTTTGGTCTCCACCGACTCATGAGGGAAATATCTGGCTCTCTAGCTGCTAAATGTTTCACTATGTTAACTGCTGAACAGTTAGCTGAACGACTCTATAAAGCAGTAGTGAACTGCAGAGTCAGGTAACAACTGTATGTGGGTTCATCACTACAAGCAAACCCTTTTTACACAAAAGTAATGACGTGATCCATAATACTGATTATAGCTTCTTTAAAGACATGGCTGCAGGATGATGTGATATATTGGAATATTGTGAATAAGCTGAGCAAAAAGGTAGATGTTATTACTAAACAGAGAGGAGCAGGGACACAAAAGAATAAATTCGAAGGTACAAGACTCCCTTTTTTAAATCCTGAACTGCACCATGGATTCCTTAAAAGAAGAGGCATTGGAGAAAGCACTAATCTGCAAGCTGACACACTTTGTCTAACATCCATAAGTCCTACTGCCAAGTCAACCAAGATACTTCCTCCCAGGATAAAAGAGGGGTTTTTTTCCCTCCTTTTTTTTTATTGCACAAACTCCACAGTTGAGATCCCATACCCGCAGACTTAGAACAGCAATGTCCTCTCTTTTTCCTCTCCCTCCTCTCCCTCACTCTAATCCAAAAAATGCATATTCAGCCAGAGGAAACAAAAAGGGCAGCAGAAGAGAGACAAAGAGAGCAGGCGTAAGAGTTTGTGGGAGAGAGAGAGAGAGAGAGACTGAGTGGGTCCTGCATCTCAAGCCCTCCAGAGATCAATTGTACAAACTTCTCCATGAGTGCTCTCCCTTGCCCCTGTACACACTGAACTAGCCAAATCAATGGCCAGGCGTGTGTGTGTGTGTGTGTATGTGTGTGTGTTATTCAGACAGGAAAGAGAGCAGGGGAGGAAACTCCGAGGGTGGAAAAGAAGAAGAAGAGAGCGAGAGAGAGGGAGAGAATGGAGGAAAATAGAGAGGCGGCAGTAAACGATAAGAAATTCCTCAGATCAGATATTCTTAAATGTCACCGAGCTGAAGTGTCTCTCGATGGTGTCGTGTGGAATATAAAGGCATCTCGGTGGTGGTGGTGGTGGTGGGGGGGGGGGACAGCTCTCGTTGCATTCAGCGCTGTGTTTCTCCACAAAAAAAAAAAAAAAAAAAAAAAGGCTTTTCACATGTAACATTTGAATCTGTCAGTCACTTTTTGGTCTCTATTTCCAATAAACTCCTATCTGCATGTGCTTTGTTATTTCTTACTCTTCTTACGCTCAAATACTGCTATAAGAAGAACATGAGAGATGCATATATTACACTCTTCTTTGTGATTTTTTACAACTTTCTCACTGAAGAGAGCAGACGATAGGGCAGAGTGTCTCCTTTATTAAGGCCCCCTCACACTGGGTCTTAGTGGGAGATTTTGGCTTCACGCCTTCCTGCCACGGTTTCAGTAAATCGGCTTTCTGTGGCCATGACAGTCATTAGCCTTGCCCCTGGCAGTAATCCTCTAGTTTCGGTCTCTAATGGAAGCAAGAAGGGTAAGTAGCATTCACTCCGTTACTGCTTCTGCTGCTGGGCCCCATAGGGAACATTCAGGCTGTACAAAGCCAAAGACTGATGCACCTCCAGCCGCACAGTACAAACACTCCAAAGCACCACAGGCCACTCGACATAAGTTGTTGTTGTTAACACAAGCTCTGGACAAAGATACTGATGGACAGTGGTGGGAAGAACTGTTCTTCGGTATACATTTTGTACGTTTTACTGTACAACATGTATATGACAGATATAGTTACTACTTTGTACTTTTGCAGATTTAAGGGATAGTTCTGTGGTTTTGAGGTGGGTTTGTATGAAGTACTTATACATAGTCAGTGTATTACATACAGTAGATGGTGGTCGGCACACCTCAGTGTGGAGAAACTGTGCTGTGAATGTGGTCAGAGCAGAACGATTTTTAGCTACCTAAAAAATAACTCAATATAAGTTTAATTGTAAATTATATTTATAATATTTACAATGCTTTATCTTGCTGTATATACCTTTGAAATTCAACATAAACACACACACAATAAGCTTATAAAATACAATACATTGTGAAGATTGAAGCAAATGTCTCCCTCTTGTCAAATTTCAGATTTCTATAAGTGGTTAGCAGTTCCAATTAAAGAGTGATTTCTCCTCAATCATTTCCAGATGGCTTCATTAAAATAACAGTTTCATACCAAAACAGTATATTCATCCAATATTTCACATTGTGTAGCACAAATTTGTTTTTCGGTCTTTTCTCTTCAATTACACACAATTGTGACAATTGTAGAGCACCACTAGGTGAAGAATGAAAAACCAGAAACCAAAAATATATCATTCTTACAGCAAAACCACTGATGTAACCTCAGCTGCACCACTTTTAAAATCAAGAAATAATTCAACCTCAAGTTAGGACGGGGGAAATGTTGACAAGAACTCAAAACAGGCTAACTGTTGTTGGTGAGCTACATCATCAGGTTTGGACACTGATTTAATTTAAGCAGCGTATCCATCAGAGCTCAGACCTGAGGCCAAACACTGATGGTGTTGATTTGAATTGTAGCACATGACAGGACCTTTCTTGTCAGCAGTGTCCAAGCAAGTACACCAGCTGCCCATGAAACCCATGGCGAACTCTGTGACAGAGTGAAAATTGGACGCAAGAGAGGGGTGCAAGAGTGGGTGAGCAATGTGATCAGACCATCGTTTGTATCGCCTAGATGTATCGCCTAGTATGTATATATATATATATATATATATATATATATATATATATATATATATATATATATATATATATATATAGATATAGATAGATATAGATAGATATAGATATAGATATATAGATATATGTAAAGCTTCCAGCTGTGACCGCCCGGCAACTTTAAAGGCCCTGAAATGGATTTACTCCTCCAGCTTCAATAAGTGGATCCTACATTAATGCACTAACCAACAGTTTTGGTCATTTGACATTAGACATTTTGGTTACGCTTTCTATGATGACCAATGCATTAGAAATTAGCTTAAAGCATTTTATAATAGTAGTTATAAGCACTCATAAATATTTCATAATGCTTTATAACAATAACCATAACACATTATATTATATATTACATTTTTCAATGAAATATAAGGTCAAGTATCATAATACTTCATAATTGAAGTTCACTCACTGTCATTTATTTTTGCAAGGATCATATAACTCCCCTAGTTGTTTTACATAATCATTTTATTTTGCGAATGGCAATTGTATTAAATGTGATAATAATTCACTCTAACTGGTAATTGTTTATGTTAAGTGAAGTGAAAAAAACAGGAACACAAAACGTTGATGAAAAATATTATTTACTGCACTTCAAGCAGACATGGAGCACTTAGAGTAACTTGTAATCATATTAAAATGCAATTTAAAATTGCATACGATTGGACCGCCAAAAGGTGGACGGGCTTATTATGTAGCGCAATACAGATCTACAGAAGACTATGGATCCACATGCCAAATGCTCCACTATGTTCAAAAGCTAGTTACTTACTAGTGAATAACGATTATCGCCGTTTTAATGTTTTGTAAGTAATACCAGCGACTGGATTTAAAGATGGACGACAGGACAGCTCCCCATTAGTAAAGCCAAAACAGCTGGTCTATAAAGCCGGCCCCCTCTATGTTAGCGAATGGGACATTGGGCAAACAAAAAAAGTACACCTTGTGTGGTCTTTGACTCTTTTTGATTTGTGTCTGTTCCGCAGCAGAATATGGGGAACGGATATATAACGGTGCAACCTTCATAATACCATCCAGCACATCTGGGATTACGTGTTTGACGGATGGCTTTGATATGCTGCAGCCCATTTAAACATCTCTCTCCGGACTCTCCGGGAAGGAGAGAGCAGACAGCACCATTTTGCAGGATTTTGCAGAGATCCTGGGAAAACTTCACATCATGAAAAGCACATCATGAGTGATTCTTCAGTGTGATTCTCAGCCCCCTTAACAATCTCAGCTCAAGGCCGCTCAATTTAACAGCATGCTGTATGCATGGAAACAGATTAATCAAGAGATTCAATTGAGTCATTTTGGCTTTTTAATGTTAAATTTTAAAGGGAAAGAAAGTATAACAGTGCCAAGTGCAAATGTTTTCATTCTATGTTGACTTTTTAAACCAACCAACGCATGTCTTGTTGATTTGCTCATTGAGACTACAATGGAAGGGCTTCTGCAGCATATTTGGTAGAAGTAGGATTACAATTCACGCTTAAATATATATATTTTCTTACGTAATGATGCATGAGATTTTCACCTTTGTCTGAGAAAGTTATGTATGAACATGCATTATGTGTTTGTGTTTGAGTTTATCCTTTAATCTTGAACGTATCTGTGGAAGCTAATATATATTTAATAACAAAACACAATATTTGCACCTTGCCAACTGTTCTTGACATTTCTCTGCGAGACATGTTCAGCAGACAAACGCATGTTCCTGTTTTATCCCCAATTTGATGAGCGATTAGACAAAGCCTTTAAACTGTCAAGATGCTCGACCTGCCCTTCAAGAACCAAAGTAGGGGAATGAACCTTTGGTTTTGAATGGAGATTCTGTTTTTGGAGACGGCCGACAAAAAGATTATGCCCAATGCAAAGAGTCTGTTGTCCGTTCATTACTTCATTTATTTGCTCGTTCAATTCTTTGTTTGCTGCTTTGTGTTTCTTGGCTCATTTGTTCTTTGGTTAATTCATTTGTTCCCTGTTTGTTTTGCTGTTAATTCATTCATCTGTTTATCTGTCACGCGTCCTGAAACAACGCTGATCAGATTTTAACGAAACTTGAACAAATGACCACAACTCATTGTTTTAGTGTTTCTGTGCTGGTCATAGTAGCCCAACCGTCCCAAAGCTGAGCCTGCTAGAATGGAAATAACCAGAGATATGTGTTACTTATAGCCCAGTGGGAAAGTCTGCCATTCCTGGTTTATGTTACCCTCATTTCCATCTTTCTTATTCACCGTCATATCTGAATCAGGTTTCTGGAGTGAGGTCACTCTTTTCTTTGACATTCCTCCCTGTCACATGCACTCTCTATTATTCGCCTCCCTTTGTTGCTCTTCTCCTAATGTTTCTATCTCTTTTCGCATGGGCTTTATGAGCAATAAGTCTTTGTCTCGTATCTGCTGAATGCCACAGACCTGATATTATTGAAAACTCCCCTGGCAAGAACAGGACATATGGTGCTCCAGGCCACAGACACACACTCACTGAAAGTGAGTGAGAAAAGGAGATGCAGCGAGGTGGCCAGGGAAAGGACAAAGTGTGGCTTTGTTTAATAAAAAGGAGCAGCATATTACAGAAGCCACAGGAGCTCACCTCTAACCCTGTTGGCTTTAACAGCCTGAGTCCGACCCACTGCTGTGACTACTCATAATCAATCACTTCCCAACCCAGGCCCACAATTAATCAATCAATTAAAAACCCACACAAAGCCACAGTGGTGTAATCAATCAATCCAGCCGCTGTGGAGGGGTTCGTTATTGAGAGCGAGGCATCGGATCTATAGGCGTTGGCCCCAAGATGCTACTGGCTTTAGTCGCACGCCTGCATGGTGCATGGAGGGAAATAGAGAGGTGAGACTAAATGCTTGTGTGTGCTCCACTACAGGGTGGAGAACAGGCTCTCAAAAGAATCCCAAGATGTACCACTAAGCGCCTGAATATTCATGCTGAGGAATCGGGTCCCATGGAGGCGCTCAGTTATTCATTATGCTTCTGCAAAAAGAAACACACCATCGTCCCATTGCGATGGAATATTAATAGTTCCCATTAATAAAATATCCCCCCTCCCCATCTTAAGTCTTGTCTTCAACTTTCTTGGCCATTGCACATATCAAGGCCTGGGACATTTGGGATACGGCCATGAAAAGTGAGCCAGACAATAGTCATTTGGCATATTTGTAAATCAATTTCTTTCTTTTTTTTTTAAATACTCTACATCCTTACCATCTGGTCGAAAGTGAAAGAAAGTGTCCTGTTTCTCATTTGGCCGAAGCCTTCTTTGTGAAAATAGAAAAATAGTGTGGGAGGGAGGGGATGGCAGGAACAGCTCTATAGCTGTATACTCAGAGGGGATGAATGTTTAATTTAGAGCAGCCTGAAAGTATGCTGACATTTCGCCATTGTTAGGAGAGATGAATACATGGGACACTGTCTGCCTGAGAAATGGAAATGTGCATCAACCGCCTTTACCAACACAGACATGCAGATCCCGGCTCTGAATACAGTAGGCAACCTACCGTGCTAGCCACTTTAAGTCCCCCTTGATTTAGCCAGTGGATGTTGTTGTAATGTCATAATCTTCATGTAAATCCACATCAGCAACAAGATGTTTATGCAATTTGAGCCCTCCTCCCTTTGCTTTTTTTACTCATCCACTGAGCAGCAATTCCACATCTCTTCTCCCCTCTAACTCCGCTGACCTTTGACATCAAGACACTCACAAATTTTTCTCAGACCTGGAAGCTTCCCCCTCGCGGCACACAGCACGCAAGACTGCACGCCAGCGAGATCAACGCCACCACAACACTTCCTCCGTTAGATTCATTGAAAATAGATTGAATAAAACAAACGACAAAGGCTGGCATGCTACAGTGCACTGGGACTGTTAGCGCCCTGACAACACCCAAGAGGCGGGGGGGGGAGTGGTCGAAAAGTGTGGGCGAAAAGCAGCGACACGGAGCGAGAGAGTGTGAGAAAAGAGAGAGAAGAACCCAGAGAGAAGGTCAAGTACCTGCCACTCCTGTCAAACACTTCTTATAACAGCTGAGCTGAGTCCGGCAGGGTGGCTGGGCTGATTTCATCTCACAGAGGTGATGGGTGACGAGGAGCTCCTCTTCCTCACATTTAAAGTCTGTCACAATACATCCCGCAGGCCTGGTGACTTCAGGACACCACTGGGCTGCTCGGACCTCTGGGAGAGTGTGCGTCTGCAGCTGGGACACGAACAAAGGGCACAGCAGAAACTCAATAAGGGGACAGTGAGTACCACATATCTCAGTGACGTAGCTGTTGGTAATTGTGTGAAACTCTAATCAACAGCCTTTTTTTTTTTTCGCACTGGAGGGTTTAAAGATTCAAATCAAATAGGAAATTTAGCTGTTTAAGCAGCTACTCTGCTGTCAAGTGGTTTCAAACTCTGATGTGTGTATGCGCATGCCTCTTAAATGTGTGTGTGTGTGTGTGTGTGTGTGTGTGTGTGTGTGTGTGTGTGTGTGTGTGTGTGTGTGTGTGTGTGTGTGTGTGTGACTGTGCAAGCAGAACTATCACCGGGCTTACAGGCCTTACCTCGAGGCAGGAGGAGCAGCTGGACCGACGGTGTGACCAGTTCAGCGCAGAATCACAGCCCTGGATCGGAAACAGAGAAAGAGGCACAGACTGAGGTTTCAGAGTTGGAGGAAGTGTCTGGCAGTCGGAGAAACACTCAGACAAAGACACCGGAAAAAGAGTGAACTCCTGCCTGACCACTGGAGCTGCCGACCAACAGACTGTGACTGACTGACAGACTCTGAGCCGAAGATGGTGATGCGGTCACCGCGCCACGAACCGAGCCAACTGGCTCGCTCAAAGAGAATCTGTTTTTTTCCCGACCCCATGGGGACCAAAGTGAAGAACTCACTGCCATCCCTATATCTGAATCCCGCTCAGGGCTGGCGCAAAGAAAAAAATGAAGGGGCAGGGTTTTGGGTTTGGGTGTGTTGTGTTTTTGCCACATGTCAGCCAACTGAGTTTCAGGGAGAGTAGTTCTCAGAGGTAGCTCCAGATAGCCTCATCTTTAACCCCCCCCCCCCTTCCCCATCCCCAAGACAGAGTGTCAGAGGACATATGGTTGAGCCAGAAGCACCTGGCAGTTCCTTCAAACCGACAGGCAGATTGAAATTGTAGCAACAGGGGCTGGGAGCGAGAAGAAAGCCTGCAGATATCTCCAAAGAATGGTCTGGAATTCATGGGCTTACCCCCACTGAGAGCACGGGGATGAGAGGGTGATGATGGGATACCGGGAGAAACAGGCAGGAAAAAAGGGCTAAATGGGGTAGGAGGAATGGAGGCTTAGAGGACAAGGAGTTGGAGGCCACTTTATAAATAATTTATGTCTATTTTATAGATATATTGATCTAGTCTGCTCGGTGCAGAGCACACACGTCTAAAATTTGGAGATGTCGTGGGCAAGATCCAGGGCTGTTCTTTAAAAAAAAAAAAAAAAAAAAGAATCGAAAAATAAAACAAGGAAGGAGCCAAGGAAAAGCTGTGAAGAAGGAAATACAGTACCTTCACTTGTAGCATTGATTGCTGAATGAAACAGCAGCAGCCAAGCAAGAACCAATGCAGGAGGTTGAGTCTGTGATCACACCACTTATTCTGTCTTCCTGTTTACAGTCACAAATATGTTGCACAGTATGTATGATTCTGCTTTTCCCGCAGCTCTGTCTGTCTCTGACAGATCAATACACAATAGGACCTTGGGCGTGTTTGCTTCATTACTTATTTCAGTGTATTTGCACTCGGACTAATAAGACGGATGCCGACTAAATGGACTTTGTTGGAAGAGTTTCCGCCAGCGTGTTTCAATTTAGCCAATTTTCCAATATTCTAAACAGTGAGAGGTGTCGATACAGAAAATCACAACAAATAAGTTGAAAGACTGCAACACTGAGTGGCTCCTGGAAAGATTCATTAGTCCTGCAGTGGTTAAAATGAGGAAAATTGATTATCAATATACACGCCCATAAGTGTTGTGCATACTGTATAGCCTCTTCTGCCATGCATCATCAGGATCGTACCCTGCTGTTTAAAATAGATTACTGTGTGTACTTGTCATAAATGATGGATTGTCATGAAGCAGATCCATACTCTCACCCACCATTTTTGCCCATGGAGTGACAAAAAGGACAGATAAACACAGTGAAGCGGAGAGAGGAGGCAGTTTGAGAGAGCGCTCCGCTGTTTTAACAAGCTGGATTACAGTGAGGAAACCACGGACGGAGCGTAACGATGTTGCTGTGTATCCTCCATCTTTGTTGACTTTGTTCTTCCAAGGTGATGAATGCTGCCATTCACACAGGATTGTATCATTGTTAGCCCATTGTTATAAAAAACACGGAATTGATTTAGTGGTATAGATTGCTGAATGGCGGAAAAATGGCTATTGTCTATTGTTGGTGGATTGAAAGAATTATCAAAGGCAAGTCAGACACACAAGTTTCCACAAATGATGATAAAACGTTTTTTTTTAGGTTTTTACATTTTCTGTAGCTTCCATGTGGTGCTCCATGGTTGAAGTACATACGTTTTAGTGTCAAAATGCTATTTTCACAAGTCCCTTATCTATCAGTGTGTATTACAGCCTTAGATGTACTACTGCGGATGCCATGTTAGTTCTTATCAAAAGTCACACAATAAACCAAACTAAGTAACAGGGGTGTCTGATGGCAAAGTAAAGCAATAAAGATATACTAAATAAAGTGTGTACTTTAACAGATTTAGATTTTTAAAAGATGGCTCAAAATGTTTTTTTGAGTGAGTGAGTGTTTCTTTTGGAAACACTCACTCACTCAGCTAAAGTCTTAGTGGGTTTTTCCATTTGAAAAAAAGGAAAACAAATGGCTTTCAAATATTCAGGCAAAATTATTTTTCGAAAATAAAAGTCAAGGTTGCTAAAAGGCCGTACAATTTATATTCAAAATAACATATTTCATTTCAAATACAAAGTAAAATATATCTACTTCCTGTCATAAATGATCTATGCCAATATGGCATGGGAAAGAATATGGTAAATAAGAAAGCACAAACTACTTTCCATCAAATGGACAGTGCCTCTTCTAGGCATTCCCTTGAGTCTTCTCTGTTCTCATCATGACCTGTCTTCCCTTCTAATTATGCTGGATGTTGGAAGGGAAAAACAAGCCCTCACATCAACCCTTTATAAGCACTAAAGATGAAGAGGTCCCTTACGTCCAACCCAAACCGTAATCTTAATAGAGAAACATTCCTATAAAGACACGGCTATCGCCACTCACAGATTGCCTCTGACTGCTTGTTCCTTCGCAGTCCTCAGGGCCACTGCGTCCCTGGGCTGTGTTTGTGACAGTGTTTTCTAAACAGAGCCACTAAGGCTATGTAAGTATTGAGACTGAAACTTTTAAAAAGGAAAAACCCTAGTTGCTGAATTCTGTTCTTCCCTATCCTTCATTCCGTTTCTACAAAACGCTTCACTTGTCACCGCACATTCCCGAGCCCCTTTAATAAACGCTCCAAACGAAAAATGTCTGGTTTTGAGTGGCAGAGTGTGACTGTGTAAAACCATTGGGATTCTGGTGTAATCCTACGTAAGACGCAGGCATAACCCGACTTTAAAGTCGCCTTGTCGCTCCACATCCAAGTGAAGAACCTGGAGAGGAGAGGCTAAGGATTGTGAGGAGAGGCTCTCGTGTAAGAGAGTATACATGCTGGCTTTCCAGGGAAAACAGGCTCTATTTGATACATGTTGAGGGGAGGGACCCATATGTTTTAGTAACGCCTTACATCTGACATTACACTTAAAATAGAGTGAAATGTGGGTTACTTCCACTGGGGGGGGTCCCACAGATGAAACTTTGAGGACTGTCAGTCAGTACTTGCAGCTCGTGTCAAGTGTACAGGTTGCTTAGGAACCTATCAAGGAGAGAGCACCATTGTTATGTGTTTGTCAGAACAGCAATGTCATTAAACAGCAGTTAAATTCTGCAACACGGGTTCTTTTAAACGTAGGGCAGAGACTGAAGGACTGAGAGGGGCTTAACTGAAAGCATTTGCAGATTATTGTGCAGCGAATTGCATCCATTTAAGTTTGTTTTTCATGCTAAAAGGACGGGGGAGCAACTTCCCCAAACTTTATTTTTTTTTGCTTTTCCTCTTTCCTTTGTCTTTTCAGCAGACAGCTGTCTGAAACAAGATGCTGCTTCCACTGGAGACCTCACTCTTTTTCGCTCACACGCTTGCTGGCTCCTAGTTGCCATGGAAAAGCCCAGAAATGGGGCAGAAAACAGTTCAATGAGGGAGCAGAGACTTCGGAGGGTCTACAGGGAGGTAGAAAGTTTCTAGGGCCCGTCCTGTCAAACCATCAAGCTCTTTTGATGCGTGAAAAAAATGGAAAGAAAGACTGAGAAGAGTGAGAAAAAGACTTAGAAAAACAGAAAATGAGAGGAGGAAACTAATATGTTGACTGAAGTCAAATTTGTGTGTGGAGAGTAAAAAAATGAAGATCTATCTGTGTTGGAAAATATTGTAAGCACCGGATGTAATTTTAAGTGGCGATAAAAAATTGAACCCCTGATGAAATATGATCAAGGCAGTCAATATCTTGCAGCCAGTGAAATGACTCACTGATATACAGGAGAAATCAGCATGATATCCTGTCTCCGAAGCAAGAATTAACTGTCTTTATTAAGGTGTTAATAATTTCATAAGTACAGTGTTGATGATAAATTACTACACACAGTCAATCAGAGCAAGTGAAAATGAGCCTGGCTGGCACCAAAGGCCTGTCCATCAAACCAACAAATCAAAATGTAATCATAAAAACCAGAAAAGGCTACATTTTCTGAAAAAAAACTTGAGTGTGCCTGCTCTAGCTGAAAGATGGTGCTTCAATAAATTTCAGACGTCAGAGTATCTTAAATATCCAACAGAAATGGTGGCAGTAGTTGGGATTGAAATTTTTACTGGGAGTTAGAGCAAAAAAAGTCAGAATTATGTGAATTCCCAATGAAGTTATCAGGGGAAAAGTCAAATTTAACCACCATCTTCAAAGAAATGACTTAATACAAGTCAAACTCACTGATCATGAAGGTTACTCACAGCCCCAAAGTTCGAAAGAAGACTATGAAATATGCAAACAAACAGATATGGATGAATAAATAAATGCTTTAAAGTTTGAAGCTCTCTGACACATCCGTAGGGACTTGCTGGCGACAGCCCCACCTCACATTTGGCAGAGGGTTTTGAAGTAGAAGTGTCAGGAGAGGCTCCTCCGAGGTTCTTGAGTAAAACACCTGTCTGAAATCAAATTCCCTTTTATTTGCCTGGCTCCCAGAGACTGAAGGGCAAAGACAAGGGACTCCATTGTGTCTTGCTCACATGCAGCACCATGCCACGTCCGATGAACAGTTGCCAATTTGTTGGACGACTTGTACGTTGTTTTTTACTTTAATTGCAAGTGTTTATACTGTTATTGAACATATCCATTTCTAGTGTAGTTCCGTGATGTACTTTTCATTTTTGTTAATGCAGCTTTCCTTTGCTCTTTTCCAACTCTGGCTTCTGCTGGTAATATAAAACGCATCACTTTATGCGCGACACAAGTACTTAAGGCGCAACAGTAAAGGTTTCGTGAACGCTGGGGTACACAGTGTTTTTATGGCATCATTGGGCGTAATTTCCATCATAACCTTTCAGCGTTTTTTAATCCATTCATTGGTCTAAGAGAAAACCAGACTAGCAAAAGTTGCTATTCAAGCATTGGCAACAACTGCCTACAATGCAAAGCAAACCAAATAAGGAAGACAGACTTATCCAAAAAAGAGTCTGACAATATGGGCGGAGCGATTCAGAGATGGAGATATTGCTCACAGCTGCCGCTAGCACTGGCTACGGTAGCTATGGCAGAAGCTTGGGGCAAGCATGATTTTCCCTCCTTCTCTCTAATAGTGCAGCCTTGTGTGAGCCCACCGCAGTGGCACAGGCGTGATGGCCACGGTTAGGAGAAGGCTAAGCTCTTAAAGCCTCGAATCACAGTGTGTCATCTCAAAGAGCTATACAGGCTGTCAACTGTGCAAAGAAAACAAGACAGTAATTCTCATAGAATTGCAGCTATATAACGACATCAGGAGCACAGTATCGACTGGTCAATCTGACGCTACCCCTTGGTTTGTGGACTACGGTTTTGGAGCCTCTAGTTCGACATTTTTATTATTTTTATTTTACCTTTAATTTAACCAGATAAGTCAATTGAGAACCAGTTCTCATTTACAATGACGACCTGGCCAAAAAGACAGCAACAGGGGGCAAGTGGTTACAAACAAATAAAAATGGATACATCTCAAACAATCTCATACAAAAACTTACAACATCATAATATGTACAATATATAAAAAACAAACAGTGTTCCTGAAGAAGCAAATTTAGATGCAGTTGCAGTGATTGTCATGAGTTATTGAAGAAAGGGTAACGGATTAAGGGTGTGGAGTTTCAGCTTCTTTTGCAACTCATTCCAGGCGCTTGGAGCAGCACAATGGAATGAGAAACGCCAAAAGAAAAGAGCGTACATTGCCATTACGATTGGAGATGATGAGTAGTGAGTGGAGATATGTTGGGGTTTTACCAATGATATTTTATAGATGAACTGATACCAGTGGATTAATCTGCTGGTATATGGAGTGATGGCCAGTTGACCAAAGAATACAGGCTACAGTGTTGAGTGTTGAAAGGAACACCTGTGACGAAACAGATTGTAAAGACTGTCAATTCTTGATCTGACTTTGGAAAGCAGTGAGTTTATGTGCATGTTTTAGGTGAGCAAGCTGTCTCGCCAGGTACCCAAGTACTAATTGGAGTTCTGATCCACTCAGGGAGGAGATTTCAAGAGTGCAAGCAGTTTGTGGTAAGTGTCAGTTGAAAACCATACATTTTTCAGTTTTGGTCGTGTTTAAGAGAAGGTGAAGGTTTGAGAAAGCATGTTGGATGCTATTGAAGCTGTGCTGCGGGGAACTCCGGGCGATATTCAGGGATGAGCTAGATGTGTTTAAGATGGTGTCGTCAGCATACAAATGGATGTGAGAGCCACCTGCAGTTAGAGCAACGTTGTGTATGTACATTTTAAATGAGGTTGGACCTAGAATGGACCCTTGAGGAACACCCTTGGACAGGGACAGTGGGTCAGATAGGTAACCCTCAGCTCTAACAGATTGTACACACCCATAGAAAAACCATGCCAGACCACCCTCTGAAAGTCCTTGAGCTTATCAAGCAGAATGATATGGTATGCAGAATCAAAGGCCTTTGCCAATCAACAAACACAGCCACACAGTATTCTTTCTTAGCGATGGCACATATGATGACATTTCTGCAACACTTTAAGTGTGCTTTTGGAAGCCTTTGTTTTACACCAGAGAAGTTGTTGTTGGCAGATCAGCTCAGACAATTCAGAGCTAAACCAGGGCCTAGAGCGGTTCTTGATTCAGATTATTTTTTGAGGGACATGTCTATTCAAAATGGAAATGAATGGGTTTTTGAAATATGACTTAGCATCGTCAACAGTAGGGATAAGATCAATTCTGTGCCATTGTACAATTACCATGTCATGTAAGAAGGCTTGCTCATTAAAGGTCTTTAGCAGACGTTTATAGATGACGAAGGGAGGGTGTACCCTTACGGACATAGCAACCCTACCACCCTTGGAGGGCCTACCCTGCCGGAAAATAGTATAGCCAGGGGTTGATATAGCAGTGCTTAGAACAGATTTCTTAAGTCAGGACTTGGAGATGACTCAAACATCTCAGAGTCCTTTGGCAATCATCATATTGATTTTTGCTGTGGATTCTTTTTTTTTTGCAACCAGAAGTGACATGAGAGGGTGGTGCTATGTATAACTGAATGCATTCATTTTTAATAATGGACACCTGCTAAGTATTTCAAGTTAGACTCTGTTCACTGTTCTACATTCATTTGCTGGCTACAGGTGGTTACCATGGTAAACATTATACCTGCTAAACATCAGCATGTCAGCAATGTCCTTTTAGCATGCTAACGTTAGCACCTTGTTCAATTCAAAATAATTCTAACTTCAATTCAAGTGTGAAAGAGTTTGTGAATACCACACTAACTGAAAATGTCTGACTCATTACACTGTCTGCCACTTTGTAGTCCAACTTCTGCCAATGATTAAGATTAGAAGGGGTCAAAGAGGATTGGGTGGGAGGATAAAGTTGGATGCTGGATGACATGAGAAGACTGAGTGCATTTATAGCTAGCAGAGATTGATTCTTCTAACAGACGAAGGAGAATCAGGGTGGCTCCTGCTCTGACACCAGAGATCCTTCAATTCTGACCATTTTCATCCCTCCTTCCTCTACTGGGCTACCAGACGCCATGATTGACACCATCCTTCCATCTCTGTGATTACAGCATGCCTCCTTTCCCACCTCTGCACTATCTGTCTCCTATCTAAGCCCTAAACACGGCTGACTGCTTTGCCTTCACCGCTGGCTCTGTCCTAGGACGAGAGCGGGCATAAAGAGATTGTTAGAAAGAAAGGCCATCAGACTGGCTGTGACACAAAGCCTCTGAATTTGTCAGTTTGTCACAAACACTTACACCTAACACCTCTAGGCCGTCTCGAACACCAAAACTGCTCATGCAACCTCAAATATCATGTCAGCTGTGGTATAACACTGAGGGAAAGAAAGGAGGGTGTAAATAAAAACTCCAAATTATTTCGCAGCGTGTCGCAAACCTCCTGTGCTTTTTTTCCTATATTTATTCAAGAGCGTGGTTTTTCAATGTGAGAGCATGACTTGTTGATTTCACTTTCGTATTTTGTAACACTTCCGCTAAAAACCCTGTCCTCGCAATCAAGTAGCCCCTTATTGCGCTTACATTTGCTCTGCTTCCACTCAAACTGTCGTCTTGCACGTCGATATATTGTTGCTTGCACAGATTTCCTGGGCTCCAGCTTTAGCCCCTCTCTTCACACGCTGCTTCTGTGAGCTGAAACATCTGCAATTGGATTTCTTTGAGCAATGAGCCTGTCAAAATTGCTCGATCAATAAAATGCCAGGTTTGTGTTGACCAATGAAATGATCCCTGGCTCATTGCGATAAATAGAGCAACCCTGATCGGACAGTGACAACAGCACAGGCTGACCCCTCTGACAGTGGTCCTGGTCAGTGTAGAATAGGTAGACACCACATGTGTCACTGAGAATCGGTGTATGCCGGTGGGGATTGGTGTCAGTCAATGCAACACCAGTCGTTTTATGTGGTTTATGACCGCAGCAGCATGTTACTACAATAGTCAGGAGGAATAGCACTACCACGATCAATAACATTACAAAACATGGCACCTAGACCTTCACTCACAAAAAACAGAGCTAATGTTAACAGTGCATTAAGCTAACGTTAGCTGAGACTGAAATAGAGCACTTTCAGCATGAGTATGTTTAGTGTGAAAATAGAAGGGGACTACAAGACTAAGTTATAGGTACAGCGAGGTAGATAGCTTACCTTGGGCAGACCTTGGATGTACTGTGGTTACCACTTCAGGTTTAGCAAGCATTAAAAAGCATGCAGCCGTCAAAGAGCAAGCTGAAATGTATAATTACGTATTATAGTCAAATAAATATTGTTTTTATTCCAAAAAGTCATAAAGAAGCAAGGGAAGTACATAGTAAAGCCTTTGAGGGCCAGGTTAAAGAGTAACCGGCCATCAGGGACGCTCAAAGAAGTAAAGCGAACGCATTTCAGAGCAGAAGCTGGAGCGCAGGAAATCTGTGTAAGCAATAATATATCTGACTGCAAGCATGCAGTTTGAGCAGAAATCCAAGCACAAGCAGGGGTTATTTGAGAGTGAGGATGGGGTTTTTAGGGAAAGCGTTACAAAATCAGAAGTAAAATCAATGAGTCATGGTCTGAAACTGAAAGACTTCACTCTTGAAAAAAATACAGAAAAAATAGGGAAAAAAATAGGCCCTCAAATGATGAGCCCTGGGGAAAAGAGAGCGAGAGAAAGAGAAAGTGTGATGAAAGACCATGGATGAGAAGAAACAGCATAGACACAGATGAAAGAGAAGATGTCACTGTGAGTTGTCATGGGACCATGTAAGAAGCATGCATGTCCGCCAGGCTTGGTGCTCCATGTGAGAAGATGATGGAGTACACAAAGATGGCCTCTGAGGAGGAGCCATGCTCTGAGGGCAACAACAGCAGCAAGGAAGCCAAATCCCAACAGTGCAGAGGCCTGTGGCCTTCTGTGAGTTGAGGCCATTTCAGTGTCCAAACAAAACTTGTGACTCTCTTTTATTTGTAACTTGTAGTTACAGTTATTGGAAGTAGTGCTTAAAGATGCTTTTCTGCTAATGGTTGCTTAAAACACTGGACATAGATTTCTATTCTCGATTAATTAATCAATACATTTCACTCCTTCTGATTTTGTATTGGTATTTTTAAAGTTATTATTCCATGAAAATGATACAGGATCATAAATGTGTAAGAGTTATTAGGAAGCGACAATACTAGCATCGCCCTAAGGAGAAAGTAGATTCAAAGAGCCCACAGGTGGATGCTGTGGGGGATGTGGGGCTTTTGAAATCCTATACAAGTATTAACAGTGATTGATTAAAAGGGTGTATTGGACTGTATGCTGCAGAATGAGTGTAGTGTGAGTGGGACTTGATATCGTTTTAGGATACCGGTATTATCATTTCTTTAAATTGTAACCAATATGAATTGAGTACTTCATTTGATACCCATCAAGTGAATTGAAGCTGTGTGTGTGTTTCACTGGATAGTAATCAATGCCGCTATGCACTGCACTTACGCAGTGTTACCACTGATAACACCGCCCGACAAACGGTAGACGGACTTTATTGTTGTGGAAGCAAAACACCCAATCTCTGGTTCCCCCTCCAGTTAATACTGTTAGCTCTGCCATTGAGGATTGATATTGCAGGATTTTGCAAACATCCAATGCCAACCTTTTTAAATGGTATTTTAAAGGATATTGTAAATAAAGTTAAGGAACAGTTAGGGTTAAGCATCTAAAACAAATGGTTAGTTATTATTTAAATCCTACAACAATTAATTGCTGTGCGGCCAGAGTTGGCCTCTGAGCTACCGAACACGGGAGGACATTTCTGTCATTTTGTGTCTTATCAATACATTTCAAGATATACTAGATTAGTTCTGGTGTAATATTATGTTATATTGTATGGTTTTTTTTTTGCCTGTTTCCTGTAACTAATTCTGTATGATTACCAGTATTACCAGAATCTAATAGCATGTGTATACCAGAACTATCCTACATTGTTAATGTTTAAGACTAAATGTCAAGATTTCCAAACGTTACTTCCTTGCTCTCTTCTTTAAAAGAGGAACGAAAGAAGTGTGACTGCTGCAGAAGAAAAAAAGAGGGAAAGCAGATACTCTACCTCTGCACCTCTTTCTGTAAACTCAACTGGCACCGACCAATGGGAAATCAATGCGCTGACTGCTGCTGTGAGTGTCAATGAAATGTACCAAATGCACCCACGTGGTTTCAGACTCAGACAAACAGAAGCAAACAAGGACACACACACAGGCACGCACACCTAAACACACCAACACACACACAAAAGGACAATTAAATAAGAAACAAATCAACAGGGTGTCTTTTAGGTAGATTACTTCATTGCCAGGGACTTTTTTTTTTTACAGACCCATGAGATAGTCTTCTTTAAGTGTTTCCGTATTAAGAGAAAAGACACAAGAAACCAATTTGAATCCTGGGACATTAACTAAACAGAATGAAAAGTTTAAGGGAAAAAGTGTTACCTGCTTCAACTTGACTTTGTAATTCTTTCCTCACTGTCACATCGGGGTGAACGAAAGGTTCAGCTCGGTACTGTAACACATCAACTGAAATATGACTCATATTTCTGAATATACACCATCTGGGTGTTCTTAACAAAACCCCAACCATCTGTGTCAGCACACAAGTCCCCAACAACAAATCCAACTTCAAATAGTATGATTGAGGTCAATTTAAGCCTCATCAGGAACTGTGCGGTAATTCACTGAGTAACATGACCTTGCAGTAATTATTTACTATTTTAACATATTGCTATTTCACTTTAAAAGAAAAAGTTCACATTTAGTAAAATACGCTTATTTAGAGTTAGATCGAAAAAAATCAATACCAATCTCATATTTTTTCGTTAAATATGAGGCTATAGCTAGCAGCCAGTAAGCTTAACTTATAATAGAGCCGACCGTTTCCATTGTAACGAAATCTGCCTACCAGTACCTCTAAAGTTCACTAATGAACACTATATTTATTGTTTGTTTTATCGGCACTGAGAAGTGCAGAATATATCATTTGTCATTTTAAGAGGGCATGCTGGATTATTATTTGCTTTTCCTCCAGAAAGCAAATGAGCATCTTTTCCAAAATGTCAAACTACTCCAAAAGGTCCAAAAGGAATGATTATCCCCAACTCCTCCATTATTTACCCCAATATATGACCATTAACTTTGCAGATGGCGCTAAGCTCAACATCACACTTTTTTTGCAATATTTGAAACAAAAGAACAAATAAAGAGTCATACCTTTTCTTCCGTAAATAGCTCTAGGCAGTCGAGGAGTAATTTCACTGATTATTCACTGTAATTCATTTAAATTCAATGCAAGATATTGCCACTTCCTTTTTGAAGAAAAGCAGACCAAGTAGGTAAGCAAAGTTTATGACAGAGCTAAGTCACTATCTGTGTGTCTGATTGTCTACCGAGCCGCTGCCTTTGCTGTCTCATTCCTGCTCATGCTGTTCAGTTCTTAATTTAGCCTTCACTGAGCCCAGGAAGATTACAATGGCCTGCACCGGGCCAAGGTGCACTCTGCTGTTTTTTGCTCTACGAGCAGGAAGTGAAAGGGAGGTAAATCAAGATACATCCCTGGGCTGATAGATTCTGAATGGAACCGATAGACAACATGAAGCAAGGTCGGCATCCATTAGCCATGCCTTGAAGTCACAGATGGATAACTCCACAACAGAGGGGTCAGCCTGTGCTGTTGCTGTTAACACCTCTGTCTCACACTGGATATTTCATGGTGTCTGCCAGCATGCATGAACACACACACACACACACACACACACACACACACACACACACACACACACACACACACACATACACACATATACGGAGCGTGTAGACATGTTGAAACACGTTTCTGCATCACATGTAAACTTGGCTCTGGCTCCCTGTGTTGATGCCATATGTTTGAATATGCTTTTCACAGAAAAGCAAACTTCACATAATAGACGGTGGTATACAGTGGGGGAAATAATTATTTGATCCCTTGCCGATTTTGTAAGTTTGCCCACTGACAAAGAAATGAACGATCTATAATTGTTATGGTAGGTTTATTTTATCATTGAGAGACAGAATATAAAAAAAAGAATCTATAAAATCACATTATATAAAAGTTATAAATTGATTTGCATTTGATCGAGTGAAATAAGTATTTGATCCCCTAACAAAACATGAAACCGTTGTTGGCAAGCATAGAGGTCAGACGCTTCTTGTAGTTGGTCACCAGGTTTGCGCACATCTCAGGAGGGATTTTGGTCCACTCCTCTTTGCAGATCTTCTCCAAATCCTGAAGGTTTCGAGGCTGTCGCTTGGCAACTCTAAACTTCAGCTCCCTCCACAGATTTTCTATGGGATTAAGGTCCGGAGACTGGCTAGGCCACTCCATGACCTTAATGTGCTTGTTCTTAAGCCACTCCTTTGTTGCCTTGGCCGTATGTTTTGGGTCATTGCCGTGCTGGAAGACCCATCCACGACCCATTTTCAGTGTCCTGGCTGAGGGAAGGAGGTTGTCGCCCAAGATTTCACGGTACATGGCCCCGTCCATCCTCCCCTCGATGCGGTGAAGTCGTCCTGTCCCCTTAGCAGAGAAACACCCCCAAAGCATAATGTTTCCACCTCAATGCTTGACGGTGGGGATGGTGTTCTTGGGGTTATAATCAGCATTTCTCTTCCTCCAAACACGGCGAGTTGAGTTGATGCCAAATAGCTCGATTTTGGTCTCATCTGACCACATTACCTTCTCCCAAGCCTTCTCTGAATCATTCAGGTGTTCATTGGCAAACTTCAGACGGGCCTGTACATGTGCCTTCTTGAGCAGGGGGACCTTGCGGGCGCTGCAGGATTTTAATCCATTACGGCGTAGTGTGTTACCAATGGTTTTCTTGGTGACTGTGGTCCCAGCTGTCTTGAGATCATTAACAAGTTCCTCCCGTGTAGTTCTGGGCTGATCCCTAACCTTTCTCATGATCATCGATACCCCACGAGGCGAGATCTTGCGTGGAGCCCCAGACCGAGGGCGATTGATGGTCATTTTGTGTTTCTTCCATTTCCGAATAATCGCACCAACAGTTGTCTCCTTCTCAACAAGCTGCTTTCCGATGGTCTTGTAGCCCATTCCAGCCTTGTGCAGGTCTACAATCTTTGCCCCGACGTCCTTAGACAGCTCTTTGGTCTTGCCCATGGTGGAGAAGTTGGAATCTGATTGATTGACTCTGTGGACAGGTGTCTTTTATACAGGTAACGAGTTGAGATTCGGAGTACTTTCTTAAAGTGAGAGGACTAATCTAACCGGTCTGTGGGAGCCAGAATTCTTGCTGGTTGGTAGGGGCTCAAATACTTATTTCACTCAATCAAATGCAAATCAATTTATAACTTTTATATAATGTGATTTTCTGGATTATTTTTTTTATATTCTGTCTCTCACTGTTAAAATAAACCTACCATAACAATTATAGATCGTTCATTTCTTTGTCAGTGGGCAAACTTACAAAATCGGCAAGGGATCAAATAATTATTTCCCCCACTGTATATATTTTCATCCACAAACAATGCATTCGCTGTCAATGATAATCAGTAATGCACATGCATCCCAGTGTGCCATTCTGGAAAAGCTCTACTTCTCCACGTTCTGTCAAAACACAATCGGCTAACAGAGAATCCAAATGAAGCTACTCAATTTATTTTCATCACATTAAGTCATTATACCAGTAAAAATAATAAAATAAGAAACAATAAAAAGGGTGTAAAAATGAACAATTTCTTACTTAATATCACTTATAAGGTTTTTTTTACCATCCATGCAGTTGAAATTGACAGTAACTAAAAACAATAACAACAATTCAATAATTTCCAATAAGATTCACGTCAATGCCCCATTCCAAACAAAAGTCAAAGCATGAATAAATGGCAGAACTCCAGACATCTATGGGCATATATTTAAATAAAAAAATAAAATTAAAGTCAAAATCGCACAGACAAAGCTCTTCCCATCTGCCTGACAGGACTGGAGGTCTCACGCTAACAGCTTCTTAGCATATAAAAGCCAGACCCGGCCTCTTTCACTGCCCCGTAGTCCTCTCGTATCCTAAACCCCTACGCCGCAATGACGGCGCCAATGTCACGCGGTCACCTGAGCCGAGCCTTTATTACAGAGGCATTCTTAATAGCCCTATAGATTAAAGTCCAGAGGAACAAGACACCGACAGATTAAAAAAAGAAAGATAGGAAAGAGGATGATGAATGGCCCCAGATTGCCAGGGAATCATGCATAAATTACTAGGATGTGTTTAGGTATAAAAACCTGACGCTGTTTTAAGTGATCGCTCACTCACGGCGAGCTGTTGTGTAAGGGTGCAGATGTGGGGGGGGTGGGTGGGGTGGGGTTGATGGGTGGCGGGTAAAAGAAAGGAGCGGGTCGCCGCTGTCTACTCAATCACATCACCGTCAAGGGTATCGCCCTGACACTGTCTCCACTCTGTGCCCCGAGCCTCCACACACAAATCTCCTGATAGACAGACGCAGCAGTCAAACAGCACCCGTCATCCTCCACCCTCGTCCCCCCACCCTCGTCCCCCCACAGCCGGGGCCCCGAAAAGGTTCCCTGGGCATGTCTCCGTGGCCCCACAGCCTGCCGCTGGGCGCCCCGACAACAACTGATTATTCAGGATCTAGGCTAACAAGAAACTGTCATGTGGATCTCAAAACAACATGTTCTGGTTGTGAATACATCATGAAGCGGGGGGGAACAGGCTGTCTTCTGCTGCTTTCTCTCTCCGGATGCGCTGCACTTTCAGTCGCTGAGCAGATTCATCAGGTAGGAGGACCGGAACCGCACTGTTGACTGTTGCATCTGGGTTTCACAGCAATAAAGAGTGAGATACAGCTGCTTCCCACTGTTAATAAAATGCCCCAAATACCTACTGGCACAATGTTAAATGAATATACCAAGTTATGTGGGGATCAGCATAATGTATGCTGAGGAAACAGTGACCAAAATCTTCCACATATCCCCGGGTAATTGTTCATAGTCATGCTCCAGAAAAGTAATTCAAGAAAGTTAAAAGTTGTAAAGTTTTTATTATGTGGCCAGTGGAGTCAGGAGTGAGTTTTTGTTGGAAGTTACATGCTCTTTGGGATTTTTAGCTCTGTGTCATCTCATATAACAATCACAGTAAAACAGTTAAATGGACCCTATCATTTGCTAGGCTCAGTGTGTCCCACAAACTTAGATTCCATTAGTTGTGCCAGATGTCTTCTTTTCTGGGTTTCTTTTGTAGAGTATCTGAGATCGTCAGTAGACCCTTCTCGTGATAGCAGAACGAACAGGTACGGGAAGATAAAAGCGAGGGGAGATTTGCCAAGTTTGGGGACATTTGGCGGACGTTAATATACCTAGGAGGTCCGCCCAAGTAAAGTCTAGGTGTCGAAAAAAACATTGTTTGTGAATGTTCTCATACTTAACAACTCATTATTTAGCTGTTCACCATAGTGGAAATCTACCCAGCAAACAGTGATGATGAAGGGTGAGCTAATCAATAGCACAGCCTCTGAAAAACTTAATTTGGAGGACACGTCAAGGATGAATATTATTGCATATGGGCTCCTCTCACCTTTCATAATCAGTGCTACAGTCTGTGCCATCTGCAGTGACTCAACAGCCAGTGAGCTTGGCAGGAGTTCAGGCTGTAGCCACAGTCGACTCTCCGCCACAGGGGGGGCCGTCTCTTAGACCGGTACAACACCTCAGGGCCCGGGCATTCGTCGCCCTTCACCACATCCTTCTTCATCAGCAACACTCGGTGTGCTCCTCACTCACTAAACATGATACCGCAGTCCCTGTTCCTTTAAATCCCTGTATATCTCTTGTTCTCTCTCTCTTTCTGTGATTGCCTATAGCCCGAGTGGTGTAATGCTAGCGCAGCAGGGAGCTGGGGAGCAAAACAAACTTCGGCCACTTAACTAAATAGTATTCACAATGGCAAATTAGGCAGAAATACATAAGGGGTTGCCAGCCATCCCACCCAATCAAGCACATGCACTCACACACACACACACACACACACACACACACACACACACACACACACACACACACACACACACACACACACACACACACACACACACACACACACACACATGGAAGAGCAGGGGTGTGTGTTTCTCCTCTGTGACTCATTATAGACCTGATAATAAGCAAGAAATGTAGGTGAATGGGCAAAATTGTTAAAGGATACACTGCTTAATATTTACATGGCACTTTGTCTCCATCATATCCTAAACTCCACAGCACGGGGGGGAGAAAGGAGGATTAATAGTCCCACTTTTCCTCCCATTAATCCATTAAGACGCTAGAGAGATACTTCCCCCTCCTCCCTTTTTGTGTTTTTGTCTTTTTTATCCCCACTGACCCCCGAGTTCAAAGAAGCAATACGGAGCAGGGTGTGTGTTTGTACAGATGAGGGCTCTCTCCAGCAGCATCTGAAGGAAATGAGACGGCAGAGTTGAGGTCTGTCAGCCTTTGTCTCGAAATAGCAGGTGGCAACGAAACAGAGAGAACAACAAGAGTATGTGGGAGAAGTCATCGAGGGTCTAGTGCAAGGACAGCCGGGGATGAGTCAGGTAATGCCCGAAAAAACCCACGATAAATATACCTAGTCGGTTCAAACACCACATGCATGCACATGCGAAAAATGGACACTCCAGCAATTCCACACTTGGTGCACGTCAGCTTAAACCGCAGCCCAGAGGTTCATCTGAGCTGAGCTACATAGCTTAAGTCAGTTAGCCAAGGTTTTTACTCCTCTGGACTGAGCTCCAAGTGGATCACACCAAAGGCACACTGCTACACTACACACCACTAACCGAGGAGCAAGTTGCCAACTCGCGGATGACTAAAAGTGCTGTGGTGTACTATCCAAGCTTGGCGCCACATACGTGCAGCACTGCCATCACTGCTCTGTGCAACATCACAAACACGCCAGGCACGCACACAAAGCATGCAACGTTAACAGGCAGCTGACCTGAGAGGATTGAGCTCGCCTCCAGGGTAAACGCAGTCAGTATGTAACACTCTCATGTACCACTAGCATATAGTACACCAAAGTACACACTCTGTGACCCGTAGCGACACACACACACACACACACACACACACACACACACACACACACACACACACACACACACACACACACACACACACACACACACACACACACAGAGGACAAACAGGATCTATTGGTCCCTTGTAAGTGGCAGTTCACTACTGTACCATTAACCTTGGAGAAAGGAACTAATAAAAGGTGTTCTTTGTACCCTTTGCTTGTCTCTATTTAATTTGTCCTTTAAATGGAATTCCCAGAAGGCTCTGTGTCTGAGTAGACCTAAGAATAATGTAGGAATAGCACACAAATTCCACTGGTGTTGTGTGTAGCATTTTAAGGCATGGAGAAGAAAATAACAAGAAATATACAACAAAAAAATAGGAAGAAATAATGCCTGCAAGTTTGAAATTCCATCTGAAAAAAAAGAATGCTACATTCTATCGTCCTGACCCTGCATACAGACATTTGTGCCCGAAAACAGCAAGTCCCATGAATTTCACACAAGGCCAGCCACATCAACTTTGCAAGACTATGCTACAAGTAGAGCAGTTTCTTTCTATTTCCAAAAGAATCAATGAGGATTGATGACTTAACTTGCCGTGTGTTTTATCTATCTAACATCTCAAGTGTCCCTATCTTCCTTTGATCCTCTCCACCAGCCTGTTTCCCATGTCGTGAGACAATGAGAGAATGTGGGTGGGTAAAGAAAAAAAAGAAAAGGAGGCCGCTTTAGCAGGTGAGAGATTGATATACATTCCTTTGTGCTGATTATCATCTGGATCCAAATGGGGCTGAATCAATAAAAGCATGGAACACATATAGACTCTCCTCACCCAGAATAACAAGTCATACAGGCCGAGAGAGAGAGAGAGATATGTGAGAGAAGGGCAACAAGAAGAGCAAAAGGGCAGCGAGGAGGGACTCCTGCTTCTCAAAGGGTGAGCTTGTTAGTGAAAGGAGACGGCATGAAAAGCGCCGAACAGGAGCTCAGACACTCGCCCACAAAATGGATTTAACACCGAACGAATTCTTGTGACGGGCGCCTGTGTCCCCGAGTATTCTTGAAGAATGTGTCCCTGTGACATCAACACAACCGTAGCGGTTAACGTGCCAGGCTTTTGCCATTTTGCCTGCCGTCCGTTCAGCTCACCGACCGATAGACCTTGCACTTGGTTTGCGATAAAGAACGGGAAGGTGGAAGGAAAGAAAAACAAAAGCGATTGATATAAATGATCTGCTGGCCAAGAGGGGCCCCCAGGCAGGGGGCGAGCGAAGGTCCGCTCGATACCAATTGATCGCGGGAGGCCCAGGCATTCGTCTTAATTCTGACTAATTAGGGCGGCGGCTGACGAGGAGGGGGGTTAGAGAGACAAGTGGTCGGTGTGTGTGCTCGCATGTGTGTCTGTGCGTCAATGGGACCTCCCAGATTACAAAATCAAGCCGCCCCCCCCGTGTTTACAAAGCGTGGAACAAGTGGAGGATTAAGGAAATCAGTTTAGGAAACAACAACCGTCACCACATTAGTGTCGCTGCCAAAATAATTCCCCTGTCTTCGGTGGGTTTGCCTGACAGGCAGGATGGGAGTAAATCCTTCTCCCATTTCTTTTTTTTTCTTTTCTTTTTTTTTTACTAAATCTTGTTTGTGTGAGAACTGGAGATTATCTTGTGCCAGCACACGTCTGGCCTTTGGTAGCCAAGAGGCAGCAGAAGAGAGACGCTTTTCTTGCCTCACCCGTTGCACAGATAGACATCAAAGCCTTTTAATTGGCAGGAAGGAAAAAGTTGGGCATGATCGCCACAACAATTGGGATGAAAAACGTGATTTACTTGCATGGTCGTCAGTGTGAAAAATGATGGGATGTGAGCTCCTGGTCCAGGGTGAAAGAGACAAGCCTGTGGAGACCTGAGGCAAATTGCTTTAGTGTGCAATCCTACAGTGTTAGAACCGTAGTGGGAACCGGAGAACAGGAGATGTGGGCTGGGAGGCGTCTCGGAGTTTAGAGGCAAAGCCCTTTTTAAAAAAAAAAAAAAAAAAAAAAAAGAAAAATCCCAGCATTTTGGGAGCAGACATTGAGCGCGGGGTGCAGAGCTGCTGAGAGCTCCGGCTTAGACACTGATTCCTATCTGTCGCTCCCTGAGGATGTTAGCGGCGTGAAGTGGAAGGTGGCTGGAGGGAAGTATCGCCATGAACCAAAGGGCAGCAGCGGGGACGAGAGATCACAATCTGACAACAGAAACACACACACACACAGAGGCGTGAATGTGAAGGTGCATGAGCCGGCCAGAACTGCGTGAGGGCCGGCACAGACAAAAGTGACAAAATATCAGGGAGTGAAAAAGTGACAGACAGGCAGCGTATCTATATCAGACAAGATCCCATTGTTTAGGAGAGACAAAAAAAAAAAAAGCTCAGGCAGGCCGAGGCTGACTCTCCCCCCTTTGTCACTCACTCTCGTAGTCCGGGAGAGAGAGAGACTGACAGATACACTTGAATATCAGCTCCTCGCTCGCTGTTCTTTGACACATAAACTTCTCTGCCCTTTCCACCTCCGGCACACCGTTTCCCAGAAAGCTATTCATATCCCCGGCCCGGCTCGGTTTTTCGGCTACCCCCCCAGTGGGTTAATGGTAAACGGTAAATGGACTGTACTTATATAGCACACTAAGCACTTTTACACTACATATCATCATTCACCCATTCACACCCTGATGGGAGGGGCTACTAAGGTGCCACCTATAACCACAAATTAACATTCATACACCGCAGGAACAGCCTGCGGGAGCAATTTGGGGTTTAAGTGTCTTGCCCAGGGACACATCGACATGTACTGCCGGAGCCGGGGATCGAACGGCCGATCCTCTGATTGGAGGACGACCCTGCTCTCCAGCTCTGGGGGGTTCACAAACAGAAGCACACAAACTAACGGTGGGCGTCTGGATGTCTTCACCCAACACTATAAATACCTTCTCGGCTCCAGACGCCAGTCAGTCCACTCACATCAAATTAACCGAACAGGGTGGACACGTCCCCTGATTTCTCCGCTCGTCAGCTCAAGTGTGATGTCCTAATGACTCGCCCCAGCCGTCGATACCGGTCCACATAACAGTGGGGCCCTAAGGGGGACAATTAGGGAGAGGAGGCGTTGTTTCCACTGATAAATGTTGTCACTGCTGGTATCGGTACTAATAAGCTGTAATTTGCCCGATGTAGACTGTGATGACACACAAGCTGTAGCAGCAACAACAACCAGACAGATGGGTGAGCCCACAAGGCTTCACATGAAAAGTGACACAAACGCTTTCATTAACTCTGAGCAGTGGGATCCACAAATTTGTATGCGGTGTTTATGAGATCAGGCCTGCGTGACATATTGAAAAGTCCCCAATTGTGAAGCAGAAATGTGCTCAAGAAGAGAGAACGTCAGAATCCAGTCCCATCAGGAGCTTTGTTGGGATGATTGAAGCCAAATGTGATGGGAAACGTGACAGATTGGTGATGATGAAGAATTTATGATTTCCACTTTCTAATCACTTTGTGTTATGTAAGTTTTATGCTGAAAGGTAAATGTTAGTTGGAATTTCTCAGTTGACATTTTCTGCCCTGAATTTGATTTACCAGGTAGCACTTCCTCTCAGGCAGATTAGCAAAACTCAAATTGCTATTTTAAGATATTATATCAGGGTTGTGATGGGTAATTTTGGCTATGTTTCAAAGTATCTGCTGAGATTTTAATTTGAAAGGGCTCTGCCTGATGAGCCTAGATCAAACATCAAAATGTTCTTTTAGCATTAACATATTTGCAAGGGGAGTTGATTTTATTTGACTCAGTTTGTAACAGTGGTTCAAAACTTTTTTTATATATATATGGTGATCGGTAATATCTGCAAGCTTTGTTCTTATTTGAACCAGTCTGTGAAAACTATTGGGAGGATTTGACAAAACTGAAAGCTCTAACAATTCTTGCAAAAGCAATAACCCAAAATCTTGCAGAGACTGATCATTGCTTTTTTGGTTGGTTGGAATCCTTAAGTGTATATTAGAATATTAAAGTGATGATAGTTGCTATCGACGCTGAAAACTACTAAAAACCCAAAGACAGTTAATGTACAATGATATTAAAGTGGAAGCACTTTCACTTGATAAATGTCTTTAATGATTAATCTAATAGCAAATCTGTCGCAGGTAAAGTTTTCTGCTGATCAAACTATTGAGCAATGTTTGATGGCTCATTGTGTTTTGAGATAAGGATGGATTTCTTCTTCAACACGCATGAGTGTGTGTTAAACTCTCGCCTACCAGAACAAAAAAAATAATATTGTCTGTGGGACCAGATGAAGAACAGAGAGGCCACAGAGACAGACCTTCATACAGACACAGGTGGCTTGAGACTGCGCCGCGCTGTCTGATGTGCGGGTGACTGACGGCTACCAGCAGAGCTGGCCTGCCTCAGCCCATCAGCAGACGGGACGCCAGCGCCAGTCTGTAGCACAGACCAACGATCAGCATGAACAGCTGAGCAGACGCCTCGCCAGACCGCTCCCCCTCTCTCCTCCTCTCTCCTCCTCTCTCTCCAACTTTTCACTCTCTCCCCTCCGTGTCACCATCCCGCCAGAACACTGATGGGAGGGTGTGTATTGTTGTCAGCGGGGCAACATGGTGTCACCATAAACTGTCATGTGCTGTCAATATTTACCCTCATTTGAGTAGCCTTGTTAGGCGGTCACGTGACAGCGATTCCTCTTATTGCAGGACTTATTCAGATGTGGCAAAGGCGGGGAAGAGATCCATGGGAATTTTTGCTTCAGTGCATTTGGGAAAACATTTGAATATATATATGAGCTGATATGTAAACACCTTTACTGTCAAATCTCACCCTGACACTGTTTTGTTCCGGAGATGGGGAGGGGGAGGAATAGCATTAAGCTATCAACAGCAAAATAACAGTCTTTTTAAAATGAGGTGACTGAAGTGTCACAGTGGATAATAAGATGGCTGTGCGGGTCATTCTGCTGTCAGTAAGCAGACAACTCAGTCACTTTTTTTCATGCATTCATTCACACAGACCCTTAAAAGTAGCTAAATCTACAGTATACGTTTTCCTTTTTTTTTTTTTTTTTAATATCATCACTTTGAGAAGCCCCCCAAAATCCATCCTTTATGGCCCCATACGGAGACAGGTCTTCAATTTAATTCCCCATCTGTGGCCAGCTTGAAATATTATCCAAGAAATGAGATCCGTGACCCTGAATACAGAGTGCGAAGCAGGATGGAGACATGGCCTGATTCTGTGGCTAAGAGGGGGGAAGCTTGGATCCCCTCCCCAAGTGGCATGGCTAAATATTTGCCCTCCTCCACTTGGCTGTCTAGACGCATCCACTCAGCCCCCTTTTCCCTTCCCATCACTCCTCCGCTCTGCTCAGAAGCGGCGAGGGCTGGCACGGTCAGCCAGGCAGGGCGCCAAAAAAACCCAGCGACAAAAAAGTTCCCTCCGCTCTGCCAGAGGTCACCAAAGTTCAACAACCTGGAAAGAATGGGTTTCGCATTTTTAAAAACCTCTGGGCCACCATTTGGGGAGTCGCACGCACACTTAGTTAGGGACAGGAGGAAAAAAATGCTGTCAAATGGTCTTTGTGCTTCGCGATGATTTAGAGAAAGGAACCCTCAGAACTCGACGAGCGGTCTCCGTGGACTTCCCCACGTTAGTGTTCCATATTCATTACCCTTCTTCCACATTCACATGGCGGGGGTTTTAATTGCCTACGATTCAGACTAAAAAGCTAGATGAGCGGAGTGAAAAAGCACCACGCCTCCTGAGAGGGAGATGTGGGAAGTCCACCACCAGCACACTGAATCTGATAGATGCATTAACTTCTAATAAGAGCCCTCATTATCCATAACCAGATTATTCCCTATGCTATCAGCTCAAGTTGATTCTCTTCCCTCCAAAGAGACACTGGGCTCCAGCAAAAAACTGACAGGCCGGCATGCATCATGCTGTGCAGCCACTGAAGTTGTAATCCTAGCGGCCCTGTACAGGTCATTGAACAAGTCAAACAAAACATCTTTAATTGAATGACTCCTCTTTATCCGTCTGAGGTGTTAGACTTGAGTCACAAGTCTGGTAACGGCAGACAACGTAAGAGAAAACCAACAAGAACAGGCTATTTGACTGCAACACCACTGACTCATATCTTCATTGTGATTCAACTTTTTAAATTGCATTGACTTGACACCATCCCAGTTTATGGTTGAGAGTAAACAGTTCCTACTTAAAACTGCCGTGATGGTAAATCTACCACTGTGCTAGTATGGTACTATTGAATAGTTTTTCCACCACACTGCCCACTTTCCTGGTCATGGTTTCTGGAAGGAGACATTTTTGTTGAGTTTTTCAAACATGTATTTTGGGGCTTTGAGCACCGATAGCTGTGTCCCATTTAGTTCCATTATACTGGAGATGAGGCAGACGTCTCTACGGCTGATATCTCCAACTAGGCAAATCACACCAAAAACATCTAGATTGACGAGAAGAAAAAAAATAAATTGGGGGGAACAGTCCAGAAAATATAAAAAAACAATAGGCTGTATAGTATTAAGATTAAGACAGTGGTTCCTAACCTTACTTTGTGGTTTTGACCTCTGACCTCTGAAAGCCGTCCGCAGTTGGGTTCATTAATAAAGCCCAGGACCCCCACTGACCCCCTGACTCAGACACTTAGGTCCCCTGGACAATTTCCCACAGAATTAAAACATCAAGTTTAATGATGTTTTAAACTTGCCCTTTCTACTGTTTACTGTTACGCACCTATAGATCACCTAGCCAAATTCCTTGTATGTGTAACATACTTGGCAATAAACAGCTTCTGATTTTGATTCCTACTTGTGGCACCTGGTCAGTTATAATTTAAATAGCATGATATATTACAGATTTTTTTATTTTTTTCATCAAACATAAATTAATGAACAGGTTGCAGCCCTAAGAATATTATAATATATAACAATATCTCAGACACAGGCACATTTTCTGCAGAGCAAGTACTCTTATGCTTTTAAGTGCATTAAGCTAATAATACTTCTGTACAGGATTTTAAACATTGTACTTCTACACTGTGGTTTAGGTTCATCTACTTTACTAAAAGACCTGAGCACGTCTTCCACCACTGAATGGAACTACTAACAATAATGCTAACATTTCCATATCTTTGGTGAGCAATAAACAAAATTAACATGAAATCAGTGAGCCATTCACACAGTCAATGTGGTGGGACAATGTTGGCAACCAAGGTTTGATGTCCTTAATGTTGTGTTGCAGAATCAATAAGCAATCAGCAGTGTTTAATAATGGAAATCTGACACTAATGGATGGACAGCAGGAGTCAAACATTACTTAAGACTACAGACTATAGTGGCTTCTCGCTTTCCCTCTCTTATTTACCACAGAAATATGGAGTTTGTTTGTCTGTCAGTGTGTGTGTGTGTGTGTGTGTGTGTGTGTGTGTGTGTGTGTGTGTGTGTGTGTGTGTGTGTGTGTGTGTGTGTGTGTGTGTGTGTGTGTGAGAGTGTGTGTGTGTGTGTGTGTGTGTGTGTGTGTGGGAGGGGCACAAAAGAAGTGTCATAGTTGGAAAGCCAGAGTTAGAGTGTTTGTACAGTATGTCTGTGTATATATGTGTGTGTGTGTGTGTGTGTGTGTGTGTGTATGTGTGTGTGTGTGTGTGTGTGTGTGAGAGAGAGTTAGTCTTTAGAGGGGAATAAAAATAGAAGAACAGAAGAACAATGTGTTTATAGTGAACAATAAGAAATGCAACATAATGCATTAATATTATTAGAATTATTATGTTGTGCGGTTGTCATAGTTACCATTACTTGTCATAGTTACCTGGTGTCCATCACGTCTCACAGGTTAGATCGCTGACGTCTACACTCTGAAATGATAAAAAAATTATCACTTACCATCAACACTATTCAGTGAAATAACACATTACTGTAATCTCCTACAATGTAATGATGATATTATATATTGTTGTAGATGTGAATTCAGGCTTTTGCACTACCACATAGCACATTTTTCAACAGGCTGCTTATTCAAAAGAACTGCCAGCGTTTTAATGTTGGAGCCACCATGTGATGAGGCAGCACACTGCTAGAGAAGATGAGGAGGCACGCCTGTTACACATGCTGTTTTTTCCCTTTGCTCTGCACTGCCTGGTTGTTCTGGGATCTGGTGGTTATATTCTGTCACATTAACGTTGGGGTAGAGGATATGTTGACAGAGAGAGGACATTGCACATTGAGACTGTAGGGCTTTTCTAAGGCTGGTGGCATTGGGACATGAAGACAAGTGTGTATATGTGCGTGTGTGTGTGTGTGTGTGTGTGTGTGTGTGTGTGTGTGTGTGTGTGTGTGTGTGTGTGTGTGTGTGTGTGTGTGTGTGTGTGCATGTGTGTGTAGAAGGAAAAGGTTGCCTGTGGAGCAGAGCATGTGGATGGCCACCCACTCAGCAGCCTCGCGGCCCTCGTCATTTCGCATCAATCCACAGCCCCTCAACATAAATAGGACAGGCGTCCTAAAGCTATGCAGTGCTAAGAGAGGCAATGGCATTATGCAGCGACCCTGGGCACCTCAGCTGGAAATATGACTATACGGCAGCCTGTTGTAATGGCAGTTTCCCTAAAACTTGCACACCACTCTGTTAGTAGGGGAACTATTTTGGCAGTTATTACACGTAGTATTAATGTACTTGTCTTGTACTGCCTATAATAATACAAGGCAAGTGAGTGGACATCGTTAAATCTGCACTTTTGGAAACCTATTTCAATTCTTAACTTTAAAAAAAAGCAAAAAATAAATTCATGTAGTTCATCACTTTTTTTAAAGTTTCACACAATGAAATGCAACTAACGCACTTTGTTGCACCTTCAATTTCATTGCGTGACATTCATGTCAATCACCAACTCAAACAACAATCAATCCCAGCTCTACTTTTTTTTCACTTTCCTTCCAATACAGGCTTTCAATTCACGGAGAGAAATAATACATAACATGCAGCTGGTTTACAGAGTCTGTCCGTTCAATTTGAAACATCTGCAAAATACTTTAAGCGCAAAAGTAAAAGTACTGAGCGTGGCGCACCAACTTATCAGTCTGGTTTCACAATTGTTTAAGGGTGTTTGATGAAAGTTAATTTGAATTTTTTTGCCTGCAGAAAAGTACAAAGTGGGCTTAATGTGTGTGCGTGTATCTGGGCTGTAAGGAATTGAAGGTGGTGCACTAAAATAGAGAGTACAGTTCCACGCGGTAGCTTCCCCGTGGCGTCACAGAAACTTCACACTTCATTACTGCAAGGCCAGCGACGTGTGAAGCCATTATGTAGGAACAGTGGGAAGGGAAGCGTGTGTGTGAGTGTAGGCATGTGTGTGTTCGGGGGTATAACTAAGAGTTGTGGGGTGTGTTTTTGTGTGTGTGGAGGGGGGCGATGCAGGGGGAGAAATAATAACCCCCCTTTGCTTAAAGTGCTTTCTGGAAGCAGGATCAAGTCATTCACATGGAAACATTGTTTAATGCATTCAAACAGCTGGGAGGTGTTGTCCCAGTGTCAAATGAAAGAGGACGAACAAACAGCTGGCAGGGCATTTTTCTTTGCTCCACGGCTCTGCTTGCAACTATGCTTTAATAAACGACATCTGATGCACACGCATGGGGCAATTTGCAATGAATCACATACTAAATGAGCTCCAAACTACTTTCATGCAACTGAATCCAAGAGTCAATATCCTCCGTCTCTATCTGGAGGAAGGAGTAAACAAATCTGTGTCCTCTACTTCCACCAAGTGGCCAAAGCAAGAGTGTCACACTTGCTTATGCTATTTGTGAGAGCAGTCAGTCTTGTATGTCATCTGTGCCTCCATTTAGCACAGGCAAGGACCCCAGTGATGAAAAAGTTATGGTGAATGGTGAAAAATAAAAAATGCAATCAGAAGTAACTTATCACACTACGTTTGTCTCAACTATTCCGTTCACTCAGTGTCAGTGGTGCACTGCAACAACCTTCTAAAATATTTTACAATCAAACAAATTCACCTTCAAACACGTCATCCTCTTACTTAAATGGTTGAAGCAAATCGTCTTTCTGCATTTTTCAATATGTTATGATAATTTTGTTCTGCCAAAGGCCTGTTTTATTGCCAGATGCCCACTGAATTTAAAAAGAATAGCTGACTATTTACAAATCAGCATTTCGATTAGACCAGTACTGGTGCGCCTAGTGCTGAAAGCCTACGAGTGAGTGCACAAGTACCTCCTGTCAACTGCGGGACAATCGAACATTCATTTTCTAATTGAGAACTTTGGGATTTGTGGCAGTGTCCCAGGGCACTTTCTGTGACTGCCAATGCCAAGTGTTCGCTCTGATTGAAATGTTGGCTACTGATGTTGATCGAGCAAGCCAGAAAAGAAGTGGAAAAACATTATCGCTGCCATTTTCATTCACATGGAAAGTTGACAAGTACTGTGCTCATAGCTATATGGTTCATAGACTAGGAGCTGTAGAGTAGCTGTACATTATACAGGGGGCAAGGCCGGTACTTGATGTGGAACAGGTAGACTCTCTGTGGGGCAAAAGGAACATGTGGGTATTTGTGGTAATTTGGTAAAGAGACAGCTTGCTTGGGCAGAATATAAAATACAAAATATACAACCACCTCTGAAGACATCCCAGTAGAAACATGGGGAATGGACGTAGCAGACCAATATATTTCTATTAATGGTAATGGTAGATGAAATGCTGTGGTCAGACAGAATCATCTGGATGGCTAGCATTGCAAATCTTTTCAAAAAAAAGTTCTTAATTAATTCATTACATGTGTTGTATTAAGACATTTCTCCATATTAATCAAGAACAGCTTTCTTTTGGACGCTTTTTGACTGTGAGAATAAGCTACAAACTTTAAGGCTGAAAAGGTATCAGTTAAAATTAAGAAATGTAACTCATACTGATTGAATTGATACAGAAATGCCCATTTTTGAACACGACCTACATGTTTTGAGAGATTTATACACCTTTAAAGAAAAATAAAGTGCGATGCATAAATATAAAAACTGATTCAATGGTTGTAGAAAGTAATGTTTCAGAAAAAGCCATCAAAAGAAACAAGACAACAAAGTAAAGGAGCATGTTTTAGTTAACTAACTGAAATGCGTGACTTATATAGTTTTCTGTCTGTGGCTCTCCTTCGAGATTTTTTTTTTGTTGGCACTTGACAGCTACCAGTACTTTGTTAAAATACTCAATACATAAACTGCCACATTTGTATTTCATAGTATAAACAAAATGACTTTATAGTATTATTATTTTACCGAGGTGTTTACATTGTCGTTTGACGGAAAACAGCTGAAATCGCAAACAACTGCAATTTCCGACAGGCAATGAGAAAGGACAGCCGTGCACCGCCGAAGGACCCCAGAGGGCCAAGATGGCTGCGCCCGTGTCAATCGCCGGGGAGTTTGAAAGCTGGTTAAATGATCGGCTAGACTCGCTAGAAGTGGACCGTGAGGTGTACGGGGCGTACATTTTAGGGGTCTTACGAGAAGAGGAGAGCGACGAGGAGAAAGAAGATGCGCTTCAAGGGATTTTATCCGCATTTCTGGTGAGTATTACAAAGCGGCATGTCCCGCTTCTCAGCCACCGACGGCTGTGCTTCTCTCATTTGCTGCTGTCCGTCTTGTCTGCCGGGCGGTGCCAAGAAACAGGCGCTGATGTCAGCTGTCTTTTTATAGAACCAAGTCTATCGACGGTAGACGCGACAGTGTCACCTCAGGCAGTGATGTGAGCTGTTCTCTCCTGCCATGTGAAACCCAACTGAGCAACACACGACTCTACACATAATACGGGTCCTTAACATGTTTGGGAAAAATTGCGGCTTATTTTTTTTGGTTAACATTTGCACACCTGTGTAGTTATACTGTATATTATCTAATAACGTATCTAACCTTATTTGTACACGTGTGTGTTGTGAGCATTGACTTGCTGTCAGCTCCACCAAGGGGTTATCAGCTGTTTCTCTCCTCTTTTTTTTTTTTTTTTTTTTCTTCATATCCTTGTGCAATGTGGCAGCCCTGCTAAATACCGCCTCCACTGTTACTACTTAACTGGTATTTGTCTTTTGCCTGCAGGATGAGGACAACGTGGAAGATGTCTGCAAGCAGATCATCAAGCAGTGGACAGATTGGCGCAACAGATCAGGGAACAAACGAGATGCTGAAGATGGTATTTATCTAACTTTGATTTATCCACATTCCCCAATCTCATTGAGATTTAGGATTTTCCTTTACCTTTTGCAGTTATCAAGGTTGGCGGCACCTTGACAAAGCTTGCAGAACATCCCCATACAGAATAGTTGAACCATAAATGACTGAAAATGAGATCAACATAACATGATATGGCAACAACGTGGTGCAAACTTGCACAGAGAGTTAGATAGAGTTATATAAGAATTCATACAAGCATTTCTAAAAAAAAAAAAGTACATAATAAAGCCAGGAGGCTCGTCAACCCACTTAAATCTTGACTTACCAGAGCAAAGACAGCTGGCTACCGAGTGGTTTCGTCAATAGCAGATAAACATACAGAGGGATTAGCTCTGTAATTTAAAATCATTTGCTTTGAGTTTGGAGCAGAGTGCACAAAGACCCGTTTGTCTCACAGAGAGATTAACATGGCCTAAAAAAAGAATAAAAAAACCACTTCCTGAGACTGCAGAAAAGTTTTTTTTTTTTTGTGATCTCATGACGGGTCTATGCCGAAAAGTACTTTCCACTAAGTTTGTTTTGTCAGCCTTAATACTGGAAAGAGGTTGTTTACTGTGTACATAACCATAAGGAGGTATACACTGTCTGCAGGCTCAGGCTCAGATGGCGGCCCTACTGGCTCCTTCTGTTCATGTGCCTTCATATTGACAGTGAAAGGCAGGTATCTATTTATTTTTTATTGCAAGTAAAGCTACACATTCTTGTGGTTTATTTACAGTTTGTGTTTTTGTTGTTGTTTTTTTCCTTGTAGCTGAGGTCCAGGCCATCGCCAGCATGATAGAAAAACAAGCTCAGATCACGAAGAAACACATGGAGGTGTCCGAGGAGTCGAAGAAGAGGAAAGAAGCGGTCCTCGCTCAGTACGCCAATGTGACAGACGACGAGGAATATCCTTTATCTTACCAACTGTAATGTTTCACTTCAATAACAAATGTTTCTTTGACCATGCAGAGAGTTTTATCTCTGTCCACACTTTACATCTCATCTCATCATTTCCCTTCAGTCACATTTTGGTCATTAATCTTTAAGATGTCAGTTCTTTCCTTGACAAAAGCACTGAAGCTGAAGAAGAGGAGGCAACAAGTGCGAGTAACTTCACTGGGAATGAAAAGTGTATCCTTTTTAAAGCTGTTCATATATAATCACATGGAATTCCGAGTCACTAACTCTAATATAAATGGCTTATGCAATAGTTGCATGACCCTGCCTTCCACTGATGCACTGCTCCTATCATTTACACCTCCATACCATAGTGGTAATATGTAGTAATGATACATTGGCAGAGTGCTTTTGGCTTTCATCCAACTCCTCCTCCTCCTCCTCCTTCACTGAAAGTGTCAGCTCTGTTCAAGAACACAAACGTGGAAGAGGTGCTAACCAGGCAAAGACAAAAGCGGGACCAGGCTCGTGACGACGCTCAGAAGAAGAAGGAAGGGGACAAGATGCAGCGGGAGAAGGACAAACTGTCCAAACAAGACCGAAAAGACAAGGAGAAGAAGCGCACACAGAAGGGTGAACGCAAAAGATAAAACAAAAGAAAGGACACTTTGAGCGTGGAAAGGGTTTTGTTATGAGACAAAGATGAATGCTTCTTTTTGGCTGAACCTCATTGGCAAATTCAGTATGCGAACATGTTTTCATCAGACCCTCTGTGTTGATTACTCTCTCTTAATAAGAACAATGCTGTAAATTGTGCAGGTTCTTTGACATTTGTATAAGCGGATACAGAAAAAAAAAAATGTCTTGGAAAAAAAGCTGCCAGTCTTTATATCATGTCGATTGTTAGTCAGTCTTATGTCGTGTGAAGAATGCTTTGGCTGAGCTTTGACACAGTTTCTCCTTGAATGATCAAAGTATGCACCACAAAATTGGATTGATCACAGTTTAAAGCAGAGGAATGCTTGTAAAGAGTTTCTGCTTTTATCCTCCGTGCCAATATGCCTTTCATTTCTGCTCAAGTAAAGGCGAGTTCATCATTTTGATGCTTTGGGTTTTAGTTTTTACAGTCTATGCATTATTTCTGAGAATAAAAACAAAGGAGCGGTTGCTAAATTATACCTCAAATATGTCATGTACCACGATTTGAATGTTTATAACGAGGGTCATCATCTTTTGAATAAATAAAAAAAAAAAAAACGTTTACAGCAATTTAATTGTTTTATTTTAAAATTTTCCTTTTACAGAACAGGCGAACATTAAAATGAAACAAAGCATAGTCATGGAATAAGTCTACAGACCAGAGAATCGTTGCTTGACGCAGCTTTTTAATAGATACAAGCTTTAGTCCTGAGCTGACAAACCGTCACACTGATGAGAATAATATTTGATAAGACTGTCGGAAAATGATGGAAAGTGTGATTAATACATTTCAATTTAAAACGCTGAACTCTTAAAAGTTTCAGTATATTTTCTTACAGTTACTATATATATTTTTTTTTTTTTTTTACCAAATGGCAGATAAAACAAGAAAAAACAAGTTTCAGAAATTAATTTGAACATTGGAAAAAACATTTTATAATTTAGCATGTTCATATTAAACCTACTGATAGAGAGCTAATCTTCAAAGTCTTAACAGCATACAGAGAATTCTTTTTTTAACTTAGCTATGTAACATTTCACTGATGGGAATGTTTATATATTTCTAATGGAAATTGTGATTAATACATTTAAATTTAAAACACTGAACACTTCTTTCTGAAGTCTGAGTATCTTTGCCACGGTTCAAACTTCACCAAATTGCAGATAAATACGTTCTTTTTCTGATTACAGCATGTTTAGATTACATAAGGAAAACTGAAGCTGCAGAAATGAATTGGAACATTTTTAGATAACATTTTTAATATTAAGCATGTTTGTTTTAAACTACTGCCCTTATGATTCAATCTTTGCTTGGGAATACCCAGAACGGAGGTTCCATTTACATTCCAATAAATAAGTAAAACAGAAGAATTCACTGAAATCTTCCTCATAAATAGTGCCTTTAAATACAACGGTGATGGAGCACATTCACGCTAATTTGAAACTGACACTAATTAAATGAAATTAAGTTAAGATGCAGCAGGATGAATTACATTTCATGCAATTCCCGCACAACAAAAGTTAGCCCACTGATGCTCCTCCAGCCGTCATCAAGCTTCAAATTGCTCATCTCATATTCTGCAGTGATCGCTGTGTTGCAGGTAAAATGTCACTATACACTTGCAGGTAACATTAGTACTTTTTATATCACCCCGCTGCTGATGGGAAATTTATAATCAGGGCGCTCTGGAGTAGTTCTAATTAATTCAAGCCCTTTAGCTAATGCTTATAGCCCGCTAAATGGTAACGTTAAAAGAGTATCCTTCAAATGGAGAGGAGCCCTTCTCTCTGTTTAGGGCCTCCCTGTTAACGTGGGGGTCCTGCCTCTTAGCAGGGGTCGGTAGCGTCATCTGGAGAGCACTCCACAGGGCCGTGCGCATCTTCCTCGTGGTGGCAGCGAGGTCCTTCAGCGCAATGACCAACAGCAGGGTGTCTATGAAACAGAAGCCAGTTAGAACCGGCAGCGTAGCAGAGAGAGAGAGAGAGAGAGAACGTATGTCTGCCATTATAGTGTGACTCACCTCGGTCCTCTGGGAAATGAGCTCTCTGCCGCTGGTGTTTGGACATACTGGCAAGCTCCTCCTTGCGCCTCGACTGGGTGATGCTGATCGCCATATGATGCCTGTTCAGTGCCGTGTGGATGTTGGTATGGAGGGGAGTGTTGCACAGACACTCCATTCTGTCCAGAAGGCTCGCCACCTGCAACGCACCAACATAATCAACGCTTGTATACCTACCTCAGTCTTAGAAATCTGTGAGATCTTATCCGTGCAAGGACACATTGCTTATTAATAAGCCATCACATAAAACATAACTTCAGACACATTACGGAAGATTAACTAGTTGCATTTTTGTGTTCTTTGTTGTACTATGTATGTAAGTATGTTTTTTATTCAGGGTCCACACAACGAATAAATAAACGCACCATCTAGGAGACTCCATTAAAGAAAAGTAGTTTTGTCTTGATAAAAGCTGCGGTGGTGCCAAATAAGGATGCAAATATCACCTTCGGATCATAACGACGCCTGTAGATGGCAGTATGGAAGCAATGTATTGTGGGGTCTCACCCTTGCTTGTTCTCTCATCTGATTGATGATGAGGTGGTCCACTCTGGTGGGATTTGGTGGAGTTTTGGGCAGGTTAGTGTTGGCCACGGATGCAGTCCTTCTCCCGAGAAATGTCTTGGTTAGGATGACCTCTGTCTAAAAGAATAATAAAAAAAAGAATAATAATTGAGAACAACAAACTTACACTTGCTCAACAGCAACACCTTCTAAAAAAATACTTTATTTTATAAATTCAATAGGTAACCTAATAACTAATAAGCTAACTATCTATATATGTTTAATATATATGATTAATAGGTGATAGCTTTGCAGCTCATCTGAAAATAAATGTTCTGATATATGTTTGCATTGTTGGCAAAAAAATTGGATTTTGAAAGCATACCCTCTTCCTCTCCCTCTCCAAGCACCTCCACTGCTCATAACACTCGTCCAGGTAGAAGTAAAGCTGGATCAGAGGTCCTCCTTGATTCATCACCATTGAAGTTGTCCCGGCCGAGGCCATGCCATGATAAGTGGTCTCTCCTCTGCAGGTCAACATGTCACTGACATAGGAGTTAAAAACTGCAGACTCATTGGCTGACATTACGTCACCCATGTCCATGCCGGGCACGCAGCTCCCGTAGGGCAGTGTGGCTCTAGAGCTGAAGTTAGGGGAGCTGATGGGGACGTTGGGGAACCTCCTGGGGTCATTGACCGCATACATGAACGGCATGAGCTGCTGTGTATTCCCTGCACTGACCATGCTGTTTTCTCCATCAAAGCCGTGAGACTGCATGCTCCCCAGGTGGTCAAAGTTGGGGTGTTGAGAGAGGGCCTGGTTCTTGTCTCCCCCTCTCATGTTAGCGTTGCTCAGGGGTCTTGGGGAGAAGCCTTCTCCTAGAAAGCCGGACATATGCATCCTCCTCTTTTCCCTCTGCAACTGAGGCCTGAGCTTGCTCTGTATCAGGCCCTGCTGGAAGTGATGCTTTGGATACTGGTTCATGCTCATGTTAATGGGCAGTGACGTGTTCTCTCTGTGCATGGTCATGTTGCTCTGGTACTGCTTTGGGAGGTTTAGAGATGTAGAAAACGGCTTGGGCGGCTGGAAGTACTCTGTGTTTTGTGGGCTGAAACCAGATAGATCTTGAAAGGCCTCACGGTTAAACGTTTGTCTCCTCATTTCTCCGTTTCTTTCCATCTGCGCCGTCCCAAATTCTCCCACCAGCTGTTTCTGGGTCTGCATTGCAGGAGGGCTTTGTGTTGGCATGGCAGGACTGGTGTTTTTCCATTGTTCAACCATGCTGTCTTCATGCTGCATCCCCACTGACTGCCTGTGGATGTTTGGAAAGTCTGCGCCACACAAGCCATCGTGCTCACCGGCCATGAACGAGTGAAAGCTGCTGACCAGTTGGTTAATGTCTTGTGGCCCATACTGCTCGTTGCTAACTCTTTGGATGTACTGGTCTTCATAGTAGGGATGAAAGCATGGGCTGTTCATTTCGCTTTGAGGTCTTAAGACATTACTGAGGTCAGGTAAATTATTAATGGGCTGACTATCCCGTCTGTCTTTCTCAGTTGGCACGCTGTCGTACTTGCATCGCGGTACCTGTGAGAAACAGGTGTTTCCTGTGTTGGGCATTGATAGACCTGGTGGCAGTTTCTGAGGACGGAGGGTGTAGCTGTCCTGGTCTCCATTGGGCAAATTTAAAAGCCATTGTTGATTGGTAGAAATGCCATTGGACTGTTGATAAAACTCTTTGACATCTCTGTCTGCTGACTGTCCCTGTGCTTTACTTAAAGTCTCACGGGATACATAGTTTGGGGGAAAGGTCGGGGGATGTCGCGTTTTAGCCTCTGAATGAAAATACTGTAGCAGTTCTTCTCTCAGTGTCTTTGGAGACCAGACGGGATTGCATGTAGGTAGGCTCCTAAAATAGTATAAAGGACTTTCTTTAATGACAGAGTTTATAAAACTACTACAGCATATATGAAATATATATGTATATATATTTTGTAACTAAAAGATTAGAAGAATTTATTTATTTTTGGCTGATCAGCGGCCATAAATCATCCAATATACTGTAAAATATATATACACACCCAACCCTACGATGTGAAAACCTTACACCATGACTTACCCTTCACTGTAGTAGCTGTCCTGTGAATCTGCTTCATCCAAAATATTTGACACTAGACCCTGTAGATCAGTCTCCCCTTCACAGTCAGTACTATCAGTGGGTTTCCTGCAAGAAATCAAAACATGTCCCTAGAATTGCACTCCATCTCTTCTTTTTTCTTTGATTGTTATCATTTAACAGTATGGCTGATGATGTGTTTTTCTTCATTAATCACATTTGGACCAGCCCAGTACATTTAACTACATCTGAATAACAGAATAAAACCCCAACCCTATTTAGAATAGCAGTGTGATTGATTAATACTACTAAGGGATAGTGCAGAGATGAATAATCATTTAACCCAAACCTAGTTCAAACTGAATACCTGATTTTAATGTTGTTCTGGGCACAGTTGATAAGGCCATAGGGATCATCATGAGCATTGTGAGACCAGGGCAGGTAGGATGGTGTGTTCTGCTCCTGTAGTGAGACACTGGGGACGGCAACGAAGGGCAATGCCACGCTGCCATTGTTTCCACTGCCTACATTCACACTGGCCTGAATAAAGAGAGAGAAGCGATGGTTAATCAATCTGAAGTTCACTTGAAAAAAACAAAAAAAACATTACTAAGGTATTTCTCCTCCTCACACAAAGCAGCTTAATAGAAATTCCAAGACTAATTGTAGGTGTCATAGAAGGTTTTAAATGCTTAACAATATTCCTGAGGCTTAATGAACAAACAAAAACGAGACAATTAAAGCTGAAATTAATAAGCAATCAACTCAATTGATAAGGATTAAAAGTGAATATTTGAGGTGGGGATTGATTGACAAAACAGCAACTTTTAAGACATCACTCTGGGAGTTTGGAAATTCTCACTGTATATCCGGTATTTTAAGGGCGATTAATTGAGAAAATAATCGATTATGAAGATTATTGTTCGTTCTGCTTCAGAGACAATAATCATGAACAATGTATGAACATACTTTGTGTTTCTGCTGTGAACTCAGATAAATATTTTAAACGAAAAGTTAAGGGATCAAGGGCCTAATGCTGATTTAATAGACGTCCAACATGTATTACCCTATAATAAACCCCTAACACATGTGTATGGCTATTTCAAATATGCCATGACAAAAAAAAAAAACCACCTATCTATGACTCTAAATTGACATCTTACCTGGCGTTGGTATGTTGGAAAGAGTGAATTCGCAAACGCGCTCTGATGTCCGTCAAAGGCCATTCTGAACTTGGGTGGATTCTTTACTCCATTAACGTCACTGGTCCGGAAAAACACAAGAAACTCAGTTAGAATCGGTTATAACCATCTGTGGCAACGTTTTGTTCAACATATAAAGCATTAGCTAACTGCTTCTCATAGAAAGAAAATCAACTTCGCCATTAAATCAACCTAACAGCTAGCACTAGCTAGCTAACAGATTAAGCTAGCAGGCTGTCGACCCCCGTTGCTAATTCGGACTAAAACTAGTCAAAACTAGTTATATTTGGTTAACTTTGTCTAAACTCACCGAGTTAGCTGAGCAGAATACAGGATTAACCCACCTGACTACGTTAAGCAACGTCAACTTTCGGAGTTTAACAGTTTTTCTTTACACTCGGTACATTATCCTCAAATGCTCTCGTGCGCCCCTCAGCTCGAGCCCGTTGATCGACGTTGCCCTCGCGACCTGAGCCCGCATTGGCTGAGCCTGACGAATTCTATTTTTCGGCCAATTAACGTCAAGCAGGAGATCCGAGAGCATAGCAACGAGGGGTGTCGTCACCCCCCCCCCCCCCCCCTATGTGTAGTAGCGTTACGGCACAGGTGGTCTTCTGCATACATATTTTTTTCTACATTGTAGATTAATATTGAAGACATCCAAACTATGAAGGAACACATATGGAATCATGTGGTAAACAAACAAATGCTCAACAAACCAGAATATGTTTTATATTTTAGATTCTTCAAAGTAGTTGAATGAGAAGGTGGTTCCAAACTTTTGACTGATACTGTTTATATATATATATATATATATATATATATATATATATATATATATATATATATATATATATATATATATAATTATTTGGTACTTCGTAATTTGTAGAATAAATCATACATATGTTATATATATGATATATAGTTATTTGCAGTATTTAACGTTACATACCTTTGTTCAGTTCAGTTCTTTGTAGTTTTTTTACACTTCAGTTATATCTGAAGTAGATTCATTTGAAAAAAAAAAAAATTTCACTAAATACATTTTTACAAAGCACTAGTACCAAGCTACTACATACTTACGAATAATTGATTACTTGATTGTCAAATTTAGAAATGGAATTTGAACATGACATGGACATTGAAGTACACTAGGTGGGGAAGTCTACCTTCTACATGAGGGACATTGGAAGTCTATTTGGGCCCATAGACTGTGTATGTGATTGGGCCACGCAATCCAGCTGTGGAGCAAAGATTGAAAATGTTACCAAAAATATGACTTACATTACCTTCAAAATAAAAGAAAGCGCTCTGCTAATGTGTTGTGCTTAAAACTTAATACGATATTTGCTTTAAAAATAACTTCATAATATCGATGCTGTCCACTTATAAATATGATTATGAGACTGTATATAATTTGTCCTGTAAAAAATAAAAGATGTACTGGTTTGATGAATGAAATTGATATAAAATGAACACACTATAATAATAAGTTTTATTATTGTTATTCTAACAATAATAATTCTAATAATAATAATAATTATTATTATTATTACTAATATTATTATTATATTTTTTATTGTTACTATATTTATAATTAGTATTATTATTAGTAGTAGTAACTTACATACATAAGTTTCAGTTTTGGTTGCCTTCAAAAAACCCGTATACTACTGCTCAGACTCTAGATGAAGAAACAAATTATATATATATACAATATTCGTGCTATGCTATTATCGTGTCATAAAATTCTACAAACGTGTCAAATTCGTCTTTTAGGATTTTATTTTGAAAGCTATTACCGGAAGCTATGTGTCTTATTGTCGCTGCCTTGATGTGTTGGAAGGACTCGAAGTTGTGGAGGAGAAAAAAAGTCAGCCAGCAGTTCTCCGCGGAGACCAGGGAGCAGCGTACGGGTCTTCACCTCCGGTTTCTCACTTCAGTAAGTTACTCTCTATTAAGAATAACTTGCAGAACTGATGATACACACTAAACAAGTCTACAGCAAGTAATATATCGGGCTCAAGTTGCACTCTTAAACTTTGGAAGATGATTTCTTGCAAGACCTGGTCCGTCGCCCTCCTGCTGCCTCTGCTTCTATCAGCCCAGTATCAAGGGGACAACGGAATAGTCGTCCCGGAGCACGGATTTTGTCAGCCGATCTCAATCCCCCTGTGCACGGACATAGCCTACAACCAAACCATCATGCCCAATTTAGTGGGCCACTACAACCAGGAGGACGCTGGACTCGAGGTGCACCAGTTTTACCCCCTCGTGAAGGTGCAGTGCTCGCCGGAGTTGAAGTTCTTCCTCTGCTCCATGTACGCGCCCGTGTGCACGGTCCTGGAGAAGGCCATCCCTCCCTGCAGGTCGATCTGCGAGAGAGCCAAGCAGGGCTGCGAGGCCCTCATGAACAAGTTCGGCTTCCAGTGGCCGGACCGCCTGCGCTGCGAGAACTTCCCGGTCCTGGGGGACGGACAGATCTGTGTGGGCCAGAACGACTCCACCACCGCAACCGTCTCGCCCATCATCCCTGTCCCGGGCACCCACGACCTCACCGATGTCCCCATGCACGAGAGGCCCTTCCGATGCCCCCCTGTGCTCAAAGTACCCCCTTATTTGAACTACAAGTTTCTGGAGGTGAAGGACTGTGCGGCTCCCTGTGAGCCCTCCAGGAGCGGCGGATACATGTTTTTCACCGACAAAGAGATTCAGTTCTCCCGCATATGGATCCTGGTCTGGTCCGTGCTTTGTTGTGCCTCCACCTTATTCACGGTGACCACCTATTTGGTTGACATGCAGCGCTTCAGGTATCCGGAGCGGCCCATCATCTTCCTGTCCGGCTGCTACACTATGGTCTCCGTGGCCTACATAGCCGGCTACTTCCTGGGAGACAAAGTGGTGTGCAACGAGAGCTTCAGCCCCGATCGCTACAAAACCATCGTCCAGGGCACCAAGAAGGAGGGCTGCACCATCCTCTTCATGATGCTCTACTTCTTCAGCATGGCCAGCTCCATCTGGTGGGTCATCCTGTCCCTCACCTGGTTCCTGGCGGCAGGCATGAAGTGGGGTCACGAGGCCATCGAGGCCCACTCCCAGTATTTCCACCTGGCGGCCTGGGCGGTGCCGGCCGTCAAGACCATCAGCATCCTGGCCATCGGGCAGATCGAGGGCGACGTGCTCAGCGGCGTGTGCTTCGTCAGCCTGAGCAGCCTGGACCCCCTGCGGGGCTTCGTGTTGGCCCCTCTCTTCATCTACCTCTTCATCGGCACCTCGTTCCTGCTGGCCGGCTTCGTGTCGCTGTTCCGGATCCGCACCATCATGAAGCACGACGGCACCAAGACGGAGAAGCTGGAGCGGCTGATGGTGCGGATCGGCGTGTTCAGCGTGCTCTACACCGTCCCCGCCACCATCGTCATCGCCTGCGTCTTCTACGAGCAGGCCTTCCGCCCACACTGGGAGCGCAGCTGGGTCAGCCACAACTGCAGGGGCCTGGCCATCCCGTGCCCCATGCAGACGGGGCCCCGCATGACCCCGGACTTCACCGTCTACATGATAAAGTACCTCATGACGCTGATAGTGGGGATCACCTCTGGATTCTGGATCTGGTCTGGGAAGACTCTACAATCCTGGCATAAGTTTTACACACGGCTGACGAATAGCAAACAAGGGGAGACCACGGTGTAGAATAAAGGGACGTCCAGATGTTGATGGGACTAATTTGTGTGTTGTTACCTGTCGGTCATGTGATAGGGTAATTAGCACAGCGAGTAGCCACAGGGTTCTCACAGCGTTTGTATTCACCTCAGCTTTCATAGCCACACACGCATGCCAAACAGAGGGTCAGGGGTTTGACAAAAGGGCAAGCTGGATAAACAAGGACTGAGCCGGACTGTCTGAACAAATAACAAGCATGACTATGGATGCCATGTGCTGAAATGCTCTCCCCTCCCTCCTCCCTCCCCCCCCCCCCCCCCTCACCCATCTCCCTTTAAAGCCGCCATAAGCTCACGTTGAGTGACGATCCAGCAGCCGAGGGAACCGAGGAGAACGAGCGTCCGAAAGAGAAACGGGCGGTTTATTCTCTCTGTAAACATTTCATGTGTAATTAAATGAAATTGTAAATAGTATTTGTAAAAACATGAAATTATATATTTTGTATTTATAGAAAGTAAACACTTTTTCCTTGTCTGCCAGTGTACCTACTTTACCTTTTTGCACTGTAAGAATGCCACATACTGTAGATCTAGATATGCTCCTTTTTTTCCTTTTTTTTAATTAATTGCTGGTTTTGAATTTCGTTGTTTTTGTATGGATTAATGAACATTACAGTCTGTTGGACTATATCCAAGAAGCTTTTTTTTTGTTTTAGCCCACTGTACTTTCAGTCCTTTTTTTAACAAAATAAACATGTGCTGAGATTCGGCAGAATGTGCAGATATAATCAACTATGAATCAAATGTTTTATTTTATTCCTTTACTTTTTCCCTTCCTTATGTTGAGTAATCTTTAAGGAATAAATAATGTAGTGTTACTTTCTTTGATAAAAGAACAACCAAGCTGTTTTCTCAAGGAAGGTGGGGGTTGTGTCACACCTGAACATCTGTTACCTCAGACTGGCAGTAAAATAAATTATTGTTATTTTCAATGGAATTAGCTTCCTAGAAAAAGACTGAAACCCTCTATAAAAAACAAGGAGTGTGTTTCATACCGAGACAATCGGACACAACTCCCCTGTTATATTCCAATATATATTCTGAAATATTTCACATCCAAGTGTTTTGTTTCCGAGAGACCGGTGCCAACCTGTAAGAATGCTCTTCTCACACGTGTGCACTAACATCGCCTCCCGAGTGCCAAACAAAACAAGAACCTTTTTATTAGCCTGTTGTTGGAGAGAGGGGCTCGGCTAAAACAACAGGAGTCATCTGTTTGAGGAAGAAGTCTGTGCTGTTGAATGATGGTGAACATTTCCCAGCCTCTCTTGTGTTTGGAGAATGCATGTGTTCAGGTTTTTGCCGTAGTCTCACTTCTTGTTGCCGAGTTGGAGTGCCCCGAGCCACGCATGGTTGAAACTGAACCTTCTCTGCGGTGATGTCATGAAGTAGATGGGTGTGTTGGAGAAAGTTGATCCTCTTGCCTCAGAGCGAAAGGCTTTGGGCTGGAGTCAGGCGTCTGAGAACTGCACGCACACACAGAACAGTACTTTGTGTGTGTTCTTATTGTTACAAAGCTTCACAGGGACGCATGATCACTTTATTAGGCTGCATCTCTCTAGGTTACAGCATAAATACTGACGCTGATCTCATGACCTGTTGGACAAGTCGATGTTTGTCTCTCTTGTATCTTTATTGAATAAAGAAACATTAAAAACAGTCAGGTAAGAGGTGGAAACTGATACTGTGGATGATGGGGGTGGGCATAAATCTTCCCTCTTTACACCCTCCTCTGCCTCCACCCTCCTCCCTTCTCTCTCTCTCTGCTCAGATGATTGGGGGGAATGCGGGTGAGTCAGCGGAGCGGCGCTGGGCCTTTTGCCTAGTGACAGACAGTCTCCTGTGTGCCGCTCACTTCAAAGCGCCGCTGAAACCCGACCAGCTCCTTGTAAACAGTGCCGCCTGGGCCCCGAAGGCCCGCTTCCTGCGCTTAACTCAACTTAATGGCTGGCTTGTTTGGCTTTGCACCGAGGCAGGGAGACGAGTGAAGAGCGAGGGGGAATGGAGACGAGTGGCGCGGGGTGTGTGTGTGTGTGTGTGTGTGTGTGTGTGTGTGTGTGTGTGTGTGTGGGAGGGGTCGGTGGGGGGATGCCGGTTGGTAGAGAGAGGGAGATGGTTTTTGGGGGGTTAAGGGGGGAGGGGGCTTTGGAGAACGTGATGGAAAAAAATGATTTTATTTGGTTGCTTTTGTCTTTCTCCAGGGGAAGGAAAAAAACAAAGAGGAGAGGGAGAAATCCAAATGAGGAGACGTGTGTGTGTGTGATTTTGTGAATATTTCAGTTGAAACTCTGGACGCAGGCCGTTGAAGCTAAACGGTATCAGATGCTCTACGTTCGACTCTTGCCAGGAAAAATAAAGCTTTTCCCAAAAGTCAGTTTCTCACAGAAAATCTCAATGTGGGTTGTGGAGAGGTTTTTATAGACTTTACCTGTTGGCCAATTCTATACATGCAGTTATATAATAAAATAAAAAAAACTACTCTATGAAACTGTTCACGTTAACTGTGCACAAGGCGGTAGCTGTCTAGAGTAGATCCTTTCCTCTTTAATGTCGGTGCCCAGTTTTTCAGTGGCAGCCTTCTCCCAGTGTTGGTAATCTCAGATCTTAAATCTTGCGTGCAGCCGTTTCCTGCTCGCTCGAAGGCAAGAAGGGACAAGCCGAGGATTGGGGGGGGTAAGACAGGAAGAATGCTCCTGGAGTTGGTATTATGATGTCGCTCCTATAGGGAGAAGGCCTTGGCATGTCAGAAAAGGATCATGTTGTTAGTCACAAGCGCCTGTGTTACCACTGCTGCTGCTAAGCTATTAAGTTTGTGTGAATGTACCATGGATTTCTTCTTTACCGTATAAGAATTATAGCAGGCCTATGAAGGGGCTTGCAAACGGACAAAGGAAATCAGGAATGAGGAAAAAAGAAAAGAAAAGAAAACGACCCAGACATGAAGTCAGTCTGTTTCTAATCAGACCTTGGCACAAACTCAAGCAGGACTCTTGCTCTGAAGGCTAACGCTGGATTAGTTGCAGTCATACATTATCCTAACCATAGGAGAGCAGCTGAGATTTTCCAGAGCGCGTACTATATCCATCCGTTTCACTCTCCCTCCAAATCTCAACAGGAAGTGCAATATGTTCTTTCTCCTCCTAGCATCGCTCTCAGACGCTGTGAGCGGGTCGGAGCGTAACAAGTTGGCAGGAGGCCGAAAGGTTTAAATGTGAATTTTTAGTTTTCTGACTTTGATTCAGGGGCTTTCCAGCCTTAAATGCCGGTCCTCACAGTCACCATGAGGAGGTGTCCTGCTTTCTCCATGTATCCTGTGTCCACTTAAATCACTTTTTTATTTTTTTTACTTGACAACCGTTTTAGTCTTGTTTTTCACAGAAAAATCTTCAAGATAAAACACTCAATCTAAAAGGATTTTATTTGTTTCAATATCACTATGGAGCTTTATCCTCCTGGTCTCTTCTAACGCTTGCATCATGCCTTTTACAAGATGTCCAGCTGCTCTTAAATCACTAAACACAGCCTTTCGTACCTCATTTGCCGAAATAATCAGGTCAACATGGTGGGCCTTTGCAGCAGAGAGCAGATATAGTAGGACTTGTGTAAAGTAGTCCGGCCTACCAAGCTTCCTAACTCCACATTCCTGGTGGCTCATTTTCATGCCTCACGTGCGCACACCATTTGTCTGGGATTTTATTGCTCAGAAGTGCACAGACCACTCAGGGGGGTTTTGCTTTGACAGGAAAACAAACACCGGTGGGGGGTTAACTCTGCGATGTTAGAGGGGTTTATTTGCCCCCCTGTCCTTCAGGGTGAGGGTGCACAGTATCAGGGGCAAGAAAGCGAGGGAGTGCCCCAGAGCCTCTCCAGCTGCTGAGCCGAGAGGTGCCGACAGCTGCGTGACAGATATTTTGGGAGCCCTGCAGCACGCCTGGGATAATAATGGGCTTGATTGGGAGGAGCGTGCGTGGAGGGGAGGGTGAATGGTTAACGTGCATCCAGACACCGCAGAGTGTGTACACAACCGGGCCTCTCTCGTAAACTTTAAGGGCCGATGGGGCGAGTAGCAAATGACAACAAGAGGACGGATGTCTGAAGTGTTTTAAAGCTCCTGTGTCATTATTTTATAACTTTCTTTCCCAATTATTGAAACCTGATGATGGTTTGTGAAGTTGCAAAGCTTGAGCTGAGCAGCCATGGAAGCTAGACAAGCTTTTACCTGTTGAAATAATATTACTAAGGTGTATTATTCTACACAAACATTTGGGTATAACCATGTCTGTGGTTCTCAGACACGAAGCTAAAGAGGCGGATCGCCTTTCAGAGTATGAATACACTGATAGCCCAAAGCATTCTGTGTAAAGTGTCATGTTTCATTCATGTCTTTGTTATGAATCTGGAGTGAGTTGTCTACTATTCAGTATGGCATATTCTGTCATATTTTGACTTTTATGCATAGACATTATAAGCAGAAACAATGGCATCTTTGTTGACTTTTATTTTGAAACTCTTGGACCTGCAGCCTCATCTCCTGAACAGTTTTGTTTTGTAATACTTCAAAAATATTTCAGCATTTTCTGATCCAAACCCTCAGTAGGTGGAAGTAGGAGATTGTTATTTCTTGTAAAACAATCGTCCAAAGGGAGTTTTGTTCCTGTGCAGCAGGGGCCTATAAACGGAGTCTAAAAAGCCTCCCAATTCAACAGCTGTGCAAGTAATCACAGAGCTTTTAATTGATGAGTCAATCAGCCCCCTGCGGATTCATCACAAGGCAGTAAAATAATTCTTATTGGCCCATTAATGTGATGCTGCAGCGTTCTCCACACCTGTACCTCCAGGTGAACGAGGTGTGCTGAGCAGAACGCCTTAGCTCTGATCCAGTCTGTGACTCTCCCGTGGGGCCCCAGCGAGGCCTCAGGCTCCAACGATGACTTATTGAGCCGGCTCCTCTCTGGCGAGCGCCCCCCCCACCCACCCAACCCCCTGTTTTAATGGAGGCGCTCTTAACAGCACACTTTCTGAGGAATTTACAGCCTCACTCCCGTCCAGGAGAGGGAGGGAGGCACACTGCGGCCTTGTCCCAACAGAGCCAGCATTGGAAACGCACAGCCTCAGGCAAGGTGGCAGCAGAGCTCCTGTGTGAGCGTGTGTGTGTGTGTGTGTGTGTGTGTGTGTGTGTGTGTGTGTGTGTGTGTGTGTGTGTGTGTGTGTGTGTGTGTGTGTGTGTGTGTGTGTGTGTGTGTGTTGCTAATCTACCTCCCTGTATCTCTGTGTGTTCACTATGTGCTTTCCGAGAGCTTGCGTTCACGTGCGTAAATCGGA